>NW_012143412.1:3392272-3393388 GCF_000956105.1 Propithecus coquereli | reverse complement strand
GGGCAACACAGTGAGACTCTGTCTCAAAAAAAAAAAAAAAGTATCCCTGTTTCTCTTCATCATCATCAAATGGGACAGTAAGTTTTTAAACCTTCTTCAATCTGGTGAACAATCAATTATATCTTGTCTTAATTTGCACCTTGTTCATTATTAATAAGGTTGAACATCTTTCATCTATTATCCGTTTATATTTTTTATGTGATTTGCAATTTTTATACAGGATATTAGCTATTTATTTTTGTACTACAGATATTTTTACATTGCCTTTTGATTTTGCTATTGAGCTGACATACAAAATTTTAAATTTGTATGCAATTTACTGATTATTTTCACTTATAGTGTTTTCTGTCATGCTTAAATGGCCTTCATCACTCATTCATTTATATTTCTAAAAATATTCATAAAACATTGAAAGTTCAAAGGCTTTCAATGCTTCATCTAACACATTAAATTCTTTTATCTCTTTATTATTTATGTGTAAGGACTGAGGTCAGGATGTAGCTTTAAAAAGCAAAACAATGCCTAGCTGATTGTTCCTAGGCTATCTTTTTGTCTGCCTCCCCTCAACTGATTTAACATGCCCCTGTCATAACAAACCCAATTTCCACACACGCCAGGATCTATTTTGCAACTCACTGCTTTACTGATCTCTCTGCTCCAGCACCAACACCACGCTGCTAATGATTGTAATCTTGTTTAATGCCTCCTAGGATAATAACCTCCTCAGACTCCCCCACCCCCATGCATGTTTTCAGAAGTTTAATTGTTCCCTACATGTTAATTCTTTCAAATTAACTTTATTATTTATATACATGTATATATTTTAAGAAAGCTCATTTTATTTTTAAAACTTTGCTGTAATTTTGTCTTTTGACATTTCTATCCTTTATCTCTTCCTTCCTATTGATTGATTGAGATGAGGTCTTGCTATGTTGCCCAGACTGGTCCTCAACTCCTAGCCTCCAGTGATCCTCCCACCACAGCCTCCCGAGTAGCTGGGATTATAGACATGAGCCAGTGTGCCTAGCCAAATTAACTTTAGAATCAGTTTTTTTCCAAATTGATTCAAAAATCCTACCAGGATTTTGATTATAGATTACTTTGGTAAGGATTACA
>NW_012143412.1:3388466-3391142 GCF_000956105.1 Propithecus coquereli | reverse complement strand
GTTATGTGATCTAAACTCAACCCATCAGGGTCTCACACAAACTAGGACTTTACATTTGGTGTAAAGTATGTGAAGTAAGGATATTTTAGAATTTGTGCTGGTGGTGGTGGTGAGAATTTTGGTGTCTGATAACAGAACTGGCAGCAATGACAGAATTTAGACACGTGCCTATCTATGGCATGATTGGTCTTGGTTCAGATTGCCTGGCTTCTTTCCATTTCTACCCCTTTCCTAAGCCTGGTTTCTCAGCCCTCTAGCAATACACACACACACACACGTGTTACACAAACTCCTGTTTGGGGGAAATTGTAATTTATTTTGGGAGACAAAATCAGAACTGTACCTATCACTTGCTAGGTCAACTACAAAATATTAGGTTAGTATTATGGGTTTTGTTTGCATGATAAGTGGAATTATTTACTGTTTTGGAAGATAGCAGCTTTTACACACAGGAGTTGGGCTCCAACTTGTGTATGTTAAGGGAAGCTAAGTGGTGGTAATAACACTATGCCGTGTGTCAGAGATCTGTATGCGACTTTGGACGAGTAGTTACTGAGACCAGTTGCTTAGTCTAGGCTCATCTATAAAGTGAAGAGTTTGTATTAAACCAGATAGTTTGTAGGACTTTCCAAATTACAGTATTCCGTGACTCTGGAAAACCTTGCTGTTTGTTACTCACTGCATACTGAATCATCCTTGTGAGATTAGCTGACAACTAGCAAGTGCCTGGCTATTTGCCAACTTTGTAACACAGTCCTGGGGACACTGAAGTCGGAGATAGAGAGTCTGAACTAGCCAGTATCTGCGTGAAAAGACCCAGGCCAAAGGATATATTAATATATAGATTGGCAGAAATCTATTCTTACTGTGGAAAAATGGACACCCAAAACAAAGTTTAGATTGGTTCTCACACATGAGGCATTATGAACAGAGACGGGACACATTAGTAATCTTCAAAGAACTGTCTCCTGTCTCATCCTCTCAGAGCTGAAGGGGGAAAATGGACGTGTGGCAGAGAGAGCACCGCATGAGGCAGGAGGGTCAGAAGTTAAGCAAGCTGAGTGAATGAGAGGGGTGGGAAAACGGGCAGATCCCCATCTTCCCCAGACTCGAGAGATGCTCTGGAGAAACCTGACGGGTGGGTGTAAAACGGAAGAGGTCTAACCTGGCTGGTGTGTGTTACTGCTAGGCCCTGCTCATGGAAAACAAACCCACAAAATGCCCACACTAGCTTGGCCCAAATAAATCAATCTGTCAGGAACACACAACTTCCAGAACCCCTCTGCAAAGGACCATTTTGTTGAAGGGAATCCTTATTTTCCCTTTGACATGAAGTGAGTAGGGCACATAAATTGAGTCATTCTCTTGTAAATTTCAGGTTCTTATGAGTGCATCATTCCTGGGGGCCCTGTGTCTCTTCTCATCTGTCTGTGTCATATGTGCCATTTCTGCATTTACTCTCCCCATTGAGACCAAAGGACGGGCCCTACAGGTAAGTGATACAGGAAACTATGAAGTCTTCTCAATGACCAATATTTGTCCAAAGGAAATGAACTTGGCATGTGGGGATCCTTCTTTTAAGCAGACATGATATGTAAGGTTGTGTTAACACAGTACGTTTAGTAGGTTCCAATGGAAAAGCTGGCTCTCCAGTTTTTCTTCCATGTAGCTTTGAGCAGCATTGAAGTTAAAGCAACTAATAATTCCTGTACTGCAAAATTGTAGTTTGAACAACAGGGACTAAGATGAATGACAGTTGTTGAGGCCTGAGCATTCTACCCTTCCCCTTTCCTGTCTGGATGTGAGCATTGCTGCAGAGCTAAAAGTGGCTGGCAGAGCTGAAGCAGCTCTTTGGGTCGCCCTTGGGATCACGTGGTCTTTCTGTGTTGGTCCAGCTTCCTTTCCCCTGGTACCAGGGGGAATAGCTGCACCAATATGGCACCAGTTGCCATCTAATAATATAGCAGTGCAAACTGCTTGCTATATTCTTCAAAGTATGTAAAGATACCCCAAAAGTATAAGGTATGTTTCCAGGGGCAAAGATATAAAAGAGGGGGCCTCTCCTACCCCTTTGCCCTTATGGTTGGCGTCAGTGAAGAATGGTCATCTCCAAGTACAGGTGGTGGGGCTGATGTTTTCCTACCTTAAGCCCAAAGCCCTTTGCTAGTATACAAGGGGGTGTGCGTGCATAACGGGGGAGAGTGGTTGGCTTAGGTACACCATTTGGTTGACCCTGAGCTGCTGCCTCTAAATGAGGCTGTAGAGTGTCACGAGGCTTCTGTGGCTAAATGTGACCTGTCCTCTCTCCCAAGTCCTACTCCTAGCAAATGGTGTAGACAAGTTAATATTTTTGGTGTCGATGTGTTTTGTTGTCTGAGTAGGTACAAGGAAGGCGCTATTGGGGAAAAAAGGCTCATGTCAGTCTTGATATTCCCCCCCAGGTTATCTATAAGGCAATGTGCATTTTAATCAGATTAGATGGCCTGTCATGTAATTGCGAATTTAGGGCTTTACTTGGAAAGTTGACCCACTCATTGGATGCTTAAAGCCAGCATTAGATGGCTTTAAGCCATCTAATTAGATGATTCATAGGCTTCCTTTTAATCCCAAATAAAAGGATTATCACATCCTTTACACAAATGAGGAAACTAAGGCAAAAGGAAGTTGTAACTTGTA
>NW_012143412.1:3383773-3384886 GCF_000956105.1 Propithecus coquereli | reverse complement strand
GGCTATCATAGCAAAAACTCCTTTTGTAATATAAATGCCAAAACATTCTGGACTTTTTGCACGTTGGCTTTCTTAATACTCTCATTAGTGAATCCCTAAAAGGATCAGTTAACCAGCATCACCGTCAAAGTCTGGCGCCCAGTGGCCTTAGTGAGTTTGTTGTTCCTGTCTTATAGCCATTCTTCCTCCTTCCTGTTGAGAACACCCAGATTTTCCTTGGGGAAATGCCACACCTCAGGTTAGTATATTTTTTATTCCAAAGGTGAGGAGAGCTTAACCCTGTTTGATCTGTATATTCCATCCTCTCCCATAAAACAATGACACTGGGCTTCAGTCACTTGCAATTTAAGGATTTCTGAATGAATTTTCTGATTCACCTGTCTTCCGGTTAAAGCACGTTAGAACAGGGGCAAAGAATTCATATTCCCAAGTGTATCGATACAGGATGTTAAAACAGCCTTTCTTCTACACCACATTTAAACATTTAAAATTTTTTTCCCACATTTTCAACTACCAAGTGAGAATTTTTTTTTTTTTTTTTTAAAGAACAGAAGTTTATTTCTTACAGTTTTGGAGGCTGGGAAGTCCAAGCAGAGGGGCTGCATCTGGTGGGGGCCTTCTTGCTGCATCACTCTACAGCAGTAGGCAGAAAAGCAAGAGAGTTCAAGAGAGCATCCCAAGGAAGAATTTTTTAGTACTCAAATATGGACTTAATTATTCTATTTAAAAACTAAGACTCAACTAAGATTATCCTCATGAAAGTAAGATCTATTAAATAACCAGTAGTGATTTTTAAAAAATAGTTATGAGTCAAAACTTTCCAAACTTTATGGGTGGAAATAACATAGGCAAACTTTCAAAGTGACTTGCAGTAGAGTCCCTATTCTCTTTTCCTCCCTCTTCCCCAAACTAGTTCCAGACAAGTAGAATTTTTCATTTGGTCTCCTACTTTGGGGGGCAACATGGGGGGGAATTATTGATTAAAGATATCTATCACCCACTTTCCTTCCTGTTTGCCAATTTTTGTCTTTTAGGGCTGGTGGAATACATGTGTTAGGATAAAGTTTTCCTATTACAGTTATTTATGGACTAGTAGCTGATCTCTATGTGTAT
>NW_012143412.1:3382099-3383723 GCF_000956105.1 Propithecus coquereli | reverse complement strand
AAGTCTGTTAACTTTTATATGAATAAATGCTAAATCTTAGAAAAAACATGATATTCTTCCATGAGGTTTATAACTAAATTGAAATTCTATAGCTAAGGCCAAGAACTTGGAATGGTATCATTAAACCTTTCAAAACACCTAGTCATCAAGTTCTAACTTAAATTATGGTCTCTTAATAAAAATTGCTTATTCATAAAATGCTTGAAGTAGAATAAGTCTTGCATATAATCAGGTACATTCCCTATTTCTACTCTAATTTTTTTATGGGGGAAATCTTTGATTCCCATGATGTGAAAATTAAAGAATGCAGCAAGCTTTCCTACATCATGTAGTTACAGGCATATCTTGTTTTATGGTGCTTGGCAGATGCTGTATATATATATTTTTTAATAGATTGAAAGGGTTTGTGGAAACCCACCCTGTGTTGAGCAAGTCTATTGGCACCATTTTTCCCAGAGCACGTGCTCACTTCCTTGTCTGTCATAGTACTTTTTCATTACATATGTTATGGTGATCTGTGATCTTTGATGTTACTGTAATTGTTTGGGGATATCACAAAATGTACCCGTATAAGGCAAACTTAATGCATATGATGTCTGTTCTGATTACTCCACGAACCAGCCCTTCCCTCATCTCTGCCCCTCTCCCCAGGCCTCCTTATTCCCTGAGACACAACAGTATTGAAGTTATGCCAATTAATAACCCTACAACGGCCTCTAACTGTTCAAGTGAAAGGAGGAGTCATACATCTCACTTTAAATCAAAGGCTAGAAATGATTAAGCTTAGTGAGAAAGACACACAGAAAACTGAAACAGGCAGAAAGTGAGGCCTCTTGTGCCAGTTAGCCAAGCTGTGAATACAAAGAAAAAGTTCTTGAAAAGTGCTACTCCAGTGAACACACGAATGATAAGAAAATGAAACAAACAGCCTTATTGCTGATATGGAGAAAGTTTTAGTCGTTTGGATGGAAGATCAAACCAGCCACATTCCCATAAGCCAAAACTTAATCCAGAGCAAAGCCCTAATGCTCTTCAATTCTATGAAGGCTGAGAGAGGTGAGGAAGCTGCAGAAGAAAAGCTGGAAGCTAGCGGAGGTTGGTTCATGAGGTTTAAGGAAAGAAGGCATCTCCATAACATAAAAGTACAAGGCGAAGCAGCAAGTGCTGATGAAGAAGCTGCAGCAAATGATCCAGAAGATCTACCTACGATCATTGACGGAGGTGGCCGCACAGAACAAGAGATTTTTCAATGTAGACAAGATAGCCTTCTATTGGAAGGAGATGCCTAGCTAGAGAGAAGTCAATGCCTAGCTGCCAACTTCAAAGGACAGGCTCTCGTTAGGGAGTAGTGTAGCTGGTGACTTGATGTTGAAGCCAATGCTCATTGACTGTCTCAAAAAAAAAAAAAAAGAAAAAAAAATAGAGTCTTGCTCTGTCACTAGAGTGCAGTGGTGTCACAGCTGACTGCAACCTCAAACTCCCGGGCTTGAGCAATCCTCCTACCTCAGCCTCCTAAGTAGCTGGAACCACAGGCACCTGGCTTCATTGACCATTCTGAAAATCCTAGGGCTCTTAAGAATTATGCTCAATCTACTGTGCCTGTACTCTAGAAATGGAACAGCAA
>NW_012143412.1:3368107-3372009 GCF_000956105.1 Propithecus coquereli | reverse complement strand
CAAACAAACCACACATAGACACACAGCAAAACCAAACATGTACACTTTCATCAGTGGAAAAAGTTGAAGAAAATCTAGATCTAGAAATGTATGAAAAATGGCCTTGAAAACCTGCTATACCAAACACCTCTACAGACAAGGAAAAAAAAAACAAAAATCAAACATTTGTTTTCCTGATTTTTAATACAATTGCCATCTTACATGATACACTATTAGGTGCCTTCTTAATAGCTTCTAATCTACCCTTTTGTTGTACCACTTGGCATCCTGGGATAGAATTTGTTACCGCTCACGTTCATGGAGTACTGTTCTTAAGTACAGTATACCTCATATGGTCAGGCCATAATTAATGAGTAATGGTATTAATTTCTAAAAATGAATTAACACACACATTCAAACCACATTTAAATTTCAATTTAGAGTTCATACAAAGTCTATTTCCTTTCTATAGTAGCTATCACCTCCAGATTATGGTTTTAAAATCCAACAAGTGGGAAGAATGTCTTTGTATTTCATTTTTGATGCTTCCTTCCTCCTTTTCTACCATCCTTTATTCCTTCCCTCCATTTTCTTTCTTCTGTTCTTCCTCTTTCTTAATGATAAGAAGTTAAAAGAAATGGGTTATTAAGGAAATCAAAGTCTAGTAAACATCAAAAACAGACATGAGAGTGATCACAAACTCTGCTTTGTAGTGATGTTAAAACACTGACAGATATTTTTTTGGAAACCAAAAATATTTAAAAACCAACACAAGCCAATGGTGCTGCTTATTTAAGCAACTGGCGCTCCTCGATGCTTTTGAGGCGTTTCTTCCGGGGCTGTACAAAGTCATCATCTGAATCATCACTAAATTTATTATCTTCTGATTCATTCCTGAATTCTAGTTTAGGAAATTTTTTTTCTGGATAAAGGTTCTTTAGAAGTTCTTCAAAGTAATTTTCAAGTTTTATTCCAGCATTGGCTACTTCTGAATCAGGCTGTTGAATTAAAAAAAATACAAATTAAAAAATAAAGACCAACACTCTAGACAATAAAAGTAATAAATCTCTCACTCTTTTGTTCTTTGACTTGTGAGATTATGAATATTAATGGACTGTTCTGGAAAATGCTCATGGCACGGTCATTAATATAAATAAGTCTATGACTAGACAGGGTCTAGAGAAAGTCAGCTAAAAAGTAAATAAAAATCCTTGACTTATCTGGATTGTTCTAAAAGAGGGTGGTAATGGCAGGACTGGATTACCAAAGATAGATTAATAACCATAAGATCGTGAAACTGTTATTTTTAGAACAAATTAAATAAAATGTGGTACTGTAGAATAAGTAACAAATACACAGAACAAACCATCAACAAAAGGCTATCAGTTTGAAAAACGTTTAGATGAACTGACAGATGAGAAATTTTAAAACTAGAGCTCTTTGGACCACATCCTTAATATTTTAAGATCAACATCAAAAATACTAAAGTCTGGAAGTACCCTATATTTCAAGAAATAAAGGTGGAAATAAGAAATAATATCTCTAGGTCAGATAAAAATATTTTCTAAATTGTCTTCAAGTTACCAGCTGTAATTTGCATTTCCATGTGGACAAAGTCTTCCTAATTACCTCTGTCATTCCCTGACAGACTTGAAATATTGTAAATTTATTCTGGCATAGACATATTGGTTTCCTAGTTTGTTGATAAGGTTAAGATTATTTTCACATTGCTATTGCTTCCCACCAACCTCCCCTGCCACCTCACCTCATTGAATTCAGCACAGTTTTGAAAGATCAATCTAAAATCAGCTACAAACTCTTCAGGTTTTGAGTACATAGAATAATCTTCTTGTAGTTTTTTCTTGATAGTTGACAAGTCCATTGGATTTTTAATTATTCTGTAATAATCAGGCACCTTTCAAAATAAATGAGATGTTATAATACAAATAGCTAAATCCTACCAGGCCCTAAATAAATTCTGCAAGAAGTGGTATAAAATCCTAAATAAATTCTATGAGGAGTGGTATAAAATTCACATTGCATTCCACTGTACTACTTGTCATTGATAGGGAAACTCATTCGAAAACATTTACAAGTGCATACTGCCTTCCACACATTGATAAATGGTTTGTGTCATTTTTCGAAAAAAATCTCACCAATTATTTTTAATGAAAAATCTTGTCTTCACATATTACCTCGTAAATCATCTCTATTCTCCTTCTTTATTATTAAACATAAAACAATTACTAGAAAGAATATTACTTTCAGTAGGATCAGACATGTTTTTGCTACATGTATTAAAGCAAGGGGTAAAGGAAGACTATGAATCTGGGTTTAATCCCCAGCTCAACATCATGATCATGGGTAAATTACTTAACCTCACTGAACCTTACTTTCTTCATATTCTAAATAGGGATAACCCTGCCAGCCTCAAAGCATCTTCTAAAGAAAGACTAAATGAGATGAAATATATTAAGAAAAGGAGGGCTATCTTACTGCTGCAATTGGTTATTAATACCAAATGGAACTGTAAGCCAAGACCATATAAAGCACCAATTCTAGGTTAAATTTTAAGATTGTACTGCCATTACAAGCTTACTTAAATTCTTTACTCTGCCTCTTTTGGGTACAAAAGGCCCTTCTCCCTGAAAGTATTTACTTCCTTTTCCTATCTCAAGTTCTCAAAACCTGCTCTCAAAAAATAAGTTGACTGTTATCAACTGAATCTACTTAATTAAGCTGGTTTTCTTTTTCTAAACTTGCATTAATTCTTAAATTTATCAAACTTTAGAGCAAATTTATTAACAATTTTAAAGGAGTTTCAGACATCAGAGAATAGGAGAATATACTTTGGGTAGTAGGCCCTTTCCATCACTCTAAAATTATGCATTAAAGTCACATCAAACTTTCAACATGAACCGTTTTAAAGTTAATAGTTAAAACACACACACACGCATTCTTCAACTTTTTTATATTGATAAATTCTACCTTATTACTTGAAGTCTGGACCTATAAATCAAAGTAAGTACAGAAAATTTGGCCGGGGTTGGTGGGGGTGGGGCGGCAGGTATCTTTAACTCAAATGGAAAAGCTTTTCTCAACAAATTAAGAAACATGCCTAAACTTCCTGAGATAGACACAATTACCACAAATTATCCCAGAGAATAGTAGGCAAAACAGGTGAGATAAGAAGAATACCTAAGAAATGAATACAAATTTTTGGTCAATTTGTTAACATTAAAATGTATCTATTTAGGATCAAAACATTCAGTATAAGTTTTAAAATTTGTATAATACTGGATAGGAAAAACTATTGAAAAATGGTACAGAAACTAGATTCTTATAAATAAATTTCAGAAAAATCATTCCATTGTGTAAACATGCACAAAATGACATTAATACTTACAGTTAGAGGAACGGGGTCTTGAAAAGCCAGGCTCATTTCATGGCAGTAAAGAAATAAAAGTAGGCGTTCACACTTCTAAGCAAAAATAAATAAATAAATTAAAATGAAAATAAAACAATGAAATCACAGCCTATTTTTAACACTTATCACTCTAGTTTGTGTATTATGAATTATTAATAGTCAATAAAGGAAGAATATGTGTCTCTTAAGAGATCCAGAGGGGGAGCCTTTTCCGTGGTGCATCCAGTCCTAAGGCCCTCTCTCTGCACGCAGAGGGTCCCATCACTCACTCTGCTCTGATTATAGATTTATCTCAGTGAACACTGTGTAGTACTTGCAGTGATATCTGTGCCCCATTTTGCATGACAACTTTCATACTGATTGTTCCATTAATACTTAATAATCTAGCAAAGGAGTTTCTTTAGTAATAAAGTTTTGAGTCAGTAGCTTTAAATGTTAACTACAGGCCGGGCACGGTGGCTCACGCCTGTAATCCTAGCTCTCTGGGAGGCCGAGG
>NW_012143412.1:3366440-3368057 GCF_000956105.1 Propithecus coquereli | reverse complement strand
ACACAAATGTAGTAATGAAGGAAGAATTAACTAGTTAACACTCTACTGAGATAACATTTAGTAATTTTTCCATTAAATACTTGTGGTAAAATATTCACAGTAAGAATCCAAAGTTAATTTTTATTAAAATCAAAGCACCAGTCTGCCCCCAAAATTAATAACAAAAAAGACTACTGCCTCAGATATTCTTCACAATAAGCAAAACCTTCATGAAGAAAAATCTGTGATATGACTGGCTAGCATTAGTTTCACTTAGGAACATGAGTAACCAGCATGTGAATTATGACAGTAAATTCACATCCAAGATGAAGGTACAATAAATGTAAAAAGACATCAATTATTTACATGGGGCTATAAAATACTTTAACAAATATGTACATGGTTATTTCAAAGGAGGAGCTCGATTTCAGTAAGAAATTAGATGGCTGAACTCATGGTCACTCCCATAATTTCAATGGCCAATCAGATCAGATTTCTCTCATTCATAATGAATACAGATCAACAGAAAATGAGTACATCTTCAATTTAAACCTAAAAACCTTTCCTTCACATGCAGCAACTTACTTTTGGGATTCACATTAATTTGGATTAGGCCTCAGCAAAAGTTTCTGGCATTGTCTCTCCACAGAACTCAAATTTAAAAGTTAAGTACTTTAACGGCATAAGACTTTGAAATGCAAATTCATAAATGGAACAAGGAGCTATATACTCACCCTTTTGATTGTGGACCTTTTTGAAATCACTCCTTAATTATACTATATACTACCATGTGGTAGTAAAATGTAAAACCTACTATTTAGCTTGGAAAAGCAGGTAAAACTACCATGGAAAGAGGATGTTTTTCTTTTAACACCTTCCACTCTCCTACCCCTCCATTCAGAAATGATAAGCAGGGCATGTTAATTCAAAAGACAAAATGAATGCATTGCTAGATGTTAGATATTTTGCATTTAATATGGTATATCTCAGTCCATTATATTTCTGCCATAGCCATAAATCACTGGCTGTGTGCTTGGGTTTCTTTACTACCAGAAAGTCAGGTGCTTGGACCTCAGAAAACTGTCAATGAGTTGGAACTGAGTAAATCCTAGCTCCCACATGGTCTGCTAATTCACAAGCCCTGGCCAAAGGTGTGGTCACATTCAGCAATGGGGGGGTCTTTCAGCTGTAATACTGGGCTTTAGGTACCAAATCCAAAGGGCAATCTCCCACAGTTTTTGGTCAGAGGTCCACATTGGTGTGCATAAATTTAGGTCAAGGTTGCTGGAATCATACTATTTTTGAGGGATGTTCTCTAAATGAGTGTAGGGTATAATTAGACTTGTCTTATAGTTTACTTCTATTAGAACAGAATTTAAGGACGACTTAGCTGGGATCCACCTGGGCACACAAGCACTTGTTAATAAGGTCACAATCTGAAGACCATTACAAAAGCGCTACTGAGAAACCCAAGACATTTAACATGATAATTATATTATGTATGATTACAAGATAGTTCTCAACTGCCTTTCATTCAGCCAAAGATAGTTGAGATGAAACAGAAATACTGTTTTAAAAGATTAATATGGCATTGAATATAATAGTAACAGTGTGGGTACATTAGTAGACATTCTGGCT
>NW_012143412.1:3346190-3351110 GCF_000956105.1 Propithecus coquereli | reverse complement strand
GGTTGCTGTGAGCTAGGCTGACGCCACGGCACTCTAGCCCGGGCAACACAGTGAGACTCTGTCTCAAAAAACAAAAACAAAAACAAAAATGTTAACTACAGTTAAATATATTAGTTGGCTTTCATGTATAAACCTAGCACCACTTGGTAAAAAAAAATGGATTTCCAAGAAGAGTGAATAGAAAAACTCAGCTCTTTCGTGGCAATTCTAAATAAATTCTGAGAAAAACTTACTCAAGGCAGACTAAATTTAAAAGTCTAGGCTACATAAAGGATATACATTCCATCTTGTTCAGGTACGATATTTTAAACTTCTATAAGATACATGCATATAGTACTGCGATTTTTCTTTAATTCAAAAAGTTATAGTATACCTTTATTTAAGATTCTTACACTTTTGTGAAAAAATACTCCTAAATTAAAAAAAAAATCGGCGTAACATTTGACTGAACATAAACTTCTTTGATGAAAGGCACACCTACATTACAATAATGCATCGAACCAAAAAATTGTCTAACTCTCTGGGTTAGAAATGCTCAAAGACTTACCCTTTTATCTATTGGTGTTAATTTAATAAGACCTTCAGTTTTCTTTTTTTCTGAGTTGTGACTGGAAGCATCACAATCATATTCAACTTCTGGTTTAGATAAGTCTCGACAGAAAGTGCAAATCCACTCTCCACTGTTGGGGAATAATGTACTTTTGAGTTCCTAATGAATCATTTGTCCCTTCACCATTTCCCTTTCCCACCTTCTCCATGATATCTGTGATACAGAATTATTATATTTCTTTGGCATAAATTTTAATCACTGAGTATTTATCATATACCCACTAGGTAGGCCACACCATGCTGAGAGGAAACAGCAAAAATATAATACTAAGTGGTTAATATTAAAGTTTAGTTAAGAAGGCATGAAATACATGTATGTGGAAAATATCTGAAACAAATAAACACATAGTAATCTAGGGCTGATATAAGGCATAATCGGCATTTTCTTCCCCCAAGCATTCAGGAAAAAGAAAAGTTTAAAATTAAAATTTAAAAGAACAGCCTTAGAAGAACTGAGAGATCAACCCAATGATTCTTCACCACCACCACCACCACCACCACCATTACCCGACAGCCTTTGAGAATTTACTTGAAATATGTGAACATGGCCAATAAGATGCAATACATTGTGGTAGTTGTTATGCATAAGGATCACTGTTTCTTTATGGTAACCCTTTGTAGTAATTTAAAGGGCCTGTTATTTTTTTCTCCTCATAATTAGTTTTTTGAGAGAAGCACAGGGAACAAGAGCCACTGTATGCAAACCCTGGGTTTTGGAGTATGCATTTATGCCAAGTGGAATTTCATTTAAGTTTTTACAAGGGCTTTATGTTACAATGACCTTCAAGAGTTTACTGCTGTTATTATTTATAGTGAAAGAATATGTATTATATTACATATATAGTGAGAAGGGACGTACTGTCTTACCTTGGAAAATTTGTCAATGTGGGCACATGACAAGAAAGATGGAACACTTTGGGGCACTTCTCACAGCACAGGAGTTCCCCTCCATTTTGACAAACTGCACACCAGTCCTCATTGGGGTCATCCTCTTTCCTTGTCTCTCCAACATGAAGGGGTGACTTTTGTGAAGGGTCCAGCCATTCAGACTTTCCATTTGAGGAATTTTCCTGGTGAAGTCCAGGTTGATCTCCGGTGCTATCAGGGGCATCTGATCTTGGCACAGTCTCCTCAGAAGTAGAGTTCTGACTGCTATTTAAGAGCAGGGAGGTGAGTATGCTTCTTGGATAGTTAGCCTGCAGTAGAAAGAACAGTACATACATATATATATATGCGCACACACACACACACGCACACGCACACATATACGTATATTCTTTTTAATCGACATTTTAAAATTTTCACTACTGCAATTTTGGACTATAGACTACTCTCTCATGGGCACCTGATTACTTCTAAGGAATCTGCGAATATATTTACTGTTAACTGGTAAAGAAGACATGCACCTCTACTGAAAAATACCAAAATATGGGAAAAATCTTTAAGCCTACTGATGGCTATAGAAATTAGGAAATGGGTGGGTAGTGTGCAAGTCAACTGAATGACCTACAAACATACTTTATTGGAGCTGTTAATTCAAACTGCAACCTAAGATACATTTTTTCATTTGCTTATTTTTCTAGGCACTTATCTTTTATGTAATTCTTTATGTAATTATAAAAAATTATACCTATAAGATGAATCTATATTTTCTGTTGGAGCCTAGGATGGTGAAAATTTCAAATCAATAACAAAAACTGTTACCTCCTTTAAACATTTTTTTTTAATTTTAAAATAATACAAGTAGATATACTTAAAAGCTCTCATTCCTTACAAGTAAATATGTTCAAATCTAGTTTTTTCTTCTGCAATTTACCTCCATATTTCTAAATAAAATGATTGGACTACAACTTCTTAGAACTTCAGTGCTATATCTGGATCTCTCCCTATATATCTCTTAATCCCCAGTGTGAAGGATTAGGAGATTAGGTTTTTGAATCCTGATTCTCTACCCCCCTCCTTATACTCACACACACAAAGCTGCTGCCTCTGGCGCCCCCACCAGTACCATCCATCCCATTCTCTTAACAGGTCTTACTCTGCACATTGATTTTTCAGTTGGTAGGTGCTACAACTGTTTATGGTCGGCATCTACTCCAACTGATCAGTATCTGTCTGTACTGGTTAAGTATTCTGAAAATCGTAATTTTTGGTTAAATGCATATTTAGGTTATATCCTAATTACACCAGAGTTTTTAGTTACATTTTATTCAGCTGTTTACATCATTATGACTACGTAAATACTGCAGAACCACAAAACGTACTATGACTACATTTCCTTTTTTGTACAACTTTTTGCTCTTACTGAGAATCAATAATTACCTTTTTCATTTGCTTATTTTTCTAGGTACCCATCTTTTTTTTTTTTTTGGTCTTTTTTTAATTTTTGCAAGACCCAGTGAATAGGTACCTATCTTTATGTAATTCTTATCAATACAATCTCTAACAGGATTAGAAAATGCTTCTCAATGTTCAAGCATTTTTGTCCCCTTAGATACATCCTTCTAGAATCCTGTATTTCCCTGCTACAGAGTGTACTGTACCAGCTGCTGTACTGAAGACTGCCCTTTTGTTTCCTGTCTGTGTCAGATCTCGTTTCTCTGGGATCGTCTCTTCATCTTTCTTGTTTGATTCTGTTTCTGATGATTCATATTGTCAAATGGGAATGAATGCATAGGAATTTTTTTCAGACTTTGCATGAATGTCTGAAAATATTTATTTAATTTTATGCATGACTGATAATTTGCCTGGGTATAGAATTCTGGATAGAGAATATTTTTTCCTCACACTTCTACTATTAATATTTCTTTCTTGTCATCCAGCTTCTAGTGCCTGTGTTGAGAACTTGATGTCTGATCTTTTATATTTTAAAATCTGCTCTTTTCCCCTGGTATTCTGGCATTTATGATGATATGCTCTGAGACTTTTTTCTTTCATAGTTCTGGTGCTTGGTAGACCCTTTCAATCCAGACGCTTATGCCTTTCAGTTACAGGAAGTTTTCCTGTATTATTTCTTTGGCAATTTACCTTCCATGTATTTAACTCTGTTCTTTTTCAAATGCCCAGCCTCCTCATTTGAGCCTCCAATTTTTTAAACTTTTCTGTTTTCCATCATTTTAATTTACTGAGAGATTTCCAGACATTTTCTTGCACCCTTTTAAATATAACATCTTTTTTATCTCCTAAGAGTTGTTTATAAGTTTCTCTCACCCTACCACCCCAAAAGGAATTGTTTATAAGTTTCTCTCATCCTACCCCCCTTAAAAGGAACAGCATTGCAAGCACTGATATAATTACATTCTGAGGCCTAGATTCTTCATCTGATTCTTGTTTCACTATAACAACAGGAAAATCATAATTTTCAGGTGGCCCACTGTTTTCTTGTTTTATTCGGATTGGCTCCAACATGACCACTGGGACTTTGTGTGTAGAATCTGCTCCTGCTGGTTTGCTGGAAGAGCCAGAGCTGAGAGACAGAGAAAGAAATGGAAAACAATCTAAGGATGCTATGCTAGATATCTCATAACGAAGTATAACAACAGCTTCCTGGAATAATGCTGTATCTTCACAATAATGATAAGTATGTTATATCAGCAATAAATGACACACAACTGAAATGCAACTGCTATATGTAAAAATTTCATTTAACCTATCTAAATAGTTACATATCTGGAAAGATATTTAAATAAATTTAAATAAAACCTGAATTAAAATAAAATTGACTTCAATATTCTGAGGCTTTAAAATCGGGCAACTAGATTTAGTGTGTTAGAGCTAGCATCTTTTTTTAGGCTTTCTCATTTCCCTCTCTAGTCAGTGGCAAAGAGAACTCTAGGCTCACATCAATAATTTTTTTGTCAAAGTGTGAAGATAATTTAGGTAATCATCTACTGGTGTTCTGTTATTTAAAGAAGGTCGTAGGCCAAAAATCTTTTACAGATAGCCACTATGTTCTCGGGTGAGTAAAGACAATCCTTTACCCTTCAGACAATGCTTCTTCTGTATGATTAAGAAAGTAAGAATCGGATTCACTATCTAGGGACAATTTTCAAGCATAACGAGGGGAAGAGCAAAGCAGTTGCTTAAAATAGAATTTACTTAAAACAGAATTTCAATAATTTTAAGTTTTTCTCTTAAAGTAGAACCAATGTTTGATTATTAAAAATGTCAGCGTAACCAAAGTTGCATGAAATTGTTTCTTTTCCCTAGGTTTATGTTTCAATAGAATGTAGTGTGTTATACCTACTTCACCTTTATTTTTTCCTTGCTATTATGCTAATGTCAAATATCTTATTTTGTCATTTTTAGTAC
>NW_012143412.1:3338618-3345829 GCF_000956105.1 Propithecus coquereli | reverse complement strand
AACTCCCAGCACAATGGCCTGTCAGACTGGCAGGGTTTTTCAACCTCAGCACTACTGACTTTGGGCCAGATAATTCTTTGTTGTGGAGGAATGTCTATGCATTATAGGATGTTCAGCAGTATTCCTGACCTCCACCAGTCTTTAGATACCAGTAGCATCTCTCCATAGCTCCCAGCTTAGTGTGTGACAATTAAAAATGTCTCCAAACACTGTCAATTCTTTCTGTGTTAGAGTAACCAGGGTAAGATCTCAGTGAGAATCCTAGTGTCAGGGAAAAGCTATAGAAGACAATAAAAAGTGGTAGGAGCTGATAGAAAAGGAGTTCAAGAAAGAAAACCACATAAACAAAATGAGACCAATCAATGGAAGACACTTAAAGTCAGATAGTGGGTTCAGACTTGAGGCAATAAATGAAAGAGGGGTTTCTAGACTGCTGTCCTGCCCTGAAAATGGCTGGGTGTGGTGGCTCATGCCTGTAATCCTAGCACTTTTGGAGGATTGCTTGAGCCTAGGAGCTCAAGACCAGCCTGGGCAACATAGCGAGACCCCATCTTAACAAAAAATTAGCTGGGTGTGCTGGCGTGCATCTGTCGTCCTAGCTATTCGGGAGGCTGAGCTGGGAGGATCACCTGAGCACAATGGTTTAAGGCTGCAGTGAGCTATGATCATGCCACTGTACTCGAGCCTGGGTGACAGGGCGAGACCCTGTCTCTCAAAAAGAAAAGATAAAAAAATAAAAGTAAAAATGATGATTAAAAATCTATGCTCTGGTGGTACGGTAGAATGGAAGATGGAAAACCGGATTAAAAGCAACCAAGAAAGAGGAGGAAAAACTGCTGTAAATAATTTTGGTTTGAATTAAGAAAGACTCAAACTAAATAGTAACAGTAGGAAAACAATAGGAGTGGGAAGTAGAAAAAAAATTCGAAGTGAAAAGTTCTAAAGGGTTTGATGAACAACAGGATATAGCTGATAAAGAGAAAGAAATCCTTTTCACTGGTTTATCAACTCTGGAGAACTTTCTTTAAAAACAAAACAATGGCTATTATCTTCTGATAATACATGTTTCATTTTAGAATAGTTGAAAGTGACAAAAAGATACAACATTAAGTTACCTATAATTTCTCTAATAATATGTAAACGCTGCTAAAATTGATTTATCTCTTTCTAGTTTTAAATATACATTTACAGCTTTTATTATACTTAATATATGGTTCTGTATACTTGTTTTCACTAAACAATGCACCACGAGCATACCATTACAAACTCTTTATATAAGCATTTTTTAAATGGCTAGATAATATTCTGAGTACATTCTATTTTTATCATTTTCCTATATTTGGATATTTATATTGCTTCAAAATTTTAACTACTGCAAATAATGCCTTAATAAATATGTTCTGACTATCCAGTTTTTAATTATTCCCTTACGATTAGAGTATTAAAATGGAATTACTGGGTTCGAGGATACATACATTTTCTAAGGCTTTTGAAGCAAATATCCTACTAGGTAATGCATATAAGGTACTCTGCCCAGAACTTGGGCCACAATCAGTACTGGACAAATGTTAGCTTTAGTAATATTGCTAAAGTGGTTTCCAGAATATTTTTGCCAAGTTATACTCCCACTGTCTATGTATGAGAGTACCCCACATCACATTTTCAATGAGTATTTTCACTATTTAAGTCTGAGCTAATTCAATATGTTAGAAATCATATCTCGTTTTGATTTTGTTTGATTTTTCTTATGACTACCGGTAAGATTGACTTTTTTATTTCATCTGTTTTATTGGCTATATGTATTTTCTCTTCAGGGGATTATCTATTCTTCATGTCCTTTACCAATACTAAGTACATTCCTTATTTATTAGTATGAATCTGTCATATTATAAACAGATCCTCTACCATATTTTGTCATGAGTTTGTGTTTAAAATAGGCATCTCCATTTAAATTGGGTGACTGCCTTATGATGTTCATGTGACTTAAGAAATTTCCTTGTTTTTTTTAAGGTACCTATTTTGCCAAGGTACCAAGGAGTAGTATTAAAGTGTCTCTCTTAGAGGAATAAGTAGGTATGTTAAAAATTCTTAAACACAACTAAGCACCAAACAAAACCACCAAAAGAGTGATTTTCTTTGTGCATTGTCACTAATAAATTTTAACTCTAGGCATTTTACATCCTAAGCAGACAACTTATCGATAAGAAAGAGAATAACATTAATTTCCTCCTGGGAATGCTATAATGTCTAGAAGTTCTGTTGAAATTGAAAAGGTAAAGAAGTTTAACTTTGTTTCCCACTTTGAAAGCATACTAATTTTAAATAGTGCAAAAAACTCAGTACATCTTAATCATCCAACAAAAAAAGTTGGGGGGAGAGAGGGAATTACAAAAAAAGTTACAGGTAGAATAAACCCTTGAAAAACCATTCACTAAAATCAAAAGAAGCCCACTTTACCTGCAAGGCCTGGAGATGGCACTGATGAATTTGGTGATTGGACCGTTCTGTTTGAGGGTGGTCTTGGCTGGCCATGATCTGTACTGGTATCTTTCCTCGCAATATTGTCCAGCATAATAGTACTTGAACAGTCAATCTTACAAGAAAAGAAATTATTTCAGGACACTCTGACTTTGCAAATTGAAAGCCACTTTAAATTTTTAAGAAAACTCCAATAACAATTATTACCAAATAATAAAACACAAATATCTCCTTTGAAAAGTTCTAATGGATATTTTTCCCATGAATAACCTCTAATATAAGTTTTCACTCTTCTTAGTGAATATACCTTAGTAAACATACTGAAGATACAATATTTCAGAAATCAAGAGTTAAGATAAAGTTATATTGTATGTCATTCACACTGGTAAAAATAAAAATAAAAATTTTTAATTTCTTAATTCATTTAAAAATAACAAGATACCTGTATGAAAAAAACAAACTTGGTGAAAAGAATAGCATAATTTTCCATACTTGCAAATCTCTTTAATGTCTCCCTAAAGAGCAACTGAATGGATTCTTATATCTGCTTCTGCATTCAATCTATTGTAATGCGTGGTTTTGGTTCAAGAATATGAAGGAAATCTGGCCTCACATAGATAGGACCTTGTGAAGCCTCTGAAAGGGTTGCAAGAATTCCCAAGTCCTTGGCTTTTCATATTCACTGGATAGATGAAGTAAGTCTATATACAAGGTCTCTATGGAAAATATACAGCCATGTAATATGAAAATTGACATTTACTGAAGAACATACAAGATACAACAAACATTGCACTTAGGACAGTGACACTCCAAACCCCTTCAAAGTAGGCACCTTGGCACCTCGCACAGTTCTCCCAGCATCTCTTAACCTGTACACATTCAACATTCTCAGGGATTCTGCTTATTGCAGGACTTCCAGAACATGATCACTTTCAACAGATTCTCAACCATCTTTGAAGCATTTGTGCACAGTTTGTGTTGCACTCATTGCATCATCCCCGAAAGCCTTCTGAATCATCAGAATAGTTTCCGTGGAGGAATGTTTGAGCTTAATGCAAAATTTGATGCAGATTCGTTGCTCTACTCGCTTGGCCATTTTTAATGCAACAGCCACACAGTACACGTGCTGACTCAATAGCATCTAGGGCCCCACTAACTAGTACAGTGAAGTCCATGCATGTGCATCCCAGTCTACTCTCCTTGGCTGCCAAGTTACATCCATGTCATGCAAACCATTCTATTAACAACGGCTGGAAACTTTCTGGACAGGCCTTGTGTAACACCTATCTAGAGCACTAATCTCACTAAGTATATTACTGTTGTTTGGTAGGAAAAAAAGTAAACCCTTACAGATTCTTGCTTTGATGTAACAGGTATACAAATAACACTGCTTTCCTAATTCATTGCCAAGGTAAAATGCTGGTGAATTTCTAATGAGTAAGAGTTTAATGCTCTAGATGCAAATATTCTTTAATGCACAAATACCCCAAGTTTCCCCAAAATATCTTTGTGATTAAAATTCGGTTCAATTCTCTAACATAGTTCTAGCCTTTCTCAACTAGGACTCTATAAGAGAACTAAGTCCTATAAGCCCTAGGGCATAGATTGTATACAATGAATTAATCTTTTGCCTACACATTTAGAAAAGTGCTATTTATGAAGCATCTTTGAGAAAATTGTCACTCAAGATCAGTTTATTTTGTGATTCAGACGAGGAATTTCAGGTCAAAAAGGCTGGTAGACAAAGAATCACTTATATAAGGAGTGCAGAGGAAAAACTAAAGAGATTTTTACTTTCTGTGGGTTTTCTTTGGTAGGGGGGAGAGGTAGCGTAGCAGAGTGTTAGTATACAGGGTCATTTACGTTTTAATATTCTTTTGATAATACTTGGCCAATACTTTTCAAAGAGTACAAAAAGTTCTAGAATGACTGGATTTGTTAGATCTTAAGATAAAGAAAGTTATTTATATTGTGGAGTCATCCTAAAAACTAAATAAAACTGTGGGGATTAGACATAAATTTTCCTACATCAAAAATACATGTACCCTCCCCATTTAAAGTATATAAAACTATTAAAAAATGAAATGACTCTGGTAAGATTAACAATGCAACTATTAGGAAATACTAGTTGACCTCAACTTGAAAAACAAATAAGGAAAATAAAGAAGTTCTTTCACAATCTTACAGGTTATCCCTTCCAAGTAAAGTATACAAGATATTTCTTAAAAGCTTTTTAAGGTTAAGGTTGTAAGTGTGTGTGTGCATGAGAGTGAGATCATCTAACCTTCTAGGATGAGAGAAGGCAAAACAAGGAAACAACTTAGGTATGAAGATCTGTCTACAGCATGTAATATTTTCTGCCTTTGGAAAATATTTTTTTTTTAAAGTCATACTGACAAAGAGTTTAGAGAGTGAATACATTATTTAATTTAAATATAAATTAAACCAGAGGTAATTTTGCACTGGTCAGTATGATCTCACAGAAAAGGTTTTGATTTTTACTATTAAATTTGTCTTCATCTCTTCTGATGTCTTAATTTTTAGCCTCCTTCTCTGACCTTACTCAATGTAACATATTCCAGCCATTCAACTTTCCAGTACATCTTCCCATGTCTCTACTTCCCTTCTTTCCAGTTTAGAGTCCACGATTTCTCACCATAAACATTCATTTACAAACATCTTTAACTCCAGTGCCCTGAAAGACATTTTATTGTATGTCTAAGTGTTCATGATCTTTTTATTAGTGTCATAATATTTCTAAAGGATAAAAATTAACTCGTAAAAATAAACAACCTATAATCTAATAAACCATGCCTTTTACCAGCTCCAAATTCACTGACAATTTTTAAAAGAGACTGTTTAGCATAAATTTTGTGTATACTTACATCTGGGAGAGAGGGAAGATTGTAAGAACCTCCCACTGGTGAGCTCAAATCGATCATAGGTGAACCAAAAGCTTTCCCATCATACCCTGCTGCACTAGTAATGGTGGGGCTAGAAGGTGTGGAGGGCGTGCTGCTGGCAGTTGATGGGGGAGCCTGTCCACTGCTGATCTGCCACTATAGTAGCAAGAAGGGAAGGGAAAAGGTTATTTACCAATAGGCGTATAACATAAAACACCTGCCTAACCACTCTTTCACACACAAAATGAAGAAGACATATTCTGCTATTAATATTTGAATTCAACTGTAATTTAAATGGAAGGAAAGGAAGAAGGGGAGGGAATACACAGGTATATATAATTTTCATTTATCTGCCTCCCCCCAAAAAAACACTGATTTTTTTACTGGAAGAAAAGTGTATATAATAAAGAATCACAGTACCCAATCTTGGAAAGGTTTATATGTACTGGAAAAGAAATATAAACATAGACAGGCAACTTCAAGGTAAAGATGGAGGTTTGAAAACAGACATTTTCTTCTATCCCTATCTGAAAATAATAAGCCACAGACCAAGGCTTTCAGACTTTTATACTCCTCTTTCTCACACATGAATAGATAACTAAGCCTTAATAACCTCTTCTGAGGAAAGTACTGTCATTCAGACTAGATGCTGAGATAAACATATTAAATAAGATGATGTTAGGCATGCTGAAGTATACAGAGGTGAAGCATGCTGCTACCTGCAATTACTTCAAAACCTATCAAAAAATACAATGCCTTGATGAACAGATAAATAGGTATATGGATATTATATAATAAGGCAAGTAAAGCAAATTATACCCTACATAATTCTTTCAATTTTGTTGCAATTGAAAATTTTCATAATAAATTGTTGGGGGAAAGAAAAGCAATTAAGAGGTATTTCAAGACTATGTAAGGGGGAAGATTTCCCAAACACATTGTCATTTATATATGGATGGCACTATATAGAGTGATAGTGTCTGAAATATTTTAATTTTGAAAAATCTAACATATATTCCATTGTAAAAACTATATACGGAAACTGATAAAGTTGGACATGTCATCTTTACGACCTATCCACTCCTCATATTCATCACCCCAAACCCTCCCTTCCTCCTCCTCTACCAAGAATAATCAGTAGATATCTTTCCACATTTTTTCTATGTACATGAGGTTGCAAAAAATGAGATCAATACCTCAAAAAAAAAAACTCTAAATCATGGTTTTTTCCCCACATAATATACTTAGAAAATCAGAGATTACTTCATTTTCTTAATACCTAAAAAGTATTCCCACTATATAAGCATACTATAATTTGATAACTAATCGACCAATTAAAACCAATTTCTCACTATATTTTCCCATGCTCTGTTCATTCATTTATTCATTCCTATTTGGATTTTTAGCCAACGAACACTTTAAAAAACACTTTCAGAGTGTCTACCCCTTTACAATATAATAAATGGGGAAGAGGTAGACACTTGAGTACCTATAATGTGCCAGGTGCTCTTATATACATTAGCATGAACTCTCAGCAAAGTACTCATTTTATAGTTGTGATCAGTGAGATTTAAAAAGAATAAACTTGCCCAAGGCCACAAAATTATTAGGGAAATAAACAGAATTTAAGGCCAAACTATAGCTTGGACTCTTTTTACCTCACTTCTAATGATGAAATAATAGGTATGAATTTTATTAAAAATAATTAAAATATTGAAGAAAATTTGGTAATAACATATAAATAGCAAAGCCAAACATACAGGCACAGAGAGCATGCATATTTTTACAGTAAAATTTTCAAATGTTTTGATTAAAATGAACATCACAGGC
>NW_012143412.1:3318736-3338363 GCF_000956105.1 Propithecus coquereli | reverse complement strand
TTAGTAAATAAATGTAACTGAAAATAATAATTTATATGAATTAGATTTTAGATTCCTTATTAAACCTTTACTAAATCTATCTATCCCCACATCTACATAGTAGCTACAGTATCTCTGCAGCAGTAAATCTGGTTCAGGAACCAGAACCATTGCTGTGATTGATGTATAACAAAATGAACATCACAGAATTATGGAAGTAGCACTGTTTTTCCTTTGGTCTTGGTGAAAAGATTAAATCGAAGTGAGCCTACAAGCCTTCAGCTGGAAAGACAGTTGACAGAGGAGCTTTGAAAAGACAAAGCACTGAGAGAACTTTTACTATAAGACAGTAAAACTTAGAAAATATCTTTTACCTGAAGACATTAATATAAATAAACCATATCATATTATATATATAACCTGAAATGTTAAACTTTATCAGATGTATTCCATATTGACACTGTGCCATAACTAAGTTTGTTTCCAAGAAGTCTCCTTGAAACACTTCCAGGATTCATATATTGTTCTATTTTGTGGAATGTAACTTCTTTTTGTTAGAATACTTTTAACTTAGGAAACTAAATGTACTCACCTAAAAGTTATATATACCAGTATTGTAAAAATTAATACATGTAACTTCTTGATTATACCGGGCCTTCACTTAAGTGGCTTGATTTCTCTTGTTGATTACAAAGCATCAAGACCCTTTCTCTTAGCTTTGCCTTCACAGGTCTGTCTGTAATAAACTTTACAACTCACCTTGCTCTTCATAATCTATAAATTCAGTGTGATTTGGAAATAGCAGCAGAATAAGCACATGAGGAGAGAAAGTAGATACAGACCTGTTTTATGGCTTGTTGAGCCAAGAAAGCCATCTGTAGGGGGTTGGGCTTTATTGCTTGCCGTGGTATATTCTGGTTTGGTGGATATCTCAGTTGTTGAGGATGAGGAGGAAGAACTGGTCCACTGGGTTTGGGACTATGATTTTGAAAATTTATCAAACGTGGAGGGGGTTGCTAGAAAAAAGAAATTAAACCAATTCAGTAACAATTATCTCCTGAAAGATAAATTACAGAGATTTCTATTTTATACAACTTATACAGAAAGAAATTCTGCCACAGACGAATCATTTATTAAGATTACAAGGGAATGGGAGGTGGAGGATGGACAGACTTCCAGAATTTGTATAGAGTCTTATTAGGAAAGAACCTTGGAAGAGGGATTGCCAACTACATTTTTAAGTAAGTTGTATCAGAATTAGACCTAGGCCATGTTGGTAAATAGATAAAATGTGTGTTTGGTATCCTTTTAAGTCCTTGACTATTATGTTTTGCAAAGAACTGCTCTCATCAACCTTCTGAAATAAAGTGATGGTAGAAAAATAATTTCTAACATTTACTGAGCTGTTATTAAATGCCAGGTCCTGCTTTAGGTGCTTCACATGTATTCACTCATTTAATTTCAACAACAATCCTATGAAGTAGGGATTATCTCTATCTTATAGACAAGAAAACTTAAGGTGCAGAAAATTTAAGTAACTTGCCCAAAATTAACAAGACAGTAAGGGATGGAGCTGGGATTTGAACAAGTAGCTTGACTGGAAGGCTGTACTCTTAACCAAAAAATCATAAATAATGAAAATAGGTCGTACTTAATAACATTTAAAAATTAACAATGAGTTCTAGATCTTACTAAGCTCTAACTATATGTCAGGCATTTTGCATATTTGCCATTCAGCCTTATGAAGTAGGTATTATTACCCTTGTCTTGCAAATTAGGAAACTAAAGGTTACGAAAGCTTAGGTAACTTGAAAAATGTCACATAGCTAGTAAAAGGCAGCACACCTAGGCTTTAATCCAAATCTAGTCTGCCATATCATTACCAAAACATGTTCTGGTGCTTAGCTGGCTATTAAGATACTGACTAATCCAAGCTTAGAGGATGAGTCTCCCTAAGAGAAAATATATTTTCAAAGGAAACTGTCTAAGCAAACATTGATTACAGGAAGGCTGGGTAAGGAAATCAGAGATGGGGCAAGGGCTAGAAAGGCAAGTCTATTCTGTCTATTCATAAATGCTAGCCCTGGAAATTGAGACCAGAGTCCTAGAAAAAAAGGTAACTTTATATGCCAGCCTCCTCCTGACTATTTAATTCTCTCTACAGTTGGGAATGTATTACAAAACAAATACTTCTTTTCAGTATATCTTAATGATATATGATCAGAACTTCTCAGAGAAGACTATTTCCTCTCACATTCACAGGGGGGCAAGTAAATAGGGAATCTTTAAGGTTAAGAAGCAACACTTCAACCTCTGACACTGTGAAGGTAGACAGCTATGAAATGTAGCCCTGCCCTCTTTTTCTTTTTTTCCTCCCATTTGTGGAATTTACTTTCCTGTCCTGGGTAAATTACTTCTCTCTTACAATTAGTTGGCACTAGGTTCACCCTCATTAACTTTCAAGAGTGCCCAGTAATTATAGACCAAGCAAAAAATAGATTTAGATACTGATTCTACAGAATTGAGAATAACTGGGAATAGAGAAATAATTAAGAGCTTAAGCAAACAGACATAATCATCCCCATTCTCATTCTAAGTAACTTCTTTATCATGGATTTTGATTTTACTCTAGAGGTCAGTAGTTCCCAGCTATATATAACCATGAAGGACAGCAGATGTTCTTCTAATATCCACCTACTGCTTGGGAAAATTGATGTATACATAGTAGCTACAGTATCTCTGCAGCAGTAAATCTGGTTCAGGAACGAGAACCATTGCTGTGATTGATGTATAAAATGATATATGTGACAGTGGTCTGTAACAAACTTAGATCCACTGGAGTTTCACAGAATATACTGCATAGTATTAAATAAACAGATGCACAATCTCTATCACGTTTGCATCACTCAGTCAGGTAACTATCCTACCTCTGTTATCACTCAACACTTAAACCACAAAGATGACATGGTTAACCTTCAGAGGAAGAACAAATAGGGAACTATCATCTAAGTGATTTTTAAAAACAGTCCTTTCAATTTACCTGTACATATGGACAGACGTAGAGTACGATCTGCACATACCCACAAGCACACAGACACAACTGCTTATAGACAGGCATTTTCCCATAAGTACATGCAAATAAGCTGGTAGGACACTAAGAACACAGGGAGGCAGGGCAATGCACAAGTTTATAGGAAAGGATAAAGTGATGAGTGAAAAATGTATGAGTGAGTATTTGGCAGAGAGCAGATGAAAATGAGAGATGAGAGTGTGAAAAAAGGTTTAGGAGTTATCGAGACTAGACAGAAAAAGAACAGCTGTGTGAGGTAAGGACTACAAGATGTGAAAAGTACTTTATTTCTATGAAAAGTATTTTATTTCTAAGTGTAAAAATTAGGTTGTATAATAGAGACTGTACATTATACAGATTGCAGCACTAAATCCTAGACACTGAAAACAAGATTAAAAAAATTTCTGAGAAAAACAGGCTAAAGGCTCAGGTCACTTCTGTTTTGTCACTGCTCATATAAGTAACTATTTTCACATAGTATCTATTAACTGCCTCAGTTCCTGACTTCTGTTTTATTTATTTTTATTTATTTGTTTTTCATGTCTCATATATTTTTTAATTTTTTTTTATTTCAGTATATTACAGGGGTACTAATGTTTAGGTTACATATATTGCCTTTGCCCCACCCAAGTCAGAGCTTCAAGCATGTCCATCCCCCAGATGGTGCCCCTTAGTTGTGAATATACCCAATCCCCTTCTACCCCCTCCCACCCTGGGGTTCCCAACTTCTCAATGAAAATGCAATTAACTCAAATGATGAATTCATCTCTTTTTTGATTAATAAATTAAATATCATACCATCTCAGACACTTAAGATCAATATTAACACATGCAAATGCTTATCACTAGGCATGCAAATATTTTTCTCTCTCCTCCCCACATTTACCTTTAGAAAAATTTTAGTACTCTTTGCAGTCTCCAAAATATGTCCTTCTGCCTTCAATTTTCTTAACAAAATTTCAACTCTACCAAGAACACCCCTGGTATCTAAAGTATACAATTCTCTTCCCATGGAACACTCACCAAAGATCTTTTAACTTGCTTGCTACTGACTTTCTGTAAAAACTTGGGTTGAAACAAAGTTTTCAAAAGCCATGCTAATATTCCCCTGGATTTCACATGCTTTAATCAAAAGCCCTTAACCTCAAATACATTATCCTCAGACCTTCACAGAAATGACTTAACAAAATCAGAATCTACATATGTCCACAACTTTTATTGAGGGTTTAAGAAACAGTCCCATAAAGACCATTTCTATTTTGTAGAATTGCTACAAAAAAAGTTATGCAATTGCTTTTTCATAAAGAATCACATTATATATTCCTCGCTGTGCTAGTAAAATACTCATAAAACCTTTCCCTAACTGACATGTTTACTTTTTATTAGATAGTGATACCTATATTATTATTTCTTTTTGCTTTGGTTGACAAAAAAAATTTTTTTTTAATCCCTTGGCCTTAACTTTTTGTCTTATCCCCACCTTTATCACCCCATGCCCTATCCCCCTGACCATATCCCCCGGTCTTATCCCCGACCATATGCCACTGGCCTTATCATTTGGCCTTATCCCCCTTGCCTTATCCCTCCGGCACTATCTCCCTGACCACATTCCCATGGTGTTATCATTCTGGCCTCATTGCCTTGATCATACCCATTGGCCTTATTCCTCTAGCCTTGTCCCCTTGGCCTTATCCCACTGGCCGTCCTCCCCAGACCATGTCCCGTTGGCCTTATGTTTTGGCTTTCTCCCCCTGGCTTTAACCCAATGGTCTTATCCCAATGGTCATGTACTCTGGCCTTGTCCCCCTGGTCTTATCCCCTAGGCCTTACCACCCTAGCTTTATCCCCCCAATAATATCCCATTGGCCATATCTTTTGCCCTCATCCCCCTGGCCAGACCCCTTGTTTTTATCCCACTGATAATATCTCATTGGCCTTATCCCCCACTTCCTGGAATTTTCCCTCTACTCCCCACCCCCAGCTATATCCCCTCCTTGCCCGGACTTCTCTCCCTTGCCCAAGCTTACCCTCAACCATATTCCATTGGCCTTATCCTCCTGACTATATGCCATTGGCCTTACCCACCAGACCATATTCCATTGGCCTTATCCTGGTTGACAAGAAATTCTGAGCTAAGTTTTGTTCAAGTATGAGAATTCTTAGCCTAGGCTTACATACTTTATTTGACTCTTATTAAACCCTGCTCAATTTAATTTGTGTCCTTTACTGTAAATCACTTTAAATCTTTTGCAAAATTAGGAAGAGTATAAATTAGTAAATAAATGTAACTGAAAATAATAATTTATATGAATTAGATTTTAGATTCCTTATTAAACCTTTACTAAATCTATCTATCCCCACATCTAACTTGAACAGGACTGTTAAAGTATTTAACAAAAGTATGTTTACATTTTATCTTCAAAAATTACATTGAAAATTAGCAGAATATTTCATATCTAGTAGAATAAGAATGGTAGACGGAATATTTGCTCAGAAACAAGTTTGAGAAAGATAGGTTCTAATTAACCACACCTCTGCTCTTTTCTACTTCACTTTGCCCTAGTTTCTAAGATGCAATGTGGTTTTCTAAACACTGCATCCTTACAGAGAATGAATTTCTAAAGTTTTTGTCATTTTCGGACACTAATATAGGAATTATAGGTACACAGCTTTTCCCATCAATCATACACATGGGTTATTGAGGAATATAAACATTTATCTGCTGAAGACAATGAAGAATAGATGAAAGTAGATTTATCAGCTAAATAAACCATTAAATCCTTTTTGAGTAGGGATAAAAACTAGGTGTTAAATCAGGGATTCTTAGTGTGATAAATTTTTATAAATTCATATATTTAAACCACGGAAAATGGATGTCTTGGTTATTTTACGAGCTGAACACAATTATACTATAATTATCTAAGTTAGGACAGGCCTGCTTCCAAATTTACCTGATGAGAGATGGAAGGTTGCTGGATGGGCCCCTGCATTCTAGGGTTTGGTAAACCCACAGGTGCTGGCCTCCGTTGCACCTGTTGCCTCTGAGCGATTACCTGTTGCTGCATATGCTGGAGCCGTAATTGAGCTAGGCTGATCTGTGTTGGAAACTTGGATAACTGGTTTGAAGATAAACCACCTGGTGGCTGTGAATTCTGTTCCACGACAGGATTCTGCTTTGGCATTTGTGGCTGGCTCTCTTTATCCTCGATTACTAAAGAACCTAATTAAAGAGAAAAGATTACGGGATAAAGTTTTTCTGATAGCTGATGAAATATCACATTTGGCAAGGCCCTTTTTGCTGAACTTCAGAAATGCCAATGAACTCTTTGGTCTTAGGACCTCTTTACGCTCTTAAAAATAGAGCACTGCAAAGAGCCATTGTTTACGTAGTTTCTATCAATCAAAACTTACAATGTTAGAAAGCAAAAATGAGAATTTAAAAAAAATTACTAATTCATTTAAAAATAACAATAAAGCCACACACATTTTAATGAAAACTATATTTTAAAAAATACTTAGTGAAGATTGGTATTATTATACATTTTTTAAAATCTCTTTAAATGCCTGGCTTAATAGGTGAACTCTCATATCTGTTTCTCCATTATCCATCATAATATATGACAAATATATTTTATGATGTTAAAATATATGAAAAAATCCAGTCTCATCCAGATATGTAGTTGGAAAAGGGTGTGGTGTTTGTGGTCCCCTGAAAGAGCCTTAGACTATTACTTTGAGAACTGCTGCTGTATATCGAAACAAGCAAACCTGACATTTGCTCTAAAAACAATCCCACAAAGCGTTTCTGCAATCTCTGAAGTTCTTATACCTTTACAATGCATACTATTCTTTGATAAACAATACTTTGACTAACTTGAAACCACAGTTTTAGAATTTAAAGGTGTCTCCTCTCTGATAGATCTGATCCAAGCCTGATTTCTTCAACAGTAGAGACTCAAATGTTTCTGATTGACTAAATATATGTATTCTAAAAATATATAGTTATCATTCATTAAATACTTCCTGTGTGTTATTCACTGTGCCAGGTAGGTATATATTCCCTTTCACACATAAGCGGTCTAAGGTTTAGAGAGAGAAAAACTCACCCAAAGTCATCACGACACTAATGAAATATTTACCTAGATCAGTATTTTTCCCTAGCACTCTTCTATGTTTCTCAGAAGCCAAGGATAAACAAATTCAGGAAATTTGCCTCCTTCTTGAGAGATTCACAATGTAAATCTCATTGTAAATGAATTCACTGGGCTATATATGACAGCTCTAAGAAGTCCTAGAGTAAAAGATATTGTTTAACTTTATTATATTAGAGCTTCACAAACTTATTTGACTAAGAGATCATGTTTTTGCTTTATTTTTGCTAATGCAGACTTATGTAAAACTATATCCATTTAAATGTGTCCAGTTTTAAATATAATTCTTAAATGCACCTATGTCTACATGTGGTTTACATATTTTAAGTGATATATTTATAAGTACATACATCTCTACATATATGACTGCTTATGTGGATTCATATCTCATCAGGAGTTCTCAGTATACACGAATGTGCAGTGGTAGAGTGGGGTATGATAAAAACCAGAGCTACTTACACATATGCTTTGTATTCCTAAAGATGCTTCTTTTCATTAAGGTGGGTAAGTGTGTGTAATTCCAGTTGCCTGCTGTGTATCAATATTCATACGGCTGTACATACTTCCCATCTGGTCTGTAGGGGTCTCCTTATCACCTTTGCTTCAAGGATTCTTTTTGTTTCCTTGTATGGGTGAGATTTGTGTAAACCTATTTCTTCTTTTCCTGGTGAGCACAGGCTCTCTCTCCAGCCATTTTTTCCCCTTCCTACCCAGAATCTAGCCTTGGGGATAAGAGAGCAACCATCTTTGATGATTCTCAACCATCATCAGTAAGGCCAAAAAATGTCATCAAAGGAATATTGGTTGTTGATGAACGAACAACACATAGGGAATTCTTAAATTTCAGCTTGTGTAGTTTCCCATGAGAAATTAAGAAATAAGGCAAAAAGATTGTTTCTACTCAGCAAATAGTATAATAAAAAAGCTAAAGTAATAACTTTCTGCTGAACTGCTTACAAGGATATTTTAGCTCCTAATGTTACCAAAATGATAGTCTCCCTTTGTGATAATTCAGTAAGCTCTAATCCAGTCATGTGTTGCTTAAGGACAGGAATAAGTTCTGAGAAATGCATTGTTAGGCAATTTGGACTTGATGCAAACATTATAAAGTATACTTACACAAACCTAGATGGTATAGCCTACTACACACCTAGATTATTTGGTATAGACTATTCCTAGGTATAGCTTAGGCTACAAATCTGTACAGCATGTGACTGTACTCAATTGTAACACAATGTTATTTGTGTATCTGAACATTTCTAAACATAGAAAAGGTAAAAATAACAGTACTATAATCTTAATGGGACTACTGTTGTATATGCAGACCTTCATTGACTGAGATGTTGTTACACAGTATAGGACTGTACTTAAGATTTGGGTACTTTTCTGTATGTATGTTACACTTCTATTAGGAATATATATATACACACACACACACACACACACACATATATATAAATTATTACCAGGCAAATGAAAAAAATTAAAAGTGTTCCCTAAGCAAGATAAAGTGATTGAAGCATTAGGTGCCTATTGAATGGGTTTAAAGATAAGCCAATAATAGCATGAGAAACAGTATTTTAAATGAAAACATTCTAAATATCAAAAGTCCTATATCAAGAGTTAACCCATTCTGGCCGGGCGCGGTGGCGTGTCACGCCTGTAATCCTAGCATTCTGGGAGGCCGAGGCAGGCGGATCCTTTGAGCTCAGGAGTTCGAGCCCAGCCTGAGCAAGAGCAAGACCCCGTCTCTACTAAAAAAAATAGAAAGAAATTAGCTGGGCAACTAAAAATGTATATATAAAAAAAATTAGCCGGGCATGGTGGTACATGCCTGTAGTCCCAGCTACGTGGGAGGCTGAGGTAGTAGGATTGCTTGAGCCCAGGAGTTTGAGGTTGCTGTGAGCTAGGCTGACGCCACAGCACTCTAGTCCGGGCAACAAAGTGAGACTCTGTCTCAAAAAAAAAAAAAACCCCATTCTGATAAATCTAGAGCTAACAATACAAACTGGATTCTGTGAGGGTGGGGTGGAATGGGAGGACACCTATATATTCCTAAGCCTAGCTAGACACCTTGTAAGTCAATATATAGAATGTTTTTCTATCATCCATATATGTACATGTGTTTATATTCATGCATGTGTCACCATATACATAAATGAAATACTAGCAAAAATGACATGTCTTTAAATCAAGATAATGAAAACATGCTGGGGGTAGAAGAGAGTATGTTTTCATTAACATGTCATAGTAATTATAAATTCCACAAACAAATGGCACTTCGAGAAAATGTAAATAATGGCCTACCTAAGTTGATAATATTTTGAGCCCAGAAACTAGGATCACAGTGAAATTGGATGGTGTTGTTGGTCACTGGAGAAGCATCACACCTTGCACGAAGGAGGTGCCGTAACCGGTATGTAATCTAGAAGGAAGAAGAGAGACAACAAAACGTCAGGTAAATAATTTATTAAGTGCTCAATAGATAACAAAATAGTCTCTAATATGTACAACAATACACAATAAACAGTCATATATAGGTTACAAAAATGGACATACAACATAATTTTCTTTCTTAAACATGTTAGAAGTTTTGAGGTTTAACTCAGCTGCGGTGTTTAATACAGAACTGAAAAGTATCTTGAAGTGATAAATTTAAGTCAGTTTTTCCTAATTATTAATAAAAAGTTGCAAAAATACTAAGTCAGATATTAGTAAAAAAAATTTTAACAATATTTTGCTCTTTATTTATTTAACTTACTCTTAAAGGAAATAGAACTGGGCCTGCTAGTGGGATGGCTCTCCTTGCTGCTCATTACGGTTCTGTCCCTGCCACCTCCCTGAACACACCCAGCTTTGAATCTCATGTCATCACATCACATCATCCACTTCCCTCCACACTGCAGCCATCGATGAACATCTATTCATTCTCACTCAGTCCATGAAAATTTTAGTTCCTGGCTCACTGTCACCACCTCCAACATTAGTCCTCCAACACTTCTTGATGATTTCAATATCCAACTAGATGATCCTTCTTTTCCAGCTTACTTCCTCTAGTGCCCAGATATCAATAATCCTACAAACCCATCAGGTCCTATAAGCCTTTGCTCTTAGAACTTTTCCCTGTCCTTCTATCTCACTTTACCCTCACCCTCTATCCCTCAATTCCTCATTAGTCGTCTTAAATCCCTGGGCCAATCATCATAATCATTTCCTTGCATATACCCTCAACTCCTCTCTCTCTTCACATACCCAATTATGCATACTCCCTTCTGTCTCTTCAACCTTTCTCCCAGACAAAACAACCCACCCTGATTAAGTCCTAGTTCTGCCTGAATATGATTGGACTGATCTCACTTCAAATACATGACCACTTACTCCAGGCCCCTTTAAGGCTGACTGGCTAGCATATGACATTTCTCTTGTCTATTCCCCTCCCTACTGTCCTAAATGACTATTTCATACCTCCTTCTCTTTTCAAATCTCCAGCAGCTCCTTCTCCACTCTCAATCTCAGCTGATGTACTTGCTTATCATTTCACTAAAAAATAGGAACTATCACAGGGACCTTCCACAAACCTCCACCACCTATCAGTATCTGTGTTGCCTCCTGTTACAATGGATGAAACGTCTGCATCTAGCTAAAGCCAATCCTCCAACTTGTGCAGTACAACAAATCCCCTCATCTGCACAGCAATTTTCATCCCTCTCGTGTAACACCAACCCTTCTACTTTACTAGATCACACCCATAAACATATAAATATGCTTTAACTTTTGCCAGCTAAAAACAAAACTCTTGGCTCCTTTCTCCTGCCATCAACTGCTTCATTTCTCTGCTCTCTTCTACAGCAGAACTCTTCAAAAGACTCATCTAGATTTATTATCTCTGATTCCTCCCCTCCTATTCTTTCCTGAAACCATTACATTCAGGCTTTCAGGAGCTCACAGAGGTGGTCGGTCTGCCCTCGTGGAAACACTTTCCTTTATTTGGCTTCCAGTACACTATAACCTCTTGTCTGTCCCCTTGTATCATTAGCTGCTACTTATTGGAGCCACTGAGAATAGATTTAGGTTTCACTGACGAACTGTTTCTGAGCTCCCCGGGGAGGGCATGGCTGCCCCTTCTTGTTGGCATCACACAATCCCAGTCACCATTGTGGGGGCTTTCTTCTTTCTCACATCTCTACATGCTGGAATGAATGCCCCAGGACTCACTCTTTTGTCTGCCCTCTCTTCTTCTACACCCATATACACTCACGCACAGCACAGCAATGTTTTAGTCAATGAAGCACTGACTATGTAATGGCAGTGCCACAAGATTATAGTGGAGCTGAAAATTCCCATAGCTTGGTGATGTTGTAGCCATTGTAACATCACAGCACAAGGCATTACTCAACTGTTTTTGGTGGTGCTGGTATAGACAAACCTACCGTGCTGCCAGTCCTATACTGACAGTAATGAATATGTTATTGGTTCATATATTTACTATACTATACTTTCTGTACAATGTGTTTGTGTTTTAAGCTATTATTACAAGAGTCAAAAATAAAAAGTACATAAAGTAAAAAAGTTATAGTAAGCTAAAGTTAATTTACTGTTGAGGTAAGAATTTTTAAAAATAAATTTACTGTAGCCTAAGTGTGCAGTGTTTATAAAGTCTACAGTAGTAAATGGTAATGTCCTAGGCCTTCACATTTACTCACCACTCACTTGCTAACTCACCAGAGCAACTTCCAGTCCTATAAGCTCCATTTATGTTAAGTGTCCTATACAGGTATACCACTTTTTCTTTTACGCAATATTTTTTTTTTTTTTTTTTGAGACAGAGTCTCACTCTGTTGCCAGGGCTAGAGTGCTGTGGGGTCAGCCTAGCTCACAGCAACCTCAAACTCCTGGGCTCAAGGGATCCTCCTGCCTCAGCCTCCCGGGTAGCTGGGACTACAGGCACGCGCCACCATGCCCGGCTAATTTTTTTTATGTATTTTTAGTTGTCCAATTTCTTTCTATTTTTGGTAGAGATGGGGTCTTGCTCTTGCTCAGGCTGGCCTCGAACTCCTGAGCTTAAATGATCCACCCGCCTCGGCCTCCCAGAGTGCTAGGATTACAGGCGTGAGCCACCGCACCTGGCCTTTATGCCATATTTTTAATGTACCTATTGTATGTTTACATACTCAAATACCATTGTGTTACAATTGCCTACAGTATTCTGTACAGTAACTCGCTGATTAAGTTCGGAGCCTAGGAGCAACTGGCTATACCATACAGCTTAGGTGTGTAGTAGGATAGACCATCTAGGTTGTGGAAGTACACTGCATGATGTTCACACAAAATCACTTAACAATGTTATTTCTCAGAACGTACTCCAGTCTTTAGACAACAAATAACTGTACTTTTACTGATTTCATCCAGTCTCATGGTTTAAATAACTATTTTATATCTGCAGCCTGGACCTCTCTTTTGAACTTCCATTTCCAATTGCTTACTCAGCATCTCCATGTGGTTGTCTAAAAGGCATCATTTCACATGTCCAAAAGGGAACTCTTGATCTCTCTCCTCAGGTCTACTCTTCCTATCATCTTCCCCATCTCAATTATTGCTAATACTGTTTTTCCTATAGCTTAGGGTAAAAGACCTTCGTTCCTTTTTCTCACACACCACATTCAACCTGCCAGCAAATTCTGTTGGCTCTACCTTTAAAATATATATATAATCTATCTTCTATCAACTCCACTAGCTACCACTCTAGGAAAGCCACTTCATTGCAGTAATGTTCTAATGGGGCTCCCTTATTTCTCCCAGGCCCTCAACCACACACAGTCTTCTCTCAACACATCAGCAGGAGTGGCTGTGTTAAAATATAAGTGATATTATGTCACTCATTTCCACAAACGCCCTCCCAAATGGTTTCCCATCTCACTCAAACACTAAAGTTCTCATGACAAACTTCAAGATTTGTGCTAGTACCTTTCCATTCCTTCTCTGACCTTTCCTCTTGATACTCCCTCTGCATTCACTCTGCTCCAGCCCCTCAGGCCACTGTGCCGCCCACATCACAAAAGCTCCCCGGCAGGCAGTCCCTGCACCTGCTGTGTGCTCTGCCAGCAATACTCTCCTCAGCTGTCTGTATGGCATGCTTCCTCAATGTGCTCAGAATCACCCTTTAGCTAGATTCCCCTCATCTAAGACTGCAAACACATCCCAATGTTCCCAAACTACTCCCTTAATTTACTTTTCTCTAGAGCACTTAACAGCATATAATGGTTTATATAGTTTAGCTATTTTGGTACTGTCTACCTCTCTGCACTAAAATGCAGCTCAATGAGGACAAAGATTTTATTTTTTGTTCCCTCAGCACTTAGAATGTTGCTTGGAACATAGCAGGTATTCAGTCATTGTTAAATCAGTAAACTTGCTTCAATTTCTACATTATCTCCAATAAAAACAAATTCTAAGTAAAACATATTAACTTATTTTGGGACTGTGAAGAATATGTGGCAAAGTGTTTAGCAAATAGCACTCAATACAATGTGCTTTTCCCAAGTTTCTTCCCTTTAATTTTTTGTATCTTCTAATTCTCACCATAAATCATGCTCATAATATATTAACCAAAAGGACTGTTCTAAGAGCTTTCCTTTGTAAATATCCTCATAAATATTTTATCATTTTCTAAAATTTAATTATTTATATTTAAAAACATTTTTAAATTATTTTAGTTGAAAAATAAAAATTACATATATTTATTGTATACACCATGTTTTGAAATATGCATACTTTGTAGAATGGCTAAAATGAGCTAATTAACATATGCATTACCTCACATACTTCTCATTTGTGGTAAGTAAACTTAAAATTTACTCTCTTAGCAATTTTCAATACATTGCTATTAACTATAGTCCCTATGTTGTACAACAGACCTCATACACTTATTCCTCCTATCCAACGAATTTTGGGTTGGGTGTGGTGGCCCATGCCTGTAATGCTAGCAATTTGGGAGGCCACAGTTGGAGGACTGTTTAAGCCCAGGAGTTTAAGAACAGCCTGGGCAACATAGCAAGACCTGTCCCTACAAGAAAAAGAAAAACAAACAAAAAAACCAGAATTAGCTGGGCGCGGTGACGTGCACCTGTAGTCCCAGCTACTCAGGAGATTGTGCCAGGAGTTTGAGGTTTCAGAGAGCTGTGATCACGCCACTGCACTATAGCCTGGGTGACAGAGAGACCCTGTCTCAAAAAACAAAAATTTTTATCCTTTTATCAACATATCCCCAAAGCCCAGTCCCTCTGACCCCTGCTCACCCTGGTAACCACCATTCTATTCTCTATTTCTTTGAGTTTGATTTTTTTTTTTTTTTAAAGATTCTACATACAAGTAAGATCATGTAGGCTGTGCCTAGCTTATATCACTTAACATAATGTCCTCTAGGTTCATTCATGTTGTGCAAATGACAGGATTTCCTTCTTTTTTAGGGCTAAACAGTATCCCTTTGTGTATATACACCATACTTTACCAATTTATCTGTTGATGGACACTTAGGTTGATTCCATTTCTTGGCTACTGTGAATAATACTATAATGAACCTAGAAGTGCAGATATCTCTTCAAGATACTGATTTCATTCCCTTTGGATATATATCCAGAAGTGAGATTGCTGGGTTATATGGTAGTTCTATTTTTAATTTTTGAGGAAACTCCTGTTTTCTTTAATTGTTGTAATTTACAACCTCATCAACACTGTGCAAGGGATTCCCTTTCTCCACATTCTCTTCAACACTTGTTATCTTGTCTTTTTGACAATAGCCTCTTCATCATTTACTTTTAAAGCAAGTGTAGAAAAACTGTCATTAACAGCAAAAAGAACCCCCACATTCCCTTCACCCAGATTCCCCAAGTGTTACTCTATTACCACATTTGCTCCAGCACCCACCCAACTGCTCCTACACATACCCTATTATTACTAGTCTTTCCCCAAATGTTTGGAAAACAAGCCACAGGTCCTGTCTCCCCTAAATACTCCAGTGTGAATATCCTGAAACAAGGATCTTCTAACATAAGCAGCAAATTCCAAAGTCCAAATTCAGAAAGCAACTGTGTCATAACACTACCATCCAATTCAAAGACTTCATTCAAGCGCCACCTGTCCCAGCAATGTCCCTTTTCCAGGATTCCATCAAAGAATACAAGCTGCAGTTCGTTGTCATGTCTCTTAGTTGTCCAGTCTTTCCATGTTGTTCAAGTGTTTGATGGGTTTTAGAGATTTCAGACCTTAAATTCTGTGTGGTATTTCCTCCTGATCAGACTTAAGTACAACATTCTTCTCAGGAATACAACACAAATGATGGTGTGTCCTGAAGCATAGGATGTCCACTTGTCCTGCCACTGGTGATATTAATCTTTAACACTTAGTATTATAATTTTGCTACTCAATTTTCTCCACCTTAAGGTTGAAGAGGTATTCTAAGATTATACTAATACCCTGTTCCCCATCAATCTTCTACCTACCACCCCATTAGCATTCACTGATTAATCCTCCTGGATTACCTCTACGATAGCAACCAAATGTGTTTCCTTATGCTCATTACTTTTTCTACATTCATTACTTTATATTTTGCCAACAAGTTCTCCCCACCATAGATTTACTGTTTGACATATTATTGTAGACTCATGTATTCTTAATTTAATTCAATGTATTATAATCATTTATTTAGAGCCTCAAATTTGTTGTTGATTTTTGCAATGGGAGGCTTTTAGGCTGGATCATGGTCTCTTTGACATGTCTTCAGCATTCTCTGACCATTTCAGTAGTTTCTGGTATAACAAGATGTCCTGGGTGCACCTTGTAGTTTCCCTCTCTTTCCTTGGCATCTTTAAACCAAGATCTGGAACAACAGTGGGCTCACTATTGGGATGCAGCACACAAACATATATACATATACTGGGGGAGGGGTGGGTGGGTGTATAAAGCTATTCCTAGGTCTATCTGCATACATGTATAGAATGAAACTCTTAAGTTCAAACTATACCTCCAATTCAACCCGACACACACCTTTCCCACCTTACTTCTTTCTAAATATCTTCTCTGGAAACTTGGCTGCCATTATCCTTAATATATTTATTTATTTACTCAATCCATTTACTTATCTGCTCACTGTAACCAAAACCCAAACAACACTGACTGTCTCCTCTTACCTCCTGTGTTCCTCGCTCGCCACTACAAGTCTTTGGCTACTGGTCTCATGCCTTTCTGTGGTCCCCCAACCCTCTCCACTACTGTGTCCACAGTCACCATGCTGACGCCTCCATACCAGCAGAAGGTAGGAAGAGAAGATGCTTAATAGTTTTTATGTTTAATACACACACATATATATTTTCCCCTACTTCAGAAACACTATATTAGCACCTTGAATATCTTATGATTTTTGGTGTGGAAACTGAGTAACATAACCTTTCTTGCCCCCATAAAAAAGATTAAATCAGAAATGTGAGCACTTCCTTAAAAAGAAATCAGTTTTAATTAAAGAGAACTATGAGACAAATCACCTGAATGTAAATACTTTTTTCCGCTTACTTGAGGTATTATGCTGCAAAACAAGTAGCAAGTACCTATTTGCTAATTAAGTTGTAGCAAGGTCTAAAAGTTGTATCAAACTTGGCTACTCTGCTCCTTCCTTAAGTACCAAATTTTTCCTGCTGAATTTTACTGTCATTCAGTGTAAAGATTTAAGAGCTTTCTTCCTGTCAAAATTATTTTATTACTCATTTGAAATGGTACTCATTACCATTATACTTGCCAAAACTCATGAGGCATGTTTTAAATAATTCTGAGAAGTCATAAAAGCTGGCTAGTACGGAAGATAAATAATGGTTCATTAAATGTGTTTGTTAATCCCTTCAGATCTACCTGAACTTAAAATGAACTCAGGTTTCACGTTGAAAATTAACTACTGTTTAAAAAAGCAAAGAAAAATATTTTTAATATGAAAGGTGTCCAAACAGCTTTTGAGATGGCAATATTATATGTTGTCTCCTTTCTACTGAAGTTAAAATAAACTTTAAAAAGATTTACTATTTCTGAAATTCCAATCCTATAAAATAACATGGAGTTTTATCTATATGGCACTTATATAGCTTCTCACAGATGTTATTATAGTAACCTCCTTTTCCACCAATCTGTTACTGAGTTCCTTTATGTCAAGCACTGGGTAACACAAAGTTCTACCCTTAAGTAATATAAATCTAATGACATTCATAGAAAAAAATATGCAATAGATAAAAATTGGTCATGGTATGATGGACATATGCTCAAGGGCTATATAAGCACAGAGAAAAGGAGCCCAGCTCAGTCTTGGAAGATTGCCAGGAGAAAAGGGACAACCACCTAAAATGGACCTGGTAGTCTCTACAAAGATAAGAAATTATTCAGGGGAAGAAAAGGCACTCTAAGAAAGGGTATCAGTACTCAGGCAAGAGAGCATATGTTCTGAGCCCTGAGGGCTAGAAGAAATTGGCAATTAAACTAGAAAGACTGAGACATTCAGGAAACAAAAAGAAGGTTCTTGAGATTAATTAGATGGTAGGATGAGGGAAAGGGAGTAGAAGAGACTGAAGATCCCTTTTAATATCTATACCTTAACATTTTCCTAATTACTGGTATGTAGAACAATCTACTGCTATTAAAAAGAATGACTGCTTTATTTTCCAGAAAATAAACACCAAAAGTTCAAGCAACAAAAAGCAAAAATAAAGAAGTGGGACTACATCAAACTAAAATGCTTATGCACAGCAAAAAAAAAACCTGAATCAACAAAATGAAAAGGCAGCCTATAGATTGGGAGAAAATATTTGCAAACCATATATATGAAAAGAGTTAATATCTAAAATATACAGGTTGATTATCCCTTATCAGAAATGCTTGGGACCAGAAGTATTTGGTCTTCCTTCTGTCAATATATTATTTCTCTTGCCTTCCTTCTAAATAACATAAGGATAAATTAAATGTTTAACAGATGACAAATACTAAGGCAATTCTGTGAAGTTAAAATATTTCAAAATATATTTAAGAAAGACTGGACTTCTGAAAGGATTTGGCTTGTCCACTGGGTTTTGTCTTTTATTGATTATAATTCCTACTGCAAAAAGAACTATTTGAGAAGACCTGAAACTGTAAAACTCCTAAAAGAAAATGTCGAGGAAAAGCTCTTTGATAAGAGCATTGGCAATAATTTTTGACTATCACACCAAAAGTACAAGCAACAAAAAGCAAAAATAAAGAAGTGGGACTATATCAAACTAAAATGCTTATGCACAGCAAAAAAATCTGAATCAATAAAATGAAAAGGCAGCCTATGGATTGGGAGAAAATATTTGCAAACCATATATATGAAAAGAGTTAATATTTGAAATACACAGGTTGATTATGCTTTATCTGAAATGCTTAGGTCCAGAAGTATTTGAAATTTCTATTTTTTTTTGGATTTTGGAATATGTCTATATACATATTTAGGTATCTTAGGGATAGGATCCAAATCTAAACAGGAAAGTCATTTATATTTCATATACACTTAATACACAAAGCATGAAAGTATATTCCAAAAAGAAATAAAATCACCTCGTAAAGATACCTGCACTCTCACGTCACTGCAGCATTATTCACAACAGTCAAGATAGGAAAACAACTTAAATGTCCATCAACACATGAATAAACGAACTGTGGAAGGTGTATGTGTTTGTGTATTCAGCCTTAAAAAAGAAGGAAATCCTGACATTTGTGGCAACATGGATGAACCTTGAGGTTGCTATGCTAAATGAAATAAGACAGACACAAAGAAAAATATTGTATGATCTCACTTATACATGAAATTTAAAAAAAAAAAAAAAAATCGAATACACAGAAACAAAGAATGGTGGTTACCAGGGGGTGGGAGGAGGAAGAAATGTGGAGAAGTAGATCAAAGGCTACAAATTTGCAGTTAGGTATGATGAATAAGCCTAGAGATCTAATGTACAATATGAGAACTATAGGTAATAATATTGTAATGTATACTGAAAATTTGCAAAGAGAATAGACTTTAGTGGCTCTTACCACACACACAGGTAAGGTCATGGATATTAATTTGCTTGACTGTAATAATCATTTCACTATGTATATCAAAACATCATGCTGTATACCTTAAATATATGCAACAAATAATCATTTTTAAAAAAGACTAGCAAGCTTCCAGGCCCACAAGGCATTTTTTAAAAATTATTTTAAGCATATAAAATTCACTATTTAAAGGTTAACCTGAATAAACATGGCTATATTTATAAAGCAGAACAGAGTTATACAATATACTGATTATCAAATTTTCTTTTTTTTTTTTTTTTCTTTGAGACAGTCTCACTCTGTTGCCCGGGCTAGAGTGCCATGGCGTCAGCCTAGCTCACAGCAA
>NW_012143412.1:3313485-3314441 GCF_000956105.1 Propithecus coquereli | reverse complement strand
AAGGTAAAAAGAAATGAGAGCTAATAAGGAAAATAAGAAAAGATATACAATTCAATGTATAATAATGAATACATACAATAATAATGTTGGGGCATTGAGAATAGATTATGTTTAAAGGTATCTTTTAAGAAAATCAGGTGATACAGAGAATTACCTGGAAAAAAAATTCCCTAATGCTCTACCCTATGTTCCAAAATGATAAGAATAACAGATTATGATGATTGGTCTTAAGCAAAATGAACCTCAAAGGCTGAGACAATTATTCCAGTGAAGAACATTCATATCCCCTGCCAGCTTTCTTTTCTTCAGGCTCTTTCCAATAAACATTTCTTGACCAATTGAGGCAGTGACACATTACTTTTGTGTGTAAAACAACAAAAAAAGGTACACATGGGATTTCATAGATGTGTAAATTAAATGTCTGTACATGCTCCAAATGGGATTTTAAAAAGGTGTTAGACAATCCCACTCCTACATGAAGCTAGTGGTTTGCTCCCCAACCACTGAATTTTAAGATATGAGCCTTTGGACAGTTAATAATTTCCTTCTGTGGACTATAATCAGACAATGAATAAAAAAGGTATGTGAAACAGTTTAATGATCGTTGTCTCCTAGTGTCTTAAAATTTCCACCTCTTTTCAGTTTAAAAATCACAGCTCCAGGACAGCATCTCAAATTTTAGCAAACTCTAATAGAGCAATTAAATGTATAATCAAATATTAAAATATTTTATAATATGGGTAAAAATGATTGATTTTTTTAAAATCTTGGCATTTCTTTAAAACTAGAAAACACAAAATAGTAAGTTATCAATACTTACCAGATAAATGAGCTATTACTAACTTTAGTTTATTACCATTTAGTTTTGAAATTTTATGGCTAAAAAGGCTTATGGCTTTCCAACAAGGTTTCTGGAAGTCTTGTCAGCCATGTGTTATTACAGTTATCTGACAACT
>NW_012143412.1:3307728-3313435 GCF_000956105.1 Propithecus coquereli | reverse complement strand
AGCTGGGGTCTCACTCTTGCTCAGGCTGGTCTTGAACTGACCTCAAGCGATCCTCCCAAGCCTTGGCCTCCCAGGGTGCTGAGATTACAGGTGTGAGGCACAACGCCTGGCCACACACACAATTTTTTGATATTTTTGTACAAATGGAGTCTTGCTATGTTGCCCAGGCTGGTCTCAAACTCCTGGGGGGGGCTCAAGTGATCCTCCTGCCTCAGCCTCCCAAAGTGCTGGGATTATAGGCATGCACTACCCCACTCAGTTTAAAAATATTTTTTAAACCCAAAATATTCTGACCAATAAAAATCAGAAATATGTAAAAAAGTACTTATGCACCAACAGACTGAATTTTAAGCATTCCAATGACTCCATTGTTTCACTATGCATTTTTACAGTATGCTAAATACCATACTTTATCTTACCAGTCGCTTGCTATAAAGTAATGCTGTACTGCTGCCACTAGAAACTGCCCATTTAGAAAAATGCATGACATGTTCCAATTGTTTGGAAAGTCCAGCCACTTCCTGTTGTTGTTGCATAAGTTTCATACGATGGTCTTTTGCAAGGCTCTGGAAAGAAAATATCTAAATTAATATCTGCATGTTAACATATATTTTAATGGTCATTTTTAGAGAACCAAATTATAATAAGTACAGTTTCTAAGTACTTAGTTTACAGTTGACAGACTGAAAATACTCTTAGTGTTTTCCCCCTTAGTACAAAGGGTCACTCTCCCTACAGGAAAAAACTATGTCCCAAATGTGCCCCTGGCCACTGGATATGCTTTTATATATTCTGGGATTTAGGTCTCTGTTCATGCATCTTGTAATATGAAAGAGAATGGCTTAACTTTAATACAGTCAATGTCTGCTAAATTCAACACTCACAAATAAAATAGATGTACCATGAAGCAATCTAGTAAAGTTACCAGATCACATAATTTACTCAATCATATGATTTTACCTTCTAGGAATTCTAATTGCAATTGCAACTAGTTTGTGCCCAGAGTTGTGCCATATTGTAGATAATACTTATCCTTTGCATTTGCTAATTTTTAAAAAGGCATCATATTATTTCTGTACATTGAGAACTATCATGGAAGCCAATAGATGCAGTGAATAATTGTGCCAATGCACTCTAAGAAAAGCTACATAAAAGAATAATAGCACCAAAATTGGTTTATTTTAAAGGTCCCTATCCAAAAACCTCTTCCTAGACTGGTAAGGAGAGGGGAAGAGAAAGAGGACTTTTTACTGACTCAGACAAATTAGAAAATTGCCACACTCCAATGGGAACTTATGTTCTCAATTAAAAGTGAACCTAGATCCTGGCCCTAGTCAGCTCCAGATTTGGAAAATACACAGGATAAATTAAGAGGGGAAATGCGGTGAGTTTGTCTATTTAAGGAACTATTAACAGTCAATGGCTTTGTCGTATCTAATTTAAATTCAGACAGAAGAAAATTTACCTATTAGGCTATTTCTTACCCCTGTAAGAACAAAGTGTTGCTTTGGAAACATTCTAGTAGGAATAGAAATTTTGTTGACTTTGGGGGAGGTTGCAAATTGAGAATTAAAAGCCCCGGCTTCTTGGTCTTCTATGGTAAAAGCTATTTGAACACTTTTCTTGTGAGTCTCAGCAGATAAAACTGGTTACATTTATTTGCCTTAAAAAGGGAATCTGAACCAGAAGAATAGGTACGAGGATTAGATGCATATTTAAAAGGTACTGTGAAAATTCTAAGTCAAAGCTGATCAAAAATAATACCAGGTTCATTCCTATAGATTCGCAAGTATGGTCATCTTTTTCTCTTCATCTGTTTTTAAAGCTCTTCAAGTGATTCTGATGCATAGTCAAGTTTGAAAACATAGCCACAACAATGTATGCACTACTAATGTCTGGGAAAGCAAATCACAGTGACATTTGATTTTTAAGTAGAGCTTAGAAACCTTTAAAATTTTGCTTAAATGTTTCTATTAAATTTTAAAAAAATCACAGAACCCTGAAAAAATAGCTACTATAAATGGAGTCCGCACCCTCTTGCCCAAAATACTTCCTTACTAAATAACTATGTCTCCAATAGAAAAGAAAATTATTTTAGTCATTGTTTCCTGTATGGCTGATAAACAATGGGAATGACCATACTCTGCCATAAGGGATAGAACTTTTTGACAGAGACCTTACAGTTTGGTCAACTATGAAATAAAGAAGATGGACTAAATTATTTCTAGGAGTCTCACTTTTCTTCAAATTGCCAAACATTAGGATGTTCAAATTCTCATTCCAAATTGTTTCTGTACTGTGAATTCTTTCTGTATCAAAATACTAAAAAGAATATCTAAAGATCATACGATTAATATTATACATTAATATACCACATAGATGTTGTAACCTCGTATTATTTGAGGTCAAACACTGAGTTTGGATGTTGACCTTCAAGAGCTTTAAAAAGCTGGTGAAGGCCAGGCGAGGTGGCTCACCCCTGTAATCCTAACACTCTGGGAGGCCAAGGCTCGGGAGGATTGCTTGAGGTCAGGAGTTTGAGATCAGCTTGAGCAAGAGCGAGACCCCATCTCTACTAAAAATAAAAAATTAGCCAGGCAACTAAAAATAGAAACAAAAAAAATTAGCCGGGTGCGCTGATGCGTGCCTGTAGTCCCAGCTACTTGGGAGGCTGAGGCAGGAGGATCACTTTAGCCCAGGAGTTTGAGGTTAGAGTAAGCTAGGCTGACGCCACAGCACTCTAGCCCGGCCAACAGAGCGAGACTCTGTCTCAAAAAAAAAAAAAAAACTGGTGAAGATAGTAATATTTTTCCTACCCACAGTGAGCTGCAACTATCCTAAGTGCCTTGAGCATATAACTATAAAATGTTGAGGGCAGGAGGCACATTCTTTTGCTTATAAGGTTAAATGTATAAATTTGGGAACTAAATATAACTGCCAGTGTATCTTTCTAGAAAATTTTGCTCAACTACACCCCTCTGGTGATACCACTCCAGTGAATATCAAAAATGACTCATCTCTTCAACATTCAGAGCTCCTCCTACAAGCAAGGCACTGTGATTTGTGCTATGAAGCAAACAATGAGCAGTTAAGGTATTCCTAGTGTACTATTAGGTCATTAAATATGAAATGTCCCATTTCCAATCATGAGTGTAGTTTATCATATCTTAAACAGGAAGCAGTACAATTAATCAAAGCATGCACCTAAACTATTGACAGTTTTGCCATCTTAACCGTAGCTTGTTTATGCCAGCAGCAAAGAAACCCGGAGAGCAGGTGGTGATGAAATCATGAAAAGTGTTTTTCACAGCTTGTTGAAAACTGAATATTTTTCTTTGCAAGAAGTGGTCCAAAGCCTGAAAGAGGGGTAGTCTGTTGGTGCAAAGTCTGGTGAATACCGTGGATGACAGAGAGTTTCTCAGTCCAGCCTCTGCAGTTTGAGCAGCATTGTTTGTGTGACATGTGGTACAGCGTTGTCTTGCAAGAGGATTGACCTGCCTTTATTGACCAATCTTGGATGCTTAAACGCAAGCATCTTCATCATTTCATCCAATTTGTACACATCCACTGCAATTGACTGACTAGGTTTCGTGAAGCTGTACTGGATAATACAAGCATTGGACCACCAAACAGACACCATTCACTTTTTTTGATGAATATTCAGTTTTGACCTATGTTTCAGCACTCCATCTTCATCAAACCATTGTGCTGAACGCCTGTGATTGTCAAAAAGAATCCACTTTTCATCACACGTGAACGAAATGGTGTAGAAATGGTTTTCCTTTAGGTAGTGACAGCAAAGAAAGGCAAGCTTCGAGATGATTTCTCTTCTTATGTTCATTTAATTCATGTTGAACCCATTTATCCAGTTTCTTTACCTTGACGATTGGTTTCAAATGGTCCAATGTTATTAGAATGGTAATGTCAAACCTTGCTAATTCACGTGTAGGTTGAAATGGGTTCACTTCCACTACAACTTTCAGCTGATCTTTATCCATGTTGGTCTCAGGTCACCCACATGGCTTATTTTCAAGATTAAAATCACCAGAATGGAATTTCTCAAACCATCAACGGACTATGCGTTCATTAGCCACATCCTTCTCAAACACCTGGTTGACATTTTTTGAGCTGTCTGCACTGCACACTGGTTCCATGATGGAACTCATATTAAAAAAAATAACATGAATTTTTGATTTATCCATGGTTTCACAAAAATTGCTCTAAAAGAATTTGAAAGATTATAAGCCAAAATATGTATTTGAAAGACTGAGGATGTACCTTCACAATCAAAATAAAATAAGTGTCAAAGTGAAATGTCAGAGATAGTAACTGTCAAATATAGTACTTACGGAAATTGGACATTTCATATTTAATAGCCTAATATAGAGCTAAAAATTGTTGGCTACAATGCAGAACCTGGCAAAGGAAAAATTTGGAATGGAAAAAAAAACCTTATCGAATCATAAATGTAAACAATTATATGAAAAGTGATAATGATTTCATATTTACAAGTACTATGTTGAATTGATACAACATATTGTCCCATGGGTAATAACTTACCTCTAGCTGATGCAGTAGAGCTTTTCCTTTTTTATTTATTTCTACCATCAATGTAAATATAGCAACTTTAATATCCTGTTCCACCTGCTTTTGATTTTGATTTACTTCAATTATTCTGAAAATTAAGTGAAAGAAGAAAAAAACATTTAAAATGTAAGGCAGTTTTTTAAACAATATTTAAAATTGATGCTTTAATGTCTAAATTAGACCAAAATATTTTCAGCGCTTAGAAGCTCTGCTATTTCTAAGAGTCCCTCAGTTTAAACTGACTGTCTTGAAGATGAGACAGCATATTCTGAAATATAATTCATCTGAAAGATATAGTTGCTCAACTTAATCTTTAAAATATATAAAATTGGAAGAGAATGAGCATATTTTAAGAAAATATGGTTTGGAAAGATTATGAAGACATCCAGTACTCTACCTAAAAGGAGAGGCGAAAGGGTAGACTAAAAAAAGGATTTATAAATAAGATAAAAATACTATTAATATGATTCTGAACAAGTTCTATTGTATTCATTGCAACTAAAAACTGGAAAAGTATAAATGTGATACTCTTATCTTAGTTATCTGAACTGTTACAGTATTCATTATACCTGAATAGAAGCAGAAAGACAACAGTAGTTTGCTACTTTTTATAACATATTTATGTCCAAATTGGCAGCCAAATAACTTCTTTATGTTTCATCAACCATATATTTTTCTTCCTTTGATTAGAGTAAATGGGAATGCTATTTTCAGAGATAAAAAGGATAGAAAACATAGCACCACAACAAAATATCTCACAGAGGTTTAAAAGAATAGAACATCGACAAAACTTTGAGATAAGTAAAAAGCTTCATTTCTTCTGCATGCTTCTTCCACAAGTTACCCTCAAAATCCAAAAAGGCAGAAACTTTACTCTCTGTTGGAAATATTTCAAGATAACTGTTTGACATCAATATTGCTTCAGGATCCAGGAAACCAGATAGGCCTGGGAACCAATCAATCTCAAAAAACTCATTTAAATCCTCATGACAGTAAAAAATGATGAATAAGGGGAAGACAGTGTCACGTTTGCAAATGCATAAAAATAAATTAATAGCAAAATTAGTCCAGTAAATTTAATCCTTTTATAATCTAGGTAGGCTATAAAGATTTATAAGCA
>NW_012143412.1:3304393-3307678 GCF_000956105.1 Propithecus coquereli | reverse complement strand
TAGCTGGGACTAGAGGCATGTGCCACCATGCCTGGCTAATTTTTTTATACATATATATTTTTAGTTGTCCAGCTAATTTCTATTTTTTTAGTAGAGATGGGGTCTCGCTCTTGCTTAAGCTGGTCTCGAACTGAGCTCAAACAATCCGCCTGCCTCGGCCTTCCAGAGTGCTAGGATTATAGGCGTGAGCCACCACACCTGGCCTCAAATTTTCTGAAGTTGGAAAATCCTTCTAAACGTTTTAAAATAATCACAAACCTCAGCTCAGCATGCATTGCAAATTATTTTATTATCTATACCTGCTACTAGCTATGTATCAAGACTCAAGTTCCACACAATTTTAAATTTTAGGAAAAAAAGAAGATTCAATAATCCCAGAATGGTTCTATACAATTCAGTGTGCCTATTTTCTCCTATGTCGTCTTCATCCATAAAAATGCAAGGTGAAACAGCAAGTGCTGATGGAGAAGCTGCAGCAAGTTGTCTAGAAGACTTAGCTAAGATCACTGATGAAAGTGCCTACATTAAACAACAGATTTTCAGTGTAGACAAAACATGAAAGATGTTTCTACTGTATAGAGGATGCCATGTAGGAATTTCATAGATAGCTAGAGAGAAGTCAATGCAAAAGACAAGCTGATGCTCCTGTTAGGGGCTAATGCAGCTGGTGACTTGAAGTTGAAGCCAATGCTCATTGACCATTCTGAAAATCCTGAGACCCTTAAGAACTCTGCTAAATCTACTCTGCCTGTGCCCCTATAAATGGAAAAACAAAGCCAGGATAACAGCACTTCTGTTTATAGCAATGGTTAATGAATATTTTAAGCCCAATGTTTAGACCTACTGCTCAGAAAAAGATTCCTTTCAAAATATTACTGCTCATTGATAATGCACCTGGGCACCCAAGAGCTCTGATGAAGATGGATAAGGAGACTAATGTGGTTTTCAGGCCTGCTAACAGAACATCCATTCTGCAGCCCATGGATCAAGGAGTCACTTTGACTTTCAAGCCTTATGATTTAAGAAATACATTTCATAAGGCTATAGCTGCCCTAGATAGTGATTCCTCTGATGGATCTGAGCAAAGCAAATTGAAAACCTTCTGGAAAAGATTGACCATTCTAGATGCCATAAGAACATTAATGATTCATAGGAGGTCAAAATATCAATGTTAACAGGAGTTTGGAAGAGGCTGATTCCAATCCTCATGCAGACCTGGAGGGCTTCAAGACTTCAGTGGAGTAAGGAACTGCAGATGTGGCAGAAATAGCAAGAGAACTAGAAGCGGAGCCTGAAGTTGTTAATGAATTGCTACAATTTTGTGATCAAACTTGAACAGATAAGGAGTTGCTTCTTATGGATGAGCAAAGAAAGTGATTTCTTGAGAGGGAATCTACTCCTGGTGAAGATGCTGTGAACACTGTTGAGATGACAACAAAGGATTTAGAATATTACATAAACTTAGTTGAGAAAGTACTGGCAGGGTTTGATAGGATTGACTCCAATTTTGAAAGATGTTCTACTGTGAGTCAAATGCTACTGAATACCATCATGTGCTACAGAGAAATCTTTCATGAAAGCAAAAGTCCATCCATGGCAAACTTCATTGTCTTATTTTAAGAAATCACCGCAGCCACTCCAACCTTCAGCAACTACCACCCTGATTAGTCAGCAGCCATCAACATCAAGACAAGACCCTCTACCCCCAAAGGATTATGACTCCTGAGGAGTCAAGTGACAATTAGCATTTTTAGTAATAAAGTATTTTTTAATTAAGGTATACACATTATTTTTTAGACATAATGATAATGCACACTTAGACTATAGTATAGTGTAAACAGAACTTTTATATGCACTAGGAAACTCATAAATTTGTGTGGTTCACTTCATTGTGACATTTGCTTTATTATAGTGGTCTGGAACCAAATATGCAACAACTCCAAGGTATGCCTGTATTTCAGAGGCTAAATCTCCATTGAATCTTTAATATAACTAAAGTAAAGCAGGAATTTTTAAGAATGTGGCAAAATGTCTTCTAGATCCTTGCTACTCATGTTTCACAAATCAGCAGCATCAGCATCACCTGGGAGCTTGTTAGAACTACACAATCTGCCAACCTGGTGGTGCAAGCACCAGTATCCCAGCTACTTGAGATGGCTGAGGTGGGAGAATTGCTTGAGCCCAGGAGTTTGAATCCAGCCTGGGGAACAGAGAGAGACACCATCTCTAAACAAATAAAAATTAAACCAAAAAAGAAATAACACACGCATTAGTCAAGTTGTTAAAAAAAAAAAAAAAAAAAAAAACCAAATAAACAATCCAAATATCCCCAAACAAAAAAAGAAATACAGTCTGGCCTCACCCCAGACCCGCTGATTAAGAAGCCTCAAGTGATTTGAATGCAGTGGCCATACGTTCAGTAGCAAAGTTCAAGGTCAATATCAAAACAGTTCACCAAATCACAGAGTCATCTTTCTGTAGCAAATGGGATTGAACTACCCAGCACCGCATAACATAGTGTAGCGGCAACAAGAGGAACACAGATGCTGGGTAATGTGTGAAGTCACAGTATGAAACCTATTTCTTAACTGTGTGATGTTAGGCATGTTACTTAACCCTGTGCCTTAGTTTCGTCATCTTTACAGTGGGGATGGATAGGCATATCTATAAATATCTAATAAAAATGATGTAAAAGTTTAAATATTGGGAAAATGCTTATAATTAGTACCTGGCACATAATCAGAAAATGGCAGATAATCAGAAAATGTTTACTATTATTATTGTTGGTATTGAGTTCACTTGCAACAAAGATATTGAAAACTCGGAAAAGAACAAAATAGGAATAACAACAGCAGATGAAAACTGATGTTATACCTGAATTATTCCAGGTAAAAATATTTTTCCAATTATTCATTTATTTTAGAGATAGGGTCTTGCTCTGTCCCTCAGGCTGGAGTACAGTGGTAAAATCATGGCTCACTGTAACTTCACACTTCTGGGCTCAAGTGATCCTCCTGCCTTAGCCTCCCAAGTACTTGGGACTACAGGCGTGCACCACGACACCTAGCTAATTTTTTCTACTTTTAGTTGCCCAGCTAATTTCTGTTTTTACTAGAGCTGGGGTCTCACTCTTGCTCAGGCTGGTCTTGAACTGACCTCAAGCGATCCTCCCAAGCCTTGGCCTCCCAGGGTGCTGAGATTACAGGTGTGAGGCACAACGCCTGGCCACACACACAATTTTTTGATATTTTTGTACAAACGGAGTCTTGCTATGTTGCCCAGGCT
>NW_012143412.1:3287435-3291313 GCF_000956105.1 Propithecus coquereli | reverse complement strand
CAGCCCTTGGGTTTAATTTGCTTTTCCTAACTTCAGATAAATGTTTAGGGCATTGACTTTTTATCCTTAATATCTAATATATACATTGAATGATATAAATTTCCCTCCAAATATGGCTAGCTATAAAAAAAAAAAATAAGGCTTGACTGATATTTATAATAGTCACCATTATTCAAAGTATTTTCTAATATCCATTGTAATTTATTCTTTAACGATTTAAATTTATATTTAGCCACTTATTTTGAAATAATTTCAAAGTTAAATCTGCAAGAGCACAGAAATCTCATATAAACCTTTGCACAGATTAATCAGTTTTTCAAATTTTGCCTTATCATAGCCTGTTAACCCCTTAATAATTCAGTGTGTATTTCCTAAAAACAAGGATGTTCTCTTATGTATTAGAGTATAAAGTTCAAGAAAATTGACATTGTTACAAAACATCTAATCTACAGACCGTGTTCTAATTACATCATTTGTCTCAATGCAGTCTTCTGTATCATTTTTTTCCCACTAATCTAGGATAGAGTCCAGGATCATGCATCATTGCATTTAGTTTTCAAATGAATTTCATTTCTTTGTTTCCAAATATATATTTTTCTCCTCTATTATTGTTTTCTAGATTAACTGCATGTAGTTATACAAGTTATTTTCTAGGATTTCAATCCTTTGAAATTTAAGACTTTGCCTGGCATGTGGTCAATTAAACATTTCTCTTTGTATGTTTGTAAAGAATGTATTATTGGGTGCAGTGTTCTATGATGTCCATAAGACATTATGCTAATGGTGTTATCTGAATCTTACTGACATATCTTTACTGATACTTAGTCTGCATGTTTTGTCATTCATTCATTCACTCTGACATGGGGTCTTGCTATGTTGCCCAGGCTAGAATCAAACTCCTGGGCCTAAGCAATCCTCCCACGTCAGCATCCCATGTAGCTTGGGAATACAGGTGTGCACAACAGTGGCTAGCTTCAATTACCGAGTAGAGTACGGTAAAATTTCCTACCGTGACTATGGATTTGTCTATTAGTTTGAAGTTCTGTCATTTTTTTTTAACATAAGTTTGTTCTCCATATAAATTTGGAACTCCTATCTTTTAGATGAAGACAGGCTTTCATCCTTACAAAGTTTCCCTCTTTATCTCAATTAACATATTTTGCCTACTATACCAGCTTTCCTTTGGTTAGTATTTGTATAGCACATCTTTTCCCATTAACCTTTTTATATACTTAGGTTTTAGATGTTTCTTGTACAAAGTAAACAGCAGATTCCTCTATTTTTGTTTCTTATGTAGTCTGAAACTTGTCTTGTAATTTGGAACATTTTGCCTATTTACATTTAGTATAATTATAATGTATTTGTAGATCTACCAATTTACAAAGATGTTATTATATCCCATCTGTTCTTTATTCCTTTTATTCACTTTTTTGGCCTCTGTTTATACTGACTAATTATTCCATCTCCCCCACCCACCACTATCTTAGTAATTATAGACACTTTCACTGTTCTTTTAGTGACTACTCTTAGACATTACAAAATGTAGATTTTAACTTGTCATCATCTAACATTAGTTTGTACTTTTTACCTTCTTCCTAGACTATACACGGACCTTAGAACACAAACTCCACATTCTCCTAACATGTCTGCTACATGATATACATACATACACCACACGTCAACATTATTGTTTCCTAAGTCAACATTCTTTTATATATACTCATACCTATTATTTTAATTGCTCTTTATTCCATTGTGCATCTCCTATCGTTTTTCTTCTGCCTAAAATGTGAGGGTTTACCAGGGATACACTCTCCCAGTTTGTTTTGTACAAAAATGGGCTAAATGTCTTTTGCTGGTATTTGAAAAGTTCTCAGTCATTATATTCTGTCCTCAAACATTGCTTCCTTCCCATTCTCTCTTTTCAGTCCTTCTTGGACTGCAATTACATCCCTGTTAGATCTTTTCTATCTCTCTTGTCTATCTTGTCTACTTTCCTGTTTACCATGCTTCTTTCTGGATATTTTCTTAATTACCTTCTAGTTCATTAATTTTCATTTCCTGCTATGCCACAGCTGATGTTAAACCCTTCTACTAATTTCAGTTATTGTAATTTTCAGTTCTATACTTTCCCATTTCATTCTTTTTTATAGTTTTCAATTCCCACCTGAATTTGCCATTTTGTCTTTTATCACCTTGAATATAATAAGATGTAGCCCTATGAGTCTTTTTATATTGTTTGTTGTATCTGCTAGGTTTTGTGCACACTGTCTAATATCCTAGCATACCTACTTATTTCTAATTGTGTGCTGGGTACTGTTTTGCACAATTCATCATTAAGTAAATTGGAAGCCTAGGATGTTTTCTTTCTCCAGGCAGGATTTATATTTTACCAGGTACCTTGGGGGGCCAGCAATATGATTACACTTTAATCCAACTGTAGGTACTGACCTTTAGTTCCTGTGAGGAACTACTTACTAATTCATCTTTACTACAATAGCATAGCCTTTTAGGGTCCCAGCTCAAGTCAAGGAGAAGCCTTAACCCTTGAGACGCCTGAACTCTAATCCCTGTTTTCTCAAACCTGTAATCCTATTAAAAATACTCCTAAACCTCTACGCAAATGCCTCAAGGGGAGAAAAAAAGGCCCTACTATTCTCTGTCCCTACTCCAACCCAATCTTCATCCAACAATTCCTTACTATGTTTTTAGCTCTGACATTTCATGTATGATTTCTGTATTTTGTCCAGGTTCTCTATTAATAGTTGTCCTCACTGGTATGGTTGGTCCAAATTATCTAGTCTGCCATCATTGGGAGCCTAGATAATTACAAACAATTACATCTGTATCAATCTGAATCTTACTATGTAAATCAGTGGTTGCTAACCCAAATGCCTATGGAGGTCAGATTTAAAAGTAAGTTTTGGTAGGGACTATAATGAACTGGAAAAGGGATGTCTCATTCTAAAGAGCACTAAAGTCGATTCCAGCCAAATGCTGACATGAAAGTATACAGTCGCAGGGCTACAATGGTTTCCATTTTCTCAAAAAAGTAAAAAAAAAAAAATCTGTATTTTTAAAAATGTAGAATCTTCTCATTTATAACACTGGTAGCTAATTCCATTCATTTTAAAACAGTGTATGGGGCAGTGGTTCTCCATTCAGGGTGATTTTGCTCCATAGAACATTTGGAAATACCTGGAGAAATTATTTAGTTGTCACATCTGGACAGGAGAAAGGACATCTAGTTGGCAGAGGTCAAGGATGTGCTAACCACCATACAATACAGGACAGTTCCCCCAGCCCAACAAAGAATTGTCTAGCCCAAAATGTCAACAGTGCCAAACTTGAGAGACCCTGGTATAGGCCAGCATACTGCTAGTCAAACAAAACATATTTGCAGACTGCCATTTGCCTGGGGTTGGCAGTAGTCCTCTAGTCCTCATAAAGCTGTATTACAAATCTGTGTATATAATGAAAGAAGGCGGTACCTATGCTCTTTATGTTCTAACAACTGGCAATCTCTACATGTCAGTTTGTCACATGTCTCACAGTAAAGCTTCAATTGCTCCTTTTTATGAAAAGGACAAAGCATTGGTCGCAGGCTGGTGACACCCACTGCCTCTGCAGAAACAACGGAGACAAAGATAAGAAAGTTAAGATAACTGAATAGTAAATCATCAGATTGCTCATTTGAATTCAAATTCATTGATATAAAAAAACTACAAACAGCTTTACCTACAATATAACCAACACTAAGTATTACAGATATTAAAACTTATGTATTTTCAGCATTTCAGAAGAAAAAATAAATCAGCTTTTTATTTTCCAAGTAGAAATTCAAATTAATTCAAGAGTGTGTGAAAAGTCTAAGTGTA
>NW_012143412.1:3286168-3287385 GCF_000956105.1 Propithecus coquereli | reverse complement strand
ATCTTAGTAAAATTTTTTCCTTACTACACTTAGTATGATGTAATGCTAAATCAAATGGTCAAAATAGTCATCTTTGTTGTTCCTAATCTCAATGTAAAAACTTTCAGTATTCCAATATTAAATTTGTTTTTTAGTTCTTTTCATAGATAATCTTTACCAGGATTAGGAAATTCCCATTTATTCCTAGTTTGCTAAGATGCTATGTCATTAATGCATATTTAATTTTTATCTAATGTTTTTTCTGCCTAAGATGGTCATAATTTTAGTTCCTTCTTTTAATATGATGACGTAAATGATTTTAACATGAATGATTTTGAAATGTTAAATGAACTTTGCATTCCTAAAATAAGGTCAACTTGGTTATGATTAATTGTCCAAAAATGATAATACTACTGGATTTAGTTTTCTATTTCTTGGAATTTTTACAGTCATTTCATGGGTAAGACTGGCCTGTAATTTTCCATTTCTGTTCCTTGTCAGTTTTGGTATAAAGTTATGGTGGCTTCACAAAACAAGTCGGAGAAACAAGTCTTTTGCCATTTTCTGGAAAAGTTTGTGTACGAAATGTGTATTTTTACCTTAATTATTTCATAGAATCATCAGTGAAGTCATTTGGGTCTGCTATTTCCTTTGTGGGAAAATTTTAAATTACAAATTGTCATTAAAAGACTATTCTGATTTGCTATTTTATTTTGCATTAGCTTTTGTAAAAGTTGTATTTCCTAAGAATTTTCCCATTTCATGTAAAAATTTTCAAATTATTGATAGTTTTTTTTTTTTGGAGACAAGGTCTCGCTCTGTTGCCCAGCCTAGAGGGCAGTGGCATCATCATAGCTCACTGCAACCTCAAACTCCTGGGCTCAAACAATCCTCCTGCCTCAGCTGCCTAAGTAGCTGGGACTAGAGATGCAAGCCACCATGCCCAGCTAATTTTTATATTTTTTGTAGAAAACGATGTCTCACTACGTCACTCAGGCTGGTCTCAAACTCCTGGCCTCAAGTGATCCTTCTGCCTCGGCCTTCCAAAGTACTAGGATTACAGGTGTGAGCCACTGCACTGAGCCAGATATCCTTTCTGCCTTTAGAATAGGTAGTGATTTCACCTTTTTCACTCCTGGCATTGGTTATTTCAGCCCTCTTTCTGTTGTTCTTAATTATTGGTACAGGGTGATTATTAGTCTTTTGAAAAGACTTAATTTTGGGCTTTGACTATTTCT
>NW_012143412.1:3260111-3274687 GCF_000956105.1 Propithecus coquereli | reverse complement strand
TTCCTCTGGTTGTTTTTATGCATATGGAACTGCATATGGTATATAAAACACTATCAATTTTATACAATAAACAATGGTACTTCATATATTGTCTTGGGAAATGCTGTTCTCACTTGACTCTTAGATATCTTTCTGTGATAAATATATGCACCTCAATCTTATTTATTAATTGCATAGTATTCCAATGGATATACCAGCTACTAGTAGACATTTAGAAGTTTCTCATTTTTCAATATTGTATGATAATGCTGAACCAAACATGAAATCCATAATCATTTGAATGCTTCTGTAAGATAAATTTCTAGTGGTAGAATTGTGAGGTCAAAGGGTAATTTATACAGAAACAAGTAAATGGTCCTCCAAAAAATTATACCAATTTGTACTCCTACTAGGGTAGAGTGGCTTTTACCTTACTAGCAGGGAGTATTCTCAATACTTTTAATATTTGCTGACTTGACGAGGTGGGGAGGATGGGGGGAGAGAGGGAGAATGAAAGTCACTTTACTATCTTAGGATGCAATTCGTTAATAACTGAGATCAAAACAACTTTTCATAGTTATCAGCCATTTGTATTTCTTTTAAAAATTGTCTGCTAATAACCTGTACTGTTTTTCTGTCCAATTCTTTCTTACTGATTTGTGCATACATTAGATATACTGTCTGCCAAAGATTTTAGAAATGTTTTTCCCAGTCTGACTTAGTTTATGCTAATTTTTCACCAAACATATTTTTTGGCTTTAATTTTTGAGAACTGCTTCTAGAAAGGTTTTGTCCTTTCTAGTTATAAAAATGTTTATTTCGCCCCCCTCAAATATGGTATACTTTAATGGGTTCTTTTTGATTTCAATCTTTGATTTACCTGGAATTTATTTTCATCTAATTATCAGTCCTTACAAAAACCTTAAATGCATGCCAGCAAGGAGAATGAGTTAACAGACTCACATTTTCTAACCATAATAGAATAAAACTAATAAAGTTGAAAGTGGAAATGAAACTAAAGCACTAGGAAAATTTTCCTTGTTCTTTTTAAAAATTCTTGGATTCATAATAATCATACTGTTCAATAATGTGCTTTTTGCATTTTATATACATCATGGTCTTCTTTCCCAAACCATCACTTACAGATCTACCAAAGCAGAAAACAAGCAAACACAAAAATTCATAAATCCCCAACTGCCTGGTAACCATAAATGCAGCATATCTAAAAAACAGCAGAAATCAAAGTGGCAAATCATAATTCAAGCTTTAAAACTTGTAATTCTAAGAAAGACAAAAATGAAAATAAGTATGAATACTTAATGAAATTAGGAATAGAATTTTAAAACTAAGATAACATAAGAGTAATTAAGGACAAAATTAAGGAACTAAAAAATGAAAACTGGTAATTAGACAAATAACTTCAATAGCTGTTATCTGTGGATAAAAACAAAACATAACCTACCTGGTCAGTTCAAAAAGAAGAAGGTAAATATGCAAAATTCAAAAGGAAAAAGGATAATGACCAGATAGAGAAAATTGGCAATATATTACAAGAATATTAAAAGCATAATACATCAAGACCAAATGTAATTAATTCCAGCAATGTAAAGATGGTTCGATTTGAATATCCTCATAGCTCGCTGCTCCTTTCTCTTGATGTTTGTGCCATCTGGGTTTCATGTGCTTAAGACATCCTAGTTTGTGCCTCCTGTCCAGGGATAATTATTTATAGTCCTCTTTCTGATTTAGACAGAAAAATTATATTAACTTACCCATTTATAGACTTCCTTTATTTATTGAAGAATTTGGATCCTGACTCTCAATCATCCTCCTAGTCCTAAATCTCATCATCATCCTGGATGATTTAGAAGTTCAAACGGATTACCATATAAGACAAGCCAGAGACCTGTGCTTGGTTTTAGCTACTTACTCCACGGCCACACCCTAGAATTTTCCTTGTCCATAACGGTCCCAATTCCATAATCCTAAATTCAAGCCTCCCACTCTAATAACATCTACTTTTTAATTTCCAATTCTTAGTTACTACTTTCACTGTATGTCATTGCCATCTCTAGTCCCTAACCATTTCTTTTACCCTATCAACTGACACTCTCCACTTCCTTCCTTTATCCAGTTAAAATCTGAAAATCCTTTGACATGACATTATACGCATCCCTTACCCTTCTGAATTTCTGTAACACCTGTCCAGCTAAACTTGTACCCTACATATATCTAATTCTTTTCTATACCCACACCCAGACTGCTGAGACCAGACAGAAGTTTTATGGACTACACTTCAAATGTAACCTGAATGCTACCAAGCAATCTTTCTGTTTCCATAGGTGTAGCTCTCTTTCAAGTGAAGTCAGTTGGCCTCCAACCTAAATCTCTAAATCGGAGTTTGGTACGCTTTTCATGTGCTCCAACAGTACTTATTAAGCCAAACTATGGCTACTTATTTGCTTATCGTCTTCCCTATACTATGAACTCCTACAGTACAGGAAGTACCTGTCTTCGTTACCTTTTCATTCCTAGTACTTAGCAAAGTTCCTGGAATATAGAATAGGCATACAAACACTGGTTGACTCAAACACAAAGCAGTAATATAGACGTTTTTGTATTGAGAAATGAGAGTATATTTAAGTAGTCAAAACAAGTCGGTGTAAGAAGGAAGAAAAGACAGAGAGAAAAAGAAATGAAAACTAATTTATTACCTGGAGATACTTCCTCTTTCTGTCTGACAGTGTGGTCTTTTGTGAACTTTACCCTCTGATGAGCTCTGATACATGTCTTGCAGAGCCATTCAACACACTCTACACAAAACCCATTAGCTTCTGCATTGTCCTCACAGCTTGTACACACCTGACAATAAAGAAACATGTCACAGGAATTTTTGAGAAAAAGCTGGTCACACAACTAGTTATACATAAATGATATATTAACCATACTGGACTCAATCAGTTTTCTTTTAAACAATGTTTGTAAATTTAAACTGACATTATATGTTAAATTATATCCATATGAAATGGAAAAACTGAATAGGCAAGAATAAAAGTACATTTTCTCCTTAATTCAATATCCCAAATATTCAAGGCACTACGCTAGGTGTTTTGGGTAGAATATCAGGAAAAGTAAACATGGTCCCTTGCTCTTATAACTACAGTCTCATAGAAGAAGTGCAGGTTCAAATTCCAGTTACCTCGCTTATTAGCTGAGTGGTCTTGGGCAGGTTAGAGTACTCATCTTTAAAAGGAGGGTAATATTGATAATACAGATTTTACTGAGTAGTGAAGATGAAAAGGGAAGCAGAAGCACAACACTGGAAGAAGTATACCAACATACAACTACAAACTGTGAAGTACCATAAAGGAAATATACACGAGAAGTTATAAGAGCATATGATGAAGAAATGGATCTTATTTTAGTGGGGTTGGAAGGCTGGGGAAAGACAGTAGAGACTATCCAGCGAAGGCTTTTCCTAAGAAGATCGTATTAGCAAGATATGAAAGTTGAGTCAACAATTACTGGATGAAAAGCCTTCTAGGCAGAGAGAATAGCATGTTCCAAAAGCCCCAGGCAAGAAGAGCCTGTCCTTTAGATTAAAATCCCTTCAACTCTCATCTCCTATTATTGTCATTTCATGCCATCAATACTCTATTTTGTTGATTATTTACGTTACTTTCAAGTTTTCTAGATTGAGCATGCACATGAACTACTAGAGTTCACCTGATGAAGTAAAACTGGTCAGTAATATGACTAACAAAGAATATCTAGTATAAATATATCACGGTTGAAGCGAAGTAATGGATATAACACACTGGAAGACAAAAACAAAATCATTTGTACTCGGAAAGGAACTTCTGAGGAGTTAAGTAAAATTGAGGATGCTTTTAAAACAATAAAAAGAAGTGTTTTCTACGCACATATTTAAAGTGAACCCTAAATTCCTGTAGTTGCCCCAAGAAACAAAAAGCTGAAAATGAAACAAGAAGTACAGAAGTTAGCTATGTGATTACTAAAAAGAGTTGTCATAAACATAGCTAATAATTTTTCCCTAACCAGATTTAGTTCCTTTCCAGATTTTCTGTTCCAAATTAAAGCAGTTATCTAGAGGAAAAATCAATGAATCATGATCCAAAAGTAGACCAATAACCATATTTCACACATGCTATAGAATTAATCTCAGCATGGCTAACCCCTGCTGGAGTACTTACACATCTTCCATGATGGATCTGACATCTAGATTTAAGAGGCCGGCCATCAAAATGTTCTACATGTGAGTTATGAAAGTAAGAAAGAAAACCACCACTGGATCTCTAAATCCAACACCTTGCATAATGCTACCAAATGAGGCTTTCAAATTAATACCATATTAAAAAGATGACTTTTTTTTTTTTAGAATGTAGAAACCTTACTGGTCAAAGACATGGTGTTTTTCTTATGTATCGTTGTAGAATTTATTATTAAAATAGAAAAAAATGAAAAAGAGCTCTAAATAAAAATCTAGTTAGAAATACATAGTGAAAGTACAAAGAAATAAAATAATATCAAATATAGTCTAATGGTTTTCTCTGGAGGGGACAGGGAATGTGGGATGCAATCATGGGCTTTAGTATTGGCACTGTTTTATCTCTTAACTGAATTTTTCATTATATACCTTTTAAAATATGACATAATTTTATAGATTAATGGCCTATCGTTTGGCTCCTTTTATTTTAGAGTCCTCCAGCATTTTAGGTTGCCTTATCAAGAAGGGGCAAACGGTTCGAGATTTAATACACTTACCTGATTAGACTTTTCTACTGTACTGCTGGGAACCTCAGTAGTGTCCTTCACAAAAAAATTATCTATGATGTGTCTCTCTGCACATTCTTGGCTGCAAACTGGGCATCGAATGACTCCAACTGGGAAAGACAAAATTGCATTCTAAGTTTTAATACAAATATACTGTGTACTAAACCAACACATCTCATCCAAGCTGTGACTGTGTTCTTTTACAGGATCTACACTCTTTTTTTTAAATTCATACCTGCTGTTACATGACAAAAAGCATATGTGAACTTTATTTATATACACTCACACAAAATATATTAAATCATGCACAAATCCTCATATTTCTAAATGAGATCCCTCACGCCCCTGCCACTAAATATCCCCCCATGGGCTGTTTTTACTGTTTAGCAACTTCTCTAAGCAGCGGTTTTCAAACAGGGATGTACAGAACCACATAAGAGATTCTTAAAAGAACAAGCAGCTCTGGTTTTCTAGATCTATAGAATCAGTATTTCTGTAAGTAGAGGACAGAAATACTCATTTTATTTAAAATCTGCACAGAAGATTAAGAATCACTATAATCTGTTTCCCTTTAACAAAGGTAAATACTATTTCTTTGAAAAAAGAATCATCTTTTGTTGTGCTTGGTAAAACAATTATGAATGAATTAAAATTTAATATAAATTTGATGCATAATTCATACCAAAGAGGCTACAGTAAGGTTCCCAGATATATTTTTTAAATTAACTGCGTAACAAAGAACACAAAGTAATCTAAAGGCTAATCTCATTCGTATATAAAAATTTTAATTTTAAAAAGTTTCCATTTCACAATAGCAACAAAAATATATTAAGTACTTGGGAATAAATTTTAAAAGGTTGTGTAATATCACTGTGAAGAAACATGTTAAGCTATATTTAAAAACACTTAAAAATATTTAAATCATGAAGAAAACATGTTGTGATGGTAAAGACGCCAATGTTCCCCAAACATATCTATAGACCCAACAGAGTTCTAGTAACAATCCCAACAGGGATTTCAATAGAATTTTGATGAGGTGAGGGGACATACCTACCAAATAGGTTATTAAGTATGAAATGTCTGATTTCCTTAAGTACTAAGTTTGACAGTTGGTATCTCTGACATTTCACTTTGACACTTGTCTTACTTTTATTGTGAAGGTACATCTTCAGTCTTCCAAACGCATGTTTTGGCTTGTGATTATCTTTCAATTTTTTTTTTAGAACAATTTTACGAAACCATGGATGAGTCAAAAATTCAAGTTATTTTTGAATACAAGTTCCAACGTGGAACTAACACAGCATAGACAGCTCAAAATATGAATTAAGTGTTTGGGAAGTATGTGGCCAATGAATGCACAGAATGCTGATGGTTTGAGAAATTCCATTTTGGTGATTTTTTAATCTTGAAAATGAGCCACATGGGAAACCTGAGACCAAAGTGAATAAAGATGAGCTGAAAGCTTTAGTGGAAGCAAATCCATCTCAATCTATGCATGAATTAGCAGCAAGGCTTGACATTATTATTCCAACAATATTGGACCATTCGAAACAAATTGGCAAGGTAAAGAAGCTAGATAGATGGGTTCCGCATGAATTAAATAAGCGTCAAAAGAGAAATTGTCTCAAAGCCTTTTTTCGCTGTCACAACACCGTTTTGTTATGTGTGATGAAAAATGGATTTTTTTTGACAATCACAAGTATTCAGCACAATGGTTAGATAAAGATGAAGTGTCAAAACACAGTCCCAAACTGAATATTCATCAAACAAAGTTAATGGTGTCTGTCTGGTGGTCCAGTGCTGGTATTCTCCACTACAGCTTCATGAAACCTGGTCAGTCCATTACAATAGATGTCTACTGCAACCAATTGGATGAAATGATGAGGATGCTTGTGATTAAGCAGCTGAGACTGGCCAACAGAGGCAGGCCAATCCTTTTGCAAGGCAATACTCAACCACATGTCTCACAAACAAAGCTGCTCAAACTACAGAGTCTGGACTTGGAAACTCTCTGTCAACCACCATATTCACCAGACCTTGCACCTACTGACTACACCTTCTTCCAGGCTTTGCACTACTTCTTGCAGGGAAAAATATTCAATTCTCAACAAGCTGTGGAAAACACCTTTTGCGATTTCATCACCACTCTCTCTCCAGGCTTCTTTGCTGCTGGCATATACAATCTACCATTAAGATGGCAAAACTGTGTTGATAGTTTAGGCGCATACTTTTATTAATTGTACTGCTTTTTGCTTGAGATAATAAACTACACTTTTGATTAGAAATCAGACATTTCATGTTTAATGACCTATTAATAAGAATTACTATAAAGCTATATAGTAATTAAAATGGTGTGATATTTATGTAGGGGTAAATAAAAACAGACAGAACACACATACCACAAACAGGCTTACATATATGTACACTTTATATATGACAGATGTGGCACTAGAAACCAGTGGAAAAAAGGATGAACTTTTCATGTTGCTGAAACTACTATTGGGAGGTGGAGGATGAAATTAGATCACAACTTAATCTGATCCAAAAAATAATTATTTTGAACGAATTAAGAACTATAAAACTTTCACAATAAAATATAGGAGGATATCTTCATGACCTTGGAGCAGGAATAAATTTCTTAAGAAACAAAAAACAAGAGCTATAAGGGAAAGATTAATATATTCAACTCTGTTACAGAACTACAGCTAGTCAAAAGATTACCATAAATAGAGAAGATAAGCCCCAAACTGGAAGATACGTCTAAAACAAAATATTGGCAAAGAATTTTTAAAATCTGTAAAAATGTCACAATGCATTTCACAGAAAAGAAAGATGGAGTATATACATAATTTTCACTATACTCCTGATGGGAGCCTAAACTTCCATTCTCACCCACCAATAAGGAGGCAGCCCTCGCCATCCGGATGTCAATGAAGGCCGAGTAGGGAACACAGACTTCAACTCCCATCTTGGAGTAGGTAGTAAGTTTTGAGGGCAGAAGTCAATGAAATTGAAAATTTAAAGTAGAGAAAAGTTGATGAAACAAAAAGCTGATTATATGAAAAGGTCAATAAAAATCAACAAACCTCCAGCAAGGTTCACAAAGAAAAAGACATAACTTGTGAACAAAAGAGGATAGACTATCACTACAGACCAAACAGACATTAAAAGGATACTGGGGGTCGGGCGCAGTGGCTCACACCTGTAATCCTAGCACTCTGGGAGGCCGAGGCGGGTGGATCGCTCAAGGTCAGGAGTTCGAGACCAGCCTGAGCAAGAGCGAGACCCTGTCTCTACTAAAAAATAGAAAGAAATGATCTGGACAACTAAATATATATATATAAATTAGCCGGGCATGGTGGCGCATGCCTGTAGTCCCAGCTACTCGGGAGGCTGAGGCAGAAGAATCGCTTGAGCCCAGGAGTGTGAGGTTGCTGTGAGCTAGGCTGACGCCACGGCACTCTAGCCCAGGCAACAGAGCAAGACTCTGTTTCAAAAAAAAAAAAGGATACTGGGGGAAAACTAAGAACCTGTACAAACATAAATTTGACAGTTTTGGTAAAATGGACCAATTCCTTGAAAAGCACACAATACCATGACCCACCCAGTATTAAATAGATAATTCGAATAGCTCTGTAAATATATGGTAATTGACTGGTTCTAAGCAAAATGAAATAGCTGTAAGCCTAACAAAACATGCATAGGACTTTCATGCCGAAAATCACAAAATGTTGATGAAGTCAGATAAGATCTAAGTAACTGAAGATGCAGTGTTCATGGGCTGGGATAATCAATATATTAAAGACATCAATTCCCCTTAATGTGATCTATAGGTTTAAAACAACTCCTAATATAATCTCAGCAACATTTTTTTGTAGATAGGCCTGTTTTAATATTTATATGGGAATACAAATGCACTATAATAGCTAAATCAATATTGTAAAAGAAGAATAAAGTGAAGGAACCACTCTACTCAATTTCAAGACTTACTATATAGCTATAGTAATCAGGAATGTGTGTTAGTGACAAAGGGACAAAAATATAGTTGAATAAAACAGAATAGAGACCCTAAAATAGACCATACAAGTAGGATCAACTGATTTGACAGACAGAAAAGGATCTTTCTGACAAATATAAAATGCGGATGAGAGAAATTAAAGACGATTTAAATTTTCAGAGAGATATACTGTGTTCATGGACTGGAAGACTTAACATTTGTAAACATGTCAATTGTGCACAAATTGACCTATATGTTAGTGCATTTCTATAAAAATCTCAGCAAGATTTTTTTTATAGATACATGCAAGATTATTCAAAGATTTTATATTAAAAGGCAAAGGGACTAGAACAGCTAAATCATTTTTGAAAAGGAATGAAATGAGAAGAATGACTATACCCAATTTTAAGACTGATATTAATATATATATACAGTAATTGAGACAGAGTAGTATTGGGAAGGACAGTCACAGAGATGAATGAAAATAATAGAACCCAGAAATATTCCCACACCAGTGAGACTGATTTTTGACAAAGGTGTGAAAGCAATTCAATTAAAGAAAAAAAGTACTTTCAAGCAAATAATGCTGGAACAACTAGGTACACACAGGCAAAAAATTGAACTTTAACCTAAACTTCACACTTTACATAAAAATTAACTCAAAGTAGATCAGAAGAGTAAAGTGCAAAGCATAAAACTATTTAGAAGAAAATGTAAAAGATCTTAAGGACTTAGGACTTAGTGAAGAGTTCTTAGACATGATACCAAAAACACAATTCTGTAAAAGAAAAACCTTGGCTGGGCATGGTGGCTCATGCCTGTAATCCCAGCACTTTGGGAGGCCAAGGCTGGAGGATCACTTTAGGCCAGGAGTTCAAGACTAGCCTGAGCAACATAGGGAGACCCTGTCTCTACGAAACATTTTTAAAAATTAGCCGGGCATAGTGGTGCATGCCTGTAACCTTAGCTACTCAAGAGGCTGAGCCAGGAGGATCACTTGAGTTGAAGGTTGCAGTGATCACGCCACTGCATTCCATTCCAACCTGGGCAACAGAGCAACAGAGCAAGACTCTGTGTCATCCCCCCACCCAAAAAAAATGCTTGCATTCAAGATCACATTAAACATTCCAAGTTTTCTTAAAGAAAAGAAATTGTGATTAATTTGACTTCATGAAAATTAAAAACTTTTGCTCTGCAAAAAGACCCTGTGAAGAGGATGAAAAGACAAATGCACACTGGGAGAAAATATTTGTAAACCAAATATCTGACAACAGATTCATATCTAAAAAGAACTCTCAGAATATAATAGTAAAACACAAACAATTAGAAAATGAGTAAAAGACATGAAGAGACATTTCACTGATAAAGATATACGCATGGCAAATAAGCACATGAAAAGATGTTCTGTGTCACTAACCATTAGGTAAATGCAAATTAAGACCATGATCAGATATAAGACCATGACACAGCTATTAGAACAGCTAAAATAAAAAGTAGTGACAATACCAAACGCTGGCAAAAATGTAGAGAAACTGATTTTCTCATATACTCACAGTGGGAATATAAAATGGTACAGCGACTCCGGAACACAATTTGCCAGTTTCTTTAAAAACTAAACATACATTTATCATATAACTCAGCAATCTCACATCTAGGCAAGCCGGAGAAATAAACTTAAGTCCACACAAAAACCTAAACACAAACATCTGTGACAGCTGTATTCATAACAGCAAAGAATAGGAAACAACCCAAATCTCCTTAAATAAATTAGTGGTTAAATAAACTTGGTATATTCATATCATAGAATACTAGTTACTAGCAATAAAAAGGAACTATTTTATACAACAAATTGGGGTGTATCTTATGAGCATCATTCTGAGTGGGAAAAAGCCAATTTCAAAGGTCACTTATGAATGATTTTATTTACATAATATTCTCAAAAATGACCAGATTATAGAGATAGAGAACAGATCAGTGATTTCCCTAAAATAGGAAAGGGGATGGGGAGCGGGGAAAGGATGGCTGTGACCGAAGGAGAGCTTTTTGTGGTAATAGAATAGTTCTGTATTTTAACTGTGATGGTGGTTACACAAATCTACACATGTGACAAAGTGGCACAGAATTATACACACTAAAGTACCAATGTCAACTTCCTGGTTTTGATATTGTACTATAGGTATGTAAGATGTAATCAATAGCAAAACTGGATACGTGGGATCTCTCTGCAACTTTTCATGAACTTATAATTATTTCGAAATAAAAGTTTAAGTATTTCACATTCATTAAACAACTTTGAGGCAGGATTGCTATAAGGAATATACAAGTAAATGTATATAAAGGGTCTAACCAAGGCTGGTACCTGATAAACCTATGCAATAAGCCCTGTAACCTCCAATTAAAATCAGATGACAACAGTGGACTCTTTCTGAATCAAGTAGATGAGGACCAGCATGACCTCTTCTACCTGATTTCCTACCAAAGTATGATCTACTAAGGTTACAAATAAATTCCAAGTCATAGACATATTTCTAGCTAACAAGGAACAATTGAGACTAAATGGTAGTGAATCCCAAATTTACATCTCTACCAGAACTTCATTCCCAAGCCCCTTTTCAGTACAAGAAAAACCAGGTACCATATTTGATACAGTAAATACAGTCATGAGCCACGTTACCTTTCAGTCAACAATGGGCCACATAGACAATGATGATACCATAAGGTTAAATTGGAACTGAAAAATTTCTATCACCTAGTGACATATTAGCTGTGGCAACATCATAGCGTAACACATTACTCATGTGTCTGTGGTGATGCTGGTGTAAACAAACCTTCAGTAACATCCCAGGCCACCACATTCACTCACCACTCATTCACTGACTCACCTAGAGCCACTTCTGGTCCTGTAAGCTCTATTTATGGTAAGTGTCCAATACAGGTGTAACATGTTTTACTTTTATGCCATATTTTTCTAGGTTTAGATATGTTTAGAAACATAAATACTATCATGTTACAATTGCCTACAGTATATTTTTATTTTATTTAAAACATTCATTCTGGAATACCTGTAATATTTAGCACAGTAACATGCTGTACAGTTTTGTTGCCTAGGAGCAATGGGTTAATCTAGTTTCTATGTTTACTAAAATCATGAAACATAGTTAGATAATTATAAGGTGAAAACACAACTTACTAGGATCTGTTTTTATTCTTTTTTCTACAAATTAAACGTTTCAAGCTTTTGGGTTTTGAGATGTGGATGTAATTTGCTATCTTCTTTTTGTGAAGTTTCTAAACCTGAGCATAATGAAGGGCTCATGCTCTGACATTATGTCCTAGAAATGGCTGGCATCTCTTTGCCCATTTCCAGGAAAAAGATGTGGATTTAAAGTTTTGTTTTTGTTTTTTTTTTTTTGAGACAGAGTCTTACTCTTTCGCCCGGGCTAGAGTGAGTGCCGTGGCGTCAGCCTAGCTCACAGCAACCTCAAACTCCTGGGCTCAAGCAATCCTTCTGCCTCAGCCTCCCGAGTAGCTGGGACTACGGGCATGCACCACCATACCCAGCTAATTTTTTCTATATATTTTTAGTTGTCCGATTAATTTCTTTCTATTTTTAGTAGAGACGGGGTCTTGCTCTTGCTCAGGCTGGTTTCGAACTCCTGAGCTCAAACAATCCGCCCGCCTCGGCCTCCCAGAGTGCTAGGATTACAGGCGTGAGCCACCACGCCCGGCCTTAAAGTCTCTTTTTACACACTGTAGATCACAGACACAAGAGAGCCGAATGATAGAACCATGAGATGGATCACCACCAGTCAGAAAACTATAATTCTATATCCCTGGGAGACAAAGGAGAGGATCTGTATGATGCAAAATAGTGCTCTGTCCATGGTCCTGTCAATATCATAATGGCTCACTACTCAAATATACATACATATAAAACAAAAACGCCCAAGTAAATGCTGTCTATAAAAAACCTACTTTAAATATAGACAGGTTAAAGAAAAAAACCTGGAGTTAACAGACTCACATTCAAACCATATGCATATGGCAGGACAGTTCTCCAGGTAGCCTCATACCAAGCCAGATTTCCCCACTTTGAGTAACTGTAGAATGTGCTGGGAATGCAAAATCCCAAGACAGAAGGAGCTGGCTAGAACAAGAGACTGAGCAAGGACTACTCTGAAGGGCCTGCCGAGCCCCCCAAGCATGGAAATAAAGGAAAATCTTGAGTTCCTTTGGAGGTTCCAGGAACATGGCCGGCCTTGAAAAGTAAATGGGAAACCAGATGAGAACAATGGCCCTCCACACAAGCCAGAGTTTGGGTTCCCTAGGGAAACTAAAAGATAGCATCCTAACATATGTTGTTTTTCAGAAACCCCCACAGGATGGAAAATGCACATAAATGGGAATGAAAGAAACGAACTGTGTCTGCCATTCTTTGTCCTAAATTTCCCCCCGAGGGGCCTTAAAAGTCCTTTCTACAAATCCAAGAATCTCTAAATTCATCTGTGGCAATCCCCTCCTCCCCACACTTCAGGATATTTACCTTTTCGGGCAGGGCCAATGTATAACCTCCACGTATTGATTTGCAATTTTGCCTAGCCTTGCCTTTAAAAACCCTGGTGATCCAGGAGTTCGGGTTCTAAGTATAGCTGCTCGTTCTCCTTGCATGGCTGCAACTCTCGGCTCCAGTGTTTGTCTTGGCTGCAAGGGACCCCAGTGGACCCCAGTTTGATTTGATAACAAACAACCTGGTCTCTGTTCCTCTTCCCTCACCAAACAGAAAGTCCTTCAATGCTTTAGCCCAGAGAATCATGTTGCCCCAGGGCATAAAACCCAGGGTGGGCTGCTTTCCTGGGTCCCTCAGCTGTGGTGTATAGACAAGAGTCCATCCACCCTGAACAGCTTTCCAGAGCCTTGGGGGGCCAGTCGCAATGAATCCTAGGCTTCTACTGTCCCTTGCCTATCTGTGAGTAATAAAAGTGCTTCATGTAACTTGTGTGTATGAGTGTTCTGACTCATTACATTTGGGCAAGCAGTAAAAGTGCAGCCCAAGATATAGTGAGCTGAAATGGTAACCGTACACAGTGAACCTCTTTCAACACATGAAACCTGGAGGACTTTACAATACCATCAGACAAAGTAGGTTTCAGGACAAAGACTATTGTCAAAGATAAAAAGTGAAAACACTGCATAACGATAAAGGGGCCAGTTCTTCGAAAAGACATAATCCTAAATATTAACCTTCACAGGGTTAACAAGAATTCTGGAAAGAAATAGAGTTACAAGTAAGCATTAATCAGGCTGCACTTTGGCCCATTTCCTGGTAACATGGCACTAGCTATTGAACGTTTGCATTTCCATTATTCCTACAGATAGGATTTCTGACATAAGAATCATAAGGCTTTTAAGAATTTGCATCCCTACTGTTCTTATAAACAGGATCTCTGACTTTAAATCAGCTTTAAGAAGTGCTTAAGATGACTTTCAGATCCTAAATTCCAGTGGAACAGCTGGAAGACTGCCAGGGTGAGAATACAGTTTCTTCATCTCCCTGTCTCATAACTTCACCCCTACACTCTTCAACCAATCAATAATCTCCACACTTCAATCTTTGGGGGCCCCCTTCAAAACCTTAAAATCCCTAGCCCCAAACTCCTCTAGAAGACAAATTTGAGGTTTCCTCCCGTTTCCTCCTTTGGAAGCCCTTCAATTAATAAACCTCTTTCTCTGTTGCAACCCAGTATCTTGGCATACTGACTTGCTGTGCGCATGAGACAACAAACCTATTACAGTTACAGCACATGTA
>NW_012143412.1:3253903-3256121 GCF_000956105.1 Propithecus coquereli | reverse complement strand
ATAATATATGATTTGGCCAGTCAACTTTGGTACCATTCTACTAGCGAATGTGACATTCTTTGCCTCCTGATATGATGCAATATGAAAAATACATATTCTATAGATTATTCCTATCAAGATTTAACCTGAATTCAACCAAGCCATTAAACTTCCAGTTTAGAAGAATAACTTAAAGAACGTATACGGAAATATCATACAAATCTAGAATGTACAATATTTTGCAATTCAACCTGTTGGTCATCTCCAGCAAGCCCAAATAATGGGAATAAAGACAGAAGAGGGGATATTCTAGATTAAGAGAGACTTATACATAATAACTAAGTGTGATACTAGAACTTGATTGGATTCCGGTTTGAACAAAACAGACGTAAAGGACATTTTGGAGCCAAGTGCGGTATTATTTTATTTTTTTGGAGCCAAGGTCTCACTCTGTCGCCTGGGCTAGAGTGCAGCGGGGTGTGATCACAGCTCATTGCAACCTCCGACACCCGGGCTCAAACAATGCTCCTAGCTCAGCCTCCCGAGTAGCTGGGACTATAGGCATGCGCCACCATGCCTGGCTAATTTTTCTAGGGTGTCACTACATTGCTCAGACTGGTCTTGAACTCCTGGCCTCAAGTGATCCTCCTGCCTCGGCCTCCCAAATTGCTAGGATTACAGGCATGAGCCACCACACCTGGCCCATGTGGGGAAATTTAAGATGGACTTGTATTAGAATATCGGGAAATAAAAGCTATTTTAGTTTCTAAATAGCTGTGATAAGGTTATTAGGATTATCAAGGTGATTGTCTTTATGTTTATTAAGAGAAGGAGGATGTGGACGGGCTACCATGCCCCATTCCTTAGTCCTGCTGCAACATGGGGACAGCAGCCTACATTCCTAGAGTGGCTGGCTGTTGCCAGTGTGGACAGTAAGGACCTTGTGCTCTAAAATTTTGCGGTGTGATTTAGTTGGTATGGCAGTTTCCTGAGATATTTGGCTATATTTGACCCCCTTAGGCTATAATAGCTTCTCTGGTAGCATCTATCAGACATTTAAAAAGGCATACACACTTAAAAAAAACACACATATATACATATATATATGGAGAGAGAGAAAGAGAGAGAAATATTTTAAAGCAATCTCCAAGAGGCCACAAGCTGATACAGAGACAACAGGACCGAAATTTCAGTAACACACATAGGAATACAGGCCTTACAAAAATAATTTGAAAAAGTCACTATACAAACAGACAATGTTAGACCTCAACAAACAACAAAAATCAATCCCTAAAGAGATGGATAATCTGATTCCCAGAGCTAACCACACTACGATACTCAAATTTTCCGGTTCTCAACAAAAAATTAAACCATATAAAGAAACCGAAAAATATGACTCATATGTAGGAAAAAAAATAATTTGACAGAAACTATCACTGAGACAGCCTAGACATTGGAACTACTAGTCAAAGATGTTAAATCAACTGTTTCAAATATGCTCAAGGAGCTAAAGGAAACCATGGACAAAGCTAAAGAACATAACAATGTATGAGTGCACAGGAAATGTCAATAGAGAAATACACATTATAAAAACGAACCAAAAAGAAATCCTGGAGCTGAAAAGTACAAGAGCTACAATAAAAATATTCAGAGGGGTGTAATGGCAGATTTGAGAAGACAGAATGAATCAGCAAACTTGAAGATAACGCAATTGAAATTATCCAGTCTGAGTAGGAGAATTTAAAAGAGAATAAAGAAAAAATGAACAGAACATAAGGCACCTGTGAACACCATCAAACTCTTGTTTCCCCAAAAAGAGAAGAGAGAAAGAGGAAAAAAATTTTTGAATTTGCTAAAACTTCCTATCAATATATTTGATGAAAGACATGAATCTATATATTGAAGATGCTCAATAAGCTCTAAGCAGGATAAACTCAGAGACACTGTTACTGTGGTAACTCTGGAACTATAATTTCTCCTACTCCTAAGGGATTGTTGATTTTTGCTTATTGATGGCTGGAGCAGTCCATTTCCAACTTTCCAAATTATTTTGCAAAGGCAGCAGCCTCTCCTTTCATCAGGCACTTCTCTGGCTCTAGAGTCTGAAAGTTGATTCTGGTCATTTTTTCCAGTTTACTGGTTGCTTCAGTGGAAGGCTCAACCTCTAGAGATTCCTACTCTGCCATCTTGCATAATGTAGCCTTGACTTCACCAAAATTTTAACTACTGTATATCAAAG
>NW_012143412.1:3252849-3253853 GCF_000956105.1 Propithecus coquereli | reverse complement strand
TTCACTATAAGTAAACATTTTTAATCAAACCATGTTTCCAATTAATCCTTCTAGTACTTATTCTTTTTCTTTTCCCAGAAGTTCTTTTACAAAAATATTTTTTTTCTTACCAAAAAAAGTAACTACTATGTACACTGTACTCCTGCTTGCTTTTGTTCACTTAACAACATATCCTGGTGGTCACTCCGCATTCTTTTTTCCCTCATTGTGGGGACGTACCCTGGTTACGCAACCAATCCTCTCCGATGGTTTATTTCCCATCTTTTGCTATTACAAATGATGACACAATGAATAACTGTCTACACGTCACTTTTTACTCATGGAAGATGTACCCTTAAAATAGATTCCTAGAAGTGGGTTTGTGGGTCAAAGGATAAAAGAATATGCAATTTTGTTAGAAGCTGCCTCATTGGAAATGTTTAACAATATCCAGTTTCTCAAAGTCTCAAATAGAGTATGTTAACAAACATTTGGATTTTTGCCTGACAGGTGAAAAACAGTTATCTTGGTATAGTTTTAATTGGTATACTCCTTAGTATAAGGTTTTTAACATCCTTTCATGAAGGCCATTCACATCTGTATTTAGTGTAGTCTCAGTTACCTTTTTTTTTTTTTAGTAAAAACTGTAAAGAAATTTTAAACTACATTCTGTAGAATTTATTGTTATGAATAATACTGGCAGTATTATGAAGGTAATACATTTTTTCAAGAATAAGCAAACACATAACTATTAATTTGATTAGGATGAAGATTATCAGTGTAATGAAGAAATATAATTGTGACAAAGGAGTCAAGCAAAAATCTTAAAGTATAAAACTGACCTGGAAATATCAAAACAGACAAACTAAACAGACAACTAAACTTTAAAAAATACATTTCCTAATTTTGCCCAATCTCAAAAGGCTTAGAAGTAATCACATCCTGGAGCATCCTGGTTGTTTGGTTTCTCTTATAAATACAGTACCATTCCCCTACTATCAGAATGAAATCATTGATTCCCAGTC
>NW_012143412.1:3247531-3249384 GCF_000956105.1 Propithecus coquereli | reverse complement strand
CCAAAGAAATTAACAGGAAATAGCTACAAGATTGCCAAAAAATAAAGACTTATAACGCTAAATGGAGGTGAAAATCTACATCTCAGTCAACAGGAACACTCATCAATTGCTGGTGGTCATTTTGTAAATGTTAAATTGAAGATTCATATACTCTATGACCAGACATTCTGCTTTTCAGTAAAAAAAACAAAAAACTCGGGACTCATATACATGAATAGGATACATTAACAAGAATGTAATAGCTGTATTGCTTAAAAAAGCCAAAAAATAAGCAACATTTCAAATGCACAGCAACAGCAAAATGGAAAAATTAATTGTGGTATATTGGTTCAATGTACTATTATTCAGCACTAAAAATGAATGAACTACAGTTACAGGCAAGAACATGGATGACCCCTTCAGTATTAAAGGACAATAGCAAGAAATAAAATATTAAAATATACCAGTATCATTCCCTCTACACCAAGTCCCAAAAAAGGCAAAGCTAAATTACAGCATTCACCATAAAGTAAATGAAGGAAATGTTAACATAAAAGCTGGGGCCGGGCACAGTGGCCTGTTATTCCAGCACTTGGAGCCCAAGAGTTCAAGGCTGTGATAGTGCCACTGCACTCCAGACCCTGTCTCAAACAAACAAAAATTGGGCAAATGGTTACCTTCTAAGGGAGAGCAAAGGGGTGATCAAAAAAGGGCAGACAGGGACCTTCTAGGGTACTGGCAATGTTTATTTCTTGACCTAAGTGGTAGTTACATGTGTATTCACTTAGATTGTTAACTGCACAGGTGTTTCCCTCACAATTTTTAAAAAGTTTAAGTGTCCTAAATTTGGGGGTGGGTAAGGCCTTGTCAACAAACTTGAGAAAGCAGACTGAGAGGCAAGAGGAATAGTCAGGAAGCAGCTGAAATTATCCTAAGAAATAAAGAAGGCCTGAACTAAAAAGGTAAGAAGGCAAGAGATCTCTGAGCTATAGAAAGGAAAATTGAGAATTGACAGAGTTTGTTAAGGGGAGGTTTAAAAAAAAAAAAAAATTAAAGGATGGAGTCTTAACTATTAGCTTAGTACTTTTACTACCCACTAAAATAATTAATTGGGAGGCCATTATGCTGAGATGGCTACAGCACCTTGAATTCTTACTTAAGCAAAATGAAATCCAACTCAATGTAAAACTTAACCAATCAGAAACCATCAACTAACCTCTAACTAGTGACTTTACCAATCAGAAACCGACACTAACTTCTAACTAGGTACTTGCCACTTTAACCAATCAAATATTTTCTTTGTCTTGCTTTTTGAGAACACCTTAGAAAAGTTTTCCTTTTCTGCTGCCTCAGTGGAGCACTGAGCTGTTAATACATGCTCAATTGATGCTGTCCAATTCATGTATCACCAAGGGTTCAAATAAACTCATTAAGATTTTAATATGCCTAAATTTATCTTTTTAACAACCCATATTGTGTTTATAGAAAAAGAGCACATAAATAAAGAGCTTTTTCCACAATCAAATTAAATATTACTTAAATAAGGACCTTTGCTTACTAAATACTGTCATAGGTTTTTTGTTTTTTTAAGAGACAGGGTCTCACACTGTCACCCATGCTAGAGTGCAATGGCAAGATCATAGCTCACTACAGCCTTGAACTCCTGGGCTCAGGCAATCTTCCTGCCTCAGACTCCCAAGTAGCTATAGGCACGCACCACCATACCCAGCTAATTTTTTAATTTTTTGTAGAGGCGGGGTCTTGTTATGTTGCCCAGCCTGGTCTCAAACTCCTGCCCTGAAGGGATCCTCCTGAGTTGACCTTCCAAAGTGCAAGCATTATAGGTGTGAACCACCATGACCAGCCACAGGTAC
>NW_012143412.1:3240809-3241250 GCF_000956105.1 Propithecus coquereli | reverse complement strand
TAAGAACACACTTTATGCCTCTTCCACAACACATCCTATTTCTTGGTACACCCCCTATATAGAATCAGATGCACTGACCTGAATTCCTACTTTTAATAACTTTAAATTTTAGTGAAAACCTAAGAAACAAGAAATTTTGAGTTGTCTGTTATAAACATCTGTTAATTTCTCTAATTTATTATTTTAGTAGCTTTTTTTAGATCTTAGTTATTATTTTAAGTTATTTTCTGTTAAACTTAAGATATTCACCTCAGAAAGGCCCTTAAAGACATGGGCACCTTTGGTGACAACCCAGAACATTTATCTGTTTTCACCAAACCAACAATACCAAAAATCCTACTTATCAAAAAATCACACAAACATAGATGTAATATTTTTTACCTCCAAATTTCACCCATGAGACAACAACACAATTCACCACTCTGCAAACAGTGGCTGAAA
>NW_012143412.1:3237526-3240759 GCF_000956105.1 Propithecus coquereli | reverse complement strand
TAATAATGCTCACAACTGAGCTGTACAGCATTACAATTATATTTCCTTTCTCAAACAATTTCATTCTTGAAATTAAGTGGCTTGCATCTTTTAAATTTGCTTAGTTTTTAAGTATTTATCACTAAATCAGCACCAAACTTTCCAACAGAACTGCAAATCCCTTTCAATGTGTTCAAACATATCAGGGAATCTACGAGGAAACATATACCTGTAATATATATACATCAATAAGATCCACCTTTTGGTTGTGTTATTTAAGTCCTCAATAGCCTTGTTAAATTTTTGGCCACTTGATCTATCTTGAACTGAGATGGATTTTAGGTCTTCTATTAAAATGTTCCCAATACTTAGTGACTATCCTGCATAGTGACTCTCCTGAAGTTTTTTTTTTTAAATGAAAGTTGTTGTTAATATCCACACACCCAGTAACGTACCTTCATTATGAACTGCAGCTTACAGGATTATACTGTGTCCTACCTCTTTAATGATTTTTTACCTGAATTTTTACCATGTGCAGTATGAAAACTGTAACCCCACTGTTCTTTTTATTTGATTTGTCTGGCATGTCTTTGTCCAACCTCTTATTCTTCACCTTTCTGAGTCTTTTAGTTTTGTGGCTATATCCTTTGTATAGAGCTCAGTGTTGATTTTGCCATATTAGTTAACCTGAATGTATTCCCAGTTCGAGAGTCACCTTTACTGGTGGAACCCTCACAGCCTTTCCTGGGGTTCCATTTGCCCAGACTCCAGGATCTGTATTTTCCAGGGCTGTTGGTAGTTTCTACTCTCCCTTAAAGTCATCTCGAGGATTACCCATCCACATGATAGCATGGGGTTGTAACTATAATTGGAGACCTAATTTGACTAAAAAGTCTCCTCCTAACAGTGAAATTGAAACCTCAGGGATAAGCAGAAATTGATGGGTTACTAATATTCTTTCCCAGCTACATAATAAAGCAGGGGTATAATACCTTCTGGCAGGGCATCCATTAACGCCCACAACCACACAGGAGGACGACGACCAGCGTCTGCCAAAGGTTGCTACAACCGAGTAAGTGGCTCTCATATCAATCAGAGAAAGAATTTGTTTACTGGCCATATTCAAGGTTACCTGGGTTTCTTCATACATGATCTGGATGGTACGAGCAAGAGCCTCTGTCCAACCCAGGTCCCTTCAGGTCTGGTCACCCATGACCATGGCCACCAGGGTTTGGGCTTCCCCCTTGGCCACAGGTGCTGAGGGACAATCCTGTACCCAATGGTCGAGCTGTCCACAATTGGGACAGGGCCTCCTGGGTCTCACTGCCCTTCGTGCTTTACCCAGGGCTCCTCCGAAGTTTGCCTGACACTCCCTCTTAAAGTGCCCAGGTTTTCCACACTGGTAGCAGGTTCTGGCACCACCCCTAGATCCCCTCGGAGTGGGCGGGGGAACCACTGTAGCATGAGCCACCCCTAATAATTTGGCCTTTTGGGAGTCCCTCAGGGTTACCTCCAGATCCCGGTTGTTGTAGACAGTGGAGGCCACTGACAGCAGCTGGGCTGTGTCTCTCTGGGGTCCTAGGGTAAGCTTCTGGAGCTTTCTATGAATGTCAGAGTAAAAATTATTAATAAAGTGGGTATTTATCACTATTACTGCCTCTGTTGAGTTGTGGCCTATGTTAGTAAATTTCTTAACAGCTTCAATGATTCTTTCTCTAAATACCGCTGGGCTTTCTTCCTTTCCCTGAAATACCTCTGTTACTGGTTTCACTTGGATAGCTTTCCTGTCCCTATGAGGTGCACTAACATATGGCTGCGAAGATGGGACCCTCCTTGGCCTTGCTGATAATTCCATCCCAGATTCCCCCTGTGGTACTGCCAAATTTCCAGGTGGGAGACTTAGATCTAAAGTGTGAAGTTGATCCCCATAAACCTGTCTGGCCAACCAAATCCTACTTCTCTCATCTAGTAAGCAACAACAGGAGAGCAAGGCCCACACATCCTCCCAGGTTAAGTTAAAAACAACTACCAGGTGTTCAAATTCTTCTATGAACCTTCCCAGGTCAGCTGAGCAGCTTCCCAGTCTTTCCTTCCTTTTTCTCCTCTTTCAACACAAGATTTACAATATTGGGGATTATCTCTCAGGTATATAAAAGCCTGAACATAGGAAATTTCTAACCATTTCCCTTCCCTTGTACAAAGGACATCTAATTGTAAGATAGTATTTGGTTAAGGCTCCCATTCTCAGATCAGGATTCTCTGTCCCGTAGTTGGTATCGGGGCCAGGCTATATTGCAGAAAAGCACTAGTTTCTTTTTGCAAAGGCTGTTGAATCCAAGAATCTTCCAAATTTTGTTTAACAGACACCCCAGGGGAGAATGGGTAGGGATTGAGGTCTCCTGTCCCATGGTTTCCCATGGGGGAAAAAAGAAGAGGGTAGACTCCCTACCAGGCCAGGTGTCCCCATGACCAACAGAATGCAGGTCAGAGGCTTCACTCCCACTTCCTGCTATGTGAGGCCCGGCCAGCTTCATTAAGCTGCAACCGTACCTCCCCGATTGGCCACTAGAACGGGTATCCCCAGTCCCAGTGCATCAGCTCTGACTGCAGAGGTGCCGCAGCCCCTTCCCCCATCCCACAGCCAGTCCTCTTGTCTGCATGCCCTATGGCAGACATGGGGAGTTCCCTACCCTCACTTCCCCACCCCCCTTAGATCCTCTCAAGGGCAACTTTTCCACTCAATTGCCTGAGAGTAAGAGGGACCCTAAGGACAAGAAGGTCCAGAATTAGGAAAGGTAGGTAAGAAGGGAAAGCAAGGAAAGGAATGCCCGCTCTAGGTCAGAAATAGCAACCTTTTACTTAGTACGCAGATGCCTCTTATCCTTGGACTTCAAGCGGTAAAGCCCATGTCCGATGCACATACCTCCAATTCCAGGGTGGAGAGCACGACTGTGAGCGTCGTGCAGTTCCCAAGAGCGCTCTACCACCTCTTCAGCTTTTTAAAACACACCATCTTCCACAGTGAATAGGCAGCCCACTGATTCAGCAAGAGGGGATGTTGAGGTCCCTTTCTAGGTTAAAGTGAAATTTCTACTTAATAAAACTAGGGAATAGAATGTAAACCTCATTTTTTGAAATTTTTCCTGCTGGTTCAAGGATGAAAAGCAATCCCTGCCCCCTTTTTCTTTAGTTTTAAATGAGTTTTCAGTGTTCACACTGCTGCCAGAACAGTCTATTCCCAGTAACCTTAAATT
>NW_012143412.1:3236482-3237476 GCF_000956105.1 Propithecus coquereli | reverse complement strand
CCCCTAACCAAACATTCCTTTCTTTAACAAAGGGACCAGGCACAGTTTCTGCTTATCCTGAATTATCAGGATTTCAGTTACCTGCTAGCCTACAGAACTATTCAAACAAACCAAACACACCCTCCTGCGGGGACCAGGGGGCACCCTACTTTCATTATACCACGTACAAAGCCTGCCTCCCTGATTGTTCACTTTGTCCCTAGTGCAACCCCCATGTGGGCTCCCAACCCCCATGTGGTGTCCTCCCCAGGGCTGTGAGTTTATGTGACTAATAAACTGTTGTCAACCTCATCTGTCCAGTTTCAGGTATTATGTATTGGGTCATTCCTCACACTCGTAGGGCAGGAATCCCTCCCTCACTAATGGGACCACCTATATTCCTTTAAGTATACATAAATCCTATAGCAAACTTCATATTTCACGGTGTAATGTTGAAAACTTTCTCTCTGAAATCGGGAACAAGACAAAGATGTCCACTGGTACCACTTTTATGCAACTATGTACTGGACAGATTAGGCAGCACAATAAAGCAAAGAGAAGGAAAGGTATGAGGATTGGAAATGATGAAAGAAAAAGTGTCATTATTCACAGATAATATAATTACATACATGGAAAAGCCAAAGCTTCAGAGAAACTACTAGAATTAGTAAGATTCAACACACATTTCTATTTCTATTTACCAGGAACAGAAGGGCAAAAATGAAGTTAGAATAGGATATCATTTACAGTAGCACTGAAATTTATCAAGTACTTAGGAAAAATCCTAGGAGAAGATGCACAAAATCCCTATGGGAATAATTACAAATATTTAATGAGTCACTAAAGAAAGCATAATAAGAGATAGCATGGCTGTGGACCAGAAAATTCAACATTACAAACATATAAATGCTCCCCAAATTGATTTACCAATTGCCCACAATCTCAATTAAAATTCTATCAGGTTTTTTTTGTGGAACTTGAAAGGTAAATTCTAAAACGTATATGATAATACAAA
>NW_012143412.1:3222391-3223773 GCF_000956105.1 Propithecus coquereli | reverse complement strand
CTAGGATTACAGGCGTGAGCCACGGTCCCCCCATTTCTGAACAGGATTTCTGTTGAAAACGGAGGAGTCCCTAAGCCTGGCAAAGAAATAAGTACAAGGTTTCCACCTTCCCCCTTTTCCTCTAATATAAAGTCAACAAGGCAATAGTGGCCAAATTTTGCAAAGTCAAGGTTAGTGCAGCTGAAAAAGCACAAAGACTAGAGAAGAAAAGATAGAACACAGCACAACAAATGTTGCAACATACAGAGTACAGTTTTTCCCAGTAGGGAGGTAAGGGGCGGGGAGCACCAGAAAAGGAATGTACAAAGAGAAACTTTGGAATACACAGGAGGCTTGTAAGTTACCACTTCACTTCAACAGTGGAGACAGGGAAGAGAAACACAGGTTCTGAAAACTCAGGGGACCAAACATAGGAAGCAAGATGCCATAAAGACAGTGCAACAAAGCAGTCCCCACCAGACACACCTCACTGTCATCTTGCCTTACCAGAGTTTGCAGGACATTTCCTTCCCAGGTTTCAGCACCAAATGTTAGGTCTATCTTGATGTTCCCCGGTCCTTAGTTCCCAGTGTCAAGAAAGAGTACTGGTACCCAGTTGAGCCGATGATGGAGTGATCACACATACAAAGCAATTCCACACAAACAGTTTATTACAGAAAAGAAAGAAACTATACAAAGTGAAAGTAAAGAAGGAAGCAACCCAAAGTGAAAATACGCTGCAAAGAGAGGAATAGGTCGGTCTCCGCAAGTGGAGAAAGCCATTGTGGACTCCCAGGTGGTTTCCTTTTACTGGCCTGATCTGGGGGAGGGCTTACAGGAAGTGTAGAATATTACCAAATATTATCAGGTGTTCTGAATTTTCCTGCTGTCCCTTCCCTGATTGTTCCCTGGCTCCTCTGCCCCTAGGAACCACCCTCCTGGCCTGTATCCACCACCTGCAGATTTGATCCCTACCTAACAGACTCAATAGCATGGTATTGGTGTAAAGATGAACAAATAGATCAATGGAACAGAGTCCAGAAATAAATCCAGACATACATGGACAACTGATTTTTGACAACGGCAATGCAGTGGAGAAAGTGTAGTCTTTTCAATGACAGAGCTGGAAAAATTGAATATCCATATGTAAAACGAACTTGGACCCATACTTTATACCACATAAAAATTAACTCAAAATGGATCATAGAGCTAAAAGTAAACCTTAAAACTATAGAACTTCAAAAAGAAAACAGAGGAGAAAATATCTGTGTTAGGCTGGGTGGTGGCTCATGCCTGTAATCCTAGCACTTTGGGAGGCAGAAGTGGGAGGATTGCTTGAGGTCAGGGGTTTGAGACCAGCCTGAACAAGAGCGAGAAATAGAAAAATCAGTTGGGCATGGTGG
>NW_012143412.1:3217416-3219371 GCF_000956105.1 Propithecus coquereli | reverse complement strand
CTAAATTCCTACCCTAGTCAACTCGTGTTTATTTGCAGCAGTTTGTTCTCAGTGTAGAGCTCTGTTTTTTCACTGAGAATTTCTAAGAACCTCAGGGACCAACCTGTCTCAACTGCCTCAGACTTTTCTGTGGTCTCTTAGTACTCAGCCAGATATCTGAACCTGATATGCTCCCTCCTTGTCTCAACTAGTATTTCCCAGATAGGTCCACTGCATCTTGACTGAGGTAATCCCCACTTTTTTGGGTTATTTGTTGGTGGTATCTAGATTGTCTCATTCTTAGGACTATTAGAAGTCCCTTTAAATCCCTCAGTTTGTTCCCACACAGCTATTATTCCCGTAAGGTTCTTACTACTATGGGCAATTTGGCCACACACACTTTTATTTTAGCATGTAACAGACATGCTCACCAATACCCCAAAACAGTGCTACTTGAAGTGGCCATCTGCCGTTTGTTGTCAAGTTGTTTGTGCAATAAGGAGTTTGTGTCAGAATGTAAACCAACCAAGTCACTGAACATATTGTTTAGTTCAGTTGATAATTTCTTCATAGACTTGCTGGATTCTGAAGGAAGCTGTATCCTGGTTTACATCCTATGGCAAACTCCTTATCCCATTTCAGATTCTAATAGTTTGCAGACCACACTTTGAGTAGCACTTCCCTAAAATACACTGCTTCTTCACAGAGGTGCTGGATAACATAAAGAAGGCAAATAGGTATCACTATTAATTCATGGTCTCTAGCAGCAAAGGAGCCCCAACACAACACTACATTTACTGGTCAACTTCAAAATTCTGCTCCTCAGTCCTTGTTCCACTCCTGTCACCCTCTCATTCTCAGCAGAAGACCTCACTTCCTACTTGAGAGAAATAGGTGGGGGGCTCAGAATATGAAAACTCTATCTACTTTGAAGACACACAGATAAACCTTCTGTATTTACACCTATTTTTGCCTTCTCTCCTGTCCACAATAAAGAAAATGTCTCTCTCTCCTCCTATCCAAGTCACCAATCCCTCTACCCATGTCTTGGATCAATCCCTTCCTGCCTTCTCAGAAGCCTCACATTCTCACAAATCTCATCTTTTATTTACTCAATATTTCTCCTGAGGGGATCCTTTCCACTTTCATTTAAATATGCTTAAGCTTCTCTGATTTATACAAAAGGAAATAAATAAGAAATCCTTCTCAACTCCATATTTTTCTTTCCTCAGGTATTACCTTAGCCCTTTCCTCCTCTTCAGAGGTAAACTTCTCTACAGAGTTGTCTGAACTTTCCAACTACATCTTTTCATCTCCCAATCATTGTTTAACCTACCCTAATCTGGTTTCCATTTCAATCTCTCCACCAAGTTATGCTTGTCCATGTCACTAACCTTAATTTTTTTTTTTTTTAAGTCTCCTCCTTGACCTTGCAGGAGCGTGACACAGTAAAACACTGTTGCCTCTGTAAACTATTTTTCTGGCTTCCATGACATCACATTTTTCTGGTTTTCTCCTACTACTTCTCAGCCTCCTTCCGAAGTTCATCCTAATATACTAGCCATTACGTATCAGGTTGTCCTAGGGTGATTTCCTCACTCTACTCTCCAGAGTAGAAGAGAGGAGAGCAGAAGACAAGGAGACTAAAAAGAAAGGGTCAGAGAAGTGGGAAGAAAACTTAATACCAAAAGATGAGTGGGAAAGCTGAGCTGGGAAGATTAGTAAAAGCAATTAAGTCACATGGAAAACAAATCAAGTCTAGAAGATTTGATGAGGACAGGAAGAAACATAAAAAGCAACATGTACCAGTTTAAAGAGACTGACACTAGGAATCTCATGTGCTGTAGGCTCTCTTCCTGGTTATGCCTCATGCTGAACACAGGCAGCTAGTTAAGAAATGCTGGGGAGACTATTCATCCATAACCAAACTAAAATAAAGATCTGTTAGTTGTGATTCCTAATCCCTATAGAAGACA
>NW_012143412.1:3214620-3217366 GCF_000956105.1 Propithecus coquereli | reverse complement strand
AAAAAAAAAAAAAAAAAATCTGTGTTAGATAAAGAGTTCTTAGATATGGCACAAAAGAACAATCCATAAAAGATAAGTTGGACTTCATAAAATAAGGGATTGGGGCGTCTTGGGGAGCTGGCTCAGAAAAAGTAAAAGGTAAAAGATAAACCTAGAAACTCGTTTTTTCGGAAAGTGCTCAAAAAGTGACAGGGACATGTCAAAAAACACAGATGTCAACTTGAAGGGGTTTCTACTATCCAAATTGGGACAATTTGATTATCAAAATAAAGTATGAAAGGAATAGATTATAACATACTGAATAAAAAGTTCCACAAGCCCATGATATTAATAAATAAGTGGAAAAGGAAATGGTCATCCATACAGTAGACTATCAATCAATAAGCATAGAATAATAGAAAAATCATTTTATGACATCACAGTAATAACTGATATAAGAATCAGTGGATGCCAATCCAAGTTTTTTGGGAACACAATATTTACACAGACTCCAAAATATCTCCCAAGAGGTTACTTATTAATTACAAAAGGGAAGAGGCGATAGCTTTAGAGTGGAAAAACCTGGCAGTCACCACCTTAAACAAGTGATCAAAGCCAACACTAACAATGGGACAGAATGACACCATGTGTTTCCTAATGTAAAGTACTGAGAAGGACACACTACTCTGGCCCAAAATTATGCCATCAGTCTGCGTACAATAAGGAGAGAGAAACCACACATTAATTTGAAAAGAAGTTTAACATAAAGAATTATTAACTATAGCAAGGGATTGGGATAACAAGGACTGGCTAATAAGAAGTCTAAACAATACAGGTATAATAGCAGACATGATTTGATATGCTACAATAGATAACAGCCACTACCCCTAGGGCTAAGATAAAGTGCTTAAGGAAGAATTGTCCCCTCGGGGCTGATATCAGACCTTGTGGAAGAAGGCACAGTCAAGGCTCACTGTGGTGCTGCAGCAATGGAATTTTAACCCACCCTCTGGAACATGCCTGCAAATCCACTGTACAAAACTTGCTGGCAATCTGTGTTCTGGGTCCTCACAACACCCCTCCCCACCCCAACAAAAACACTGTGAAGGACATTATTGGGATAACTAGCAAACGTGAATATGGACTACGTATTAGGTAACAGTGTTGTATCGATGTCAAATTTCCTGAATTTGATCATTATACTGTGGATATATAAGAATCTTTGCATGTGTCAAAACTCAACTTGTACTTTTAAATATGAGCAGCTTATTATATGTTAATCTTATCTCAATAAAGCTTAATTTTTTTTAAAGAGATAATCTCTTTATTCTTCAGAGACACATTGACATGTTCAGCATCATGGTGTCTACAACTTACTCTCAAATGGTTCAAAAAAAGTAAGTACAGTATATATAAAGTGAGAAATAAAGAAAATGTGGCAAAATCTAGGAACCCCTTAGAAAGTGCTCATAGGAAATAATACTCTTAAGTTCTTACATGTGGCCTTTATGCTTGAAGATCAGTTTGGCTGGATATAAAAATCTCAACTCACATTTTCTTTCTGTGAAAAATCTTAAAATCTTTTCTGGACTCAAGTGCTGATGTTGGAGAGTCTGATAGTAATCTGACATCCTTTCTGTTATAAAAGATCCAATCTTTTTCTACGGATACTCAAAGTATTTTCTTTTTCTTTACAGCCCTAGCACAGGCTGTAAGCTAAGACAGTTTCCTAGATTCAGAGTTCCATGGTTTCCTCTTATGTTGTTACCATCAAGTATTCAAACTCGTGGTACCTTCGTGTAACCACTTCTCTAATACTTTCAGAGATCTGCATCCTCCAGTGTCCCCTCCTCCCATATGTAGCTGAGCCTTTTCTCTTCTTTACCTCTAAATTCCTACCCTAGTCAACTCGTGTTTATTTGCAGCAGTTTGTTCTCAGTGTAGAGCTCTGTTTTTTCACTGAGAATTTCTAAGAACCTCAGGGACCAACCTGTCTCAACTGCCTCAGACTTTTCTGTGGTCTCTTAGTACTCAGCCAGATATCTGAACCTGATATGCTCCCTCCTTGTCTCAACTAGTATTTCCCAGATAGGTCCACTGCATCTTGACTGAGGTAACCCCCACTTTTTTGGGTTATTTGTTGGTGGTATCTAGATTGTCTCATTCTTAGGACTATTAGAAGTCCCTTTAAATCCCTCAGTTTGTTCCCACACAGCTATTATTCCCGTAAGGTTCTTACTACTATGGGCAATTTGGCCACACACACTTTTATTTTAGCATGTAACAGACATGCTCACCAATACCCCAAAACAGTGCTACTTGAAGTGGCCATCTGCCGTTTGTTGTCAAGTTGTTTGTGCAATAAGGAGTTTGTGTCAGAATGTAAACCAACCAAGTCACTGAACATATTGTTTAGTTCAGTTGATAATTTCTTCATAGACTTGCTGGATTCTGAAGGAAGCTGTATCCTGGTTTACATCCTATGGCAAACTCCTTATCCCATTTCAGATTCTAATAGTTTGCAGACCACACTTTGAGTAGCACTTCCCTAAAATACACTGCTTCTTCACAGAGGTGCTGGATAGCATAAAGAAGGCAAATAGGTATCACTATTAATTCATGGTCTCTAGCAGCAAAGGAGCCCCAACACAACACTACATTTACTGGTCAACTTCAAAATTCTGCTCCTCAGTCCTTGTTCCACTCCTGTCACCCTCTCATTCTCAGCAGAAGACCTCACTTCCTACTTGAGAGAAATAGGTGGGGG
>NW_012143412.1:3201569-3202770 GCF_000956105.1 Propithecus coquereli | reverse complement strand
TGTACTAGGAATAAAAGGGAACTTCATTTTGATAATGGGCATCTATTAAAACACAAACAAGGCTAATATATTAATAGTGAGCAATTGAATGTTTCCCTCCTAAGATCAGGAATAAAGCAAGGATATCCTCTCTCATTTAATATTGAAATTCAACTCTATTCAATACTGTACTGGAGGTCCTAACTAGTGCAATAAGGAAAGAAAAAGACAAATTATAAAGAATAGAAAGAAAGAAGTAGAACCATCACCCTGTAGTCTACACAGAAAATCCTAAGGAATCTACAAAAAAAGAAACTACTAGATTTAATAATTGAATTTAGCAAGATAATGGAATGTAAGCAATCAATAATCATATTTAAATATTTTAGCAACAATTGGAGATATTTTTTAAATACCATTTACAGTGCCATTCATTAAGCATTATAAAATACTTAAAAAACTTAATTGTACAAGACTGCTACAATGAAAACCATACAACAGTCTGAAAGATTTAAATATCCAAACATTTAATAAATGAAACATAAAACATGTTCAGTTAGGAAGAGTCAGTATCAAGATCATTCTCCTCAAATTGGTATCTAGATTCAATGCAATTCCAATCAAAACCATAGCAGACTTTTGCAGAGAAACTGACAAGCTGATTCTAAAGAAATGCAAGTAACTCCAGAGCCAAAACAATTTTGAAAAAGAACAAGTTGCCCAATTTCAAAACTTGCTAAAAAGGCTGTAATCATAAAACATTATGTATTAGCTGAATGGACAGATCAATAGAGAAGAAGAGAATATAGAAATAGACAATACACATATGGTCAATTGATTTTTGTACAATAATGCCAAAGTAATATAATGAGAAAAGTACTCTTTTTCAATAAATGGTGTCTTAAGATACGGTTAAAAACATGAACCTCAACCTCTACCTCACACAAAAATTAACTCAATGGATTATAGATCTAAATCTGAAAGCAAAAACGATAAAAGTATTCAAAGAAAAAAGTAGGGAAAATATTAGTAAACTTGTAACAACAAAGAATTGTTAGGGCACAAAACCCTAAAAGAAATAAATTGACAAACAAGATTTAATCAAAATTTAAAATTTTAGCTCTTCAAAAGACACTAATTGGCCGGGCGCGGTGGCTCACGCCTGTAATCCTAGCACTCTGGGAGGCCGAGGCGGGCGGATTGTTTGAGCTCAGGAGTTCGA
>NW_012143412.1:3198937-3201519 GCF_000956105.1 Propithecus coquereli | reverse complement strand
AAAGACTAGATTAAAAGCGAAAATACTGAGGCAATTCAGCTGATAGTTATGTTTCTATGTTATTTTAAACACTAATATTTGAACATGTACCCTACATATTAATTATATACTATACTACATTACCAGTACATCATGTACATAAATCATAAGCGTAAGACATATTTAAAGAATGAAATCAAGATGAAATAACATTTTTAAATATCTTGGTAATCACAATAGCTTAATATTATTGTCAATTAATATGCCAAGATTCAAAATACACTTAAGGCATGGTTCATTATTTTCATAATAATAGAGGATGTCAATCAATTTCAAAGAGTTTTCTTGATAATTTTAGGCCCACTTCTTGTTATATCTGGTTAGATAATCATTTTTGTTAACCTCACAGTAAAACTGAAGAGAGCCTATGAAGCTCTGCCACTTTAATGCTACTGTGCTTGCAAAGGAGTATTATCTTTATCATAACTGAAAATGAGACTTCAAAGATATGAGTAATTTAAGGCTGCTGGGAAATTAAAACTCCATCAACTGTATACACCTGATAAAATGAAACAAAATGGGACAGCAACAGTTATAGCTTTCTATAGAACACAGATCTGTAGAAATCTTGCAGATTAATGTCCTTGCCAGCCAACTGCACATTCAAGTCCCAAGAATGACAGGCTTCCATCCATCCACACAACACTGGGGGAAAGTCATTAAATATGAGCAGCCCTGATTTCTCTGGGCTCAGCCTTCTATAGTTTCCTAAAGTGGGAGGAGCTAAGCCATCAGCATCCAATCTTGATTACAGACTTAAATGGAACTATCTAGATGTCATTAATTAACTCTGGGGAATCACATTTTATGACTATCATACATGTGCCCTACATCCTGCAATTCAGGGACTTTCCAGACTGCTGAGGGGCTTTTGTAAGCAGCCTCCATATGGGCCTTCCCTAGAAACTGAGATTAGGGGTTTTATGCCAGAGGCCTGGTAATGACCTACAATAATCTTTAATCTTTTTTCAGTCATTTTAGTTAAAAACTGATATTAAAATCCATAAACCTATTTATTCAAACATGTCAATTGCATTTACATTTTGGGGGTGGAAAAAGAAACAGAGTCTGCAGTATAGAAATCTCATTACCTCCAGGGCAGCTGTGTACAGTTAGGTTGTATAGTACAAGGGACTACCTGACTTGAGGGCAAACGGGGATTAAAATATAGTCCACTTCCTAAGGCATGCATTCCTTGGTGCAACAGATGCAAAGAGGGCTCTTTATTCTAACTCACACAAAGGCACCATTTGGACTTGAGGCAGGCTTGACTCCTCTCCTCAGGATAATCGGTACAGCATATATGAAATACAGTAATTTAACATGCTTATTCGTGTGACCCTGACAATCTACATATCAAGTACTTTAAAGCTTAATTTCTGAAAAGAAGTTTTAATGTTTTCCCTCACCTCAATGGATTTTATTTTACTGCATAATGTAGTATATATCCCATTTGAGACTACTGGTCTAGTGTGTATTAAAAATGCAGCAGTAAATTTTGAGAAAGAGATCAATGGGGTTATAGGAAGAGATTCTGGAACTTGTCCATCTAGACGATAGTTTAACTTATTGAGGTCTCTAAGACAAATTAAAAAGAAATGTAGAGATCGAAGAACCAAAGTTTGCAAATTACCCATATTTGGGTATGTAAGAAAGGCACAATGCGATTAAAAACCAGTCTTCTGATATCACCTTCCCACCAGGATAGAGTAACTGATACTGACACAAGCTTTTTTGCCATGAACTACTCTATACGACTGGGAAAAATTCATAAGGCAACTGTCTAAGGCAAGGGACAATAGGCAATGCAATACTATGATCCCTGAGAAAAGGGAAATTCAGGTGAACCCCCAAAATATCTTTATTCTGTAACTGGAGACTATTTTCTGACCATGGTTCAGGGAGCTACAGCCAATGCAGCACATAGCTGAAGAGTCAGAGAGATTTTGGGGTTGTGAACCAGTTGGAATACATAGGGCAAAGCAATCGGGAAAAAGGAGCTGAACAGAGAAAGGGCACCAGTAGTCTGCGTAGCAGGGTTTTTGCCAAGTCCTTGGCTAAAGGCTACCACGCGTGTGCGGAGCAAGACCATGGGAAGTTTACCAGAGAGCAGCTGCTAAGAGATTGAGAGAAGACCAAAGATACCAGAGGCCAAGTAGGAACAAAGAAAAAACAAATAAAAAGATGGTAGTCTTAAACCTGACCATACCAACAATTACTTAAAATGTAAATGGATTAAACAATTAAAAGCCAAAATTGACAGCTTGGCTAAAAACAAGACAACTCTACCCTATCTATAAGAGACACTTTAAATATAAAAGTTAAAAAACTAAAAGCATGGAAAAAATATACCATTCAAATAAATAAAAAACTGGCATAGCTATATTAATACGAGAGACAAAGGGTATTTCATGTTTAAAAAGGGCAGGCAATTCATCAGTAAGACAAAGCTTTGAAATACCTGTAGCACAACCAAGTAAGGTATATCCCAAGAATGCAGGACTGGTTTAACATCTAAAAATCAATGTAATTCACATATTAAC
>NW_012143412.1:3180432-3196857 GCF_000956105.1 Propithecus coquereli | reverse complement strand
TGTAAACATACATTTACTGCACAAATAAGAAATTTCAATTCTAAGTATTTACTCAGGGAAATGAAAATATATCTACACGAGACTTGTGTACATTTATAAGTTTTATTCACAATAACCCCAAGCTGAAAACAATAATTTCCATCAACAGGTAAAGGAATAAACAAATTGTGCATAGAACACATACAGAGAATACAGATCATTCTTAAACACTATTAATCCTCTGCCATTAAATCTTATACTCATGAGATGATTTATACTTTTTGCCAAGAATCAAAAGAAGAAATCAGCTCCCAGAATAGGGTTACATATTTATATACTGAGAGTTAGTAAAGAAGTCTTAAAAAACTGATGGGTTCTTACATCTTACTCTCCCTGGACAAATAATGTGATTCCTTTCAAAAGTATGTTCTCAGTGTTCTTTAAAAATAGCTCTTCGAGTTTGTTACTCTTTGGCTGAACAGCTCATCAACACCACAAAATACTACCCATTGATACATTTCTTCAAGATCAGTTTGTCTTCTGACTTAATATACCTAAAGAAAATTGGTTTTCTAAGCTCTTGCCTCTTTCCTAGATAGTTATCACATACTAAGAAAATGACAGTTAAGACTGAGGTAGTCATCCTACTTTAGCTTGTCATTTTCCCTCACTCCTTCCAACATGTAGCCTTAGAAAAGGACAGTTTAAACCAAGGTTTTAGACATATGTTCTCAATGGGTACTTGGTGGCTAGTGTATTTGTGTCTGAGCATTTAAAAATTATACTTTTCTGTTATTAGCTCTATCTTATTTCTCCCAGTTAAAACATTATGTTGACTTTTGTAAGAAAAATGTTAGGATTTATTTTCTATGAATTTCATTTAGAATAACAAAGGGAACACGAAAAAGTATTTTACAGAAAGGGAAACTAGTTCTAATAGTGTTGAGACCTACAACTCTAAACCTTGAATTTTGGTCTCAATTTGCTAAAACATTCTCTTATGATCAATTGTATTATAACATAATACTGCTTGAGTTAAAGAAACACTAGGGTTTAATATTACACTCCGGAATCGTGAAACTATCCCAGATTACCTAGAATCAGGCTCTCAGGAGGAAGAGGCCTAAAAATCTAAACTTTTAACTAGTAGGTGGTTCTACTAGTGCAAACGTTTGAAAATCCCCGGTTTTTGAAATCTAAAAAGAAAATATAAACTGCAACGTATTTGGCCTCAACAAACTTGTTGTTTGGCCTATAGCATGGGCCTATAAATGCATTTTTTAAAATTACTTGCCAATATCTAATACCAGGGAAATTTTACATAAAAATCCAGATTCAGACTTCTCATTAAAAAAAAGTTAAAAAAGACTCATCAACACCTGCCCTGTACTCTCATAGGACAATCTGCCGGAGCGCAATAGAATGTGTCCCCACCCAACCCCTTTCACTCTCCACCATTCGGCTGTTTTACCCACACACTCACAATTCTCCATCTCAAGTACCTGCTTAACCTCTGTAGATACTGTTTGACTCATGATGCCTATACCACAAATTTATTAGGAGAATGAAGAACAGAGATGATCAAATGAACCCTTTATTTAGCTAGGAAATGTATTAAATATTTTCTAAACTTTTGCTTCAGCTAGTATTAAAATAAGCAATGAGAGATGAAGAGAGAAAATATTCAAATCAGTAAGACTCAGGATAACCCTAGACCTTTTATGGGGGTTTATTTTTAAGTATAATTTTTTAAAGGCTTTTTTTTAGTATAAAGACAAAAACATTATCTTCCAATTTAAATGTTTTTCCTGATTCCTTGCTTACAACATAACATAAAGATGAAAGAAAATTGTAGACTGTAATTACACAGAACATTGATAAGTCTGGAATTCCAAACTTGTCTCAGAATTTAAGATCAGAGCTACCCAAGTTTTCATTCATTCAAGTCCAAATGTCATGGCCAGGCACATAATAAATCGTAATTCTATAATTATGCAAAAGTCATATCTTAACTGGCTACTAGCATGTTTAAACGTTTAAAATATAAATAAAAGAAACTTTAAAATGTGTCTAAGAATTAAGAACTAATGTTTAAGTTTCACCTGTAACTAACTTTCAAATAGGTGGAGCACTTACTTCAGTGCAAACTAGTATGAAGGATCTGAGATTTTAACCATACTTGCAGGCTAAGGAAGTAGTCTACCAGCTTCATGGATGGTGATAGAAGACACTTAATAGTCAGAAACAAAGGGCAGTTTATTACTTCCAGAAATAACATAAACCAAAGAATCAAGATTCTTGCACTGGTTCCCAGAACCCCAGTTCCTACAGCACAACATGATGCCAACCAGTTGACACCTGCAGTTGGTTGTGTTACAGGAGAGGAACCCTAAGCTTAGGGAACCCTAATCTTTTAAGATGGGCAATAAGCACGCCCACCCTTTGCTGCAGAGGGAGACATTATCTTTATTATGCTGGACAGTCTGCATCCCTGCCCTTTGCTCTGAGGGGTGGGGAACCTGCAGCCTCAAGGCCGCATGTGACCCTCCAGATCCCCAAGTGCAACCCCTCCACCGAATCCAAACTTCAAAGAACAAATCCCTTTCTTAGAAGAATTTGTTCTGTAAAATTTTGATTCAGTCAAAAGGCTGCAATCAAGGATCCGCACTCAGTCACTGGTGGAAGACACTATCTCTATCTTCCAAGGCCGTTCCTTATACATCCTTGAAAAAAGAGAAACAAAGAGCAGTCAGTACCTCGCTGGCAAGAGTGCAGAAACGAAGAGACCCATGGAAAATTGTCTCCTGCATCTAGATACTGTTCCTAACATGCAGTTAAATAAATGAGTCTAAGACCACAACCTATTTAAAGAATCCATTTCATACACCCCTTTGACCTAGAGCAGTTAATTAGCGGTTTATTTCAAATTAAATCAACTATTCTCTCTAAAAAGGAAATATAAATTAAAAGTGAATGATCTCTCTTTTCCAGTTACGTTTTGTTTTTAAAAAGAACGTGCTCGAGTATTTGAATAAATTTTGAAAACCTCAAGTATTCTACTAGAAGCTGTGTTTACTTTAACTTACTTTAAATTTTGCAAACCTGTTAACGTTAGTAATGGGAACTACCTGTCAAAAGTCTCATTATACAGCAACAAATACCACAAAGAGAACAGTAACTTCCAGCTTTGTCTACCAAACACAAGAAAACCCTGCACTCCAAATCACTTTGTTCTATTTTTCTTTACCCTTTAGCGTCTCAAAATAAAACCTTCGAATGAGACAGACAACAAAACAACGTCTCTTGGTTCCTTTGTCCCCAGCTGAGGGGAGAGAAGAGAATTGGGAACTCATTAAGGTAAAGAGCTCCAAGTATGCAAGATAGGAAACAAACGGCATTCAATCTGCAATCAATCATCAAAGAAAGTCACCACTTAATCTTCAGCCCTCCCTTCCCCCCTTCAGCTCAGCTCAAATAACGTGGGTATATTCGAGATGATTAGGATCATATGGACCCGGACAAAGCTTTGCGGAGGCAGAGAGGAGCAGTTAACTAGATGCAGTCGGCAAAGAACCTCAGACCTAGACTGAAGGAGAGATCCGCAAAAGTGCGGGTCGCACGGGCCACCCTACTCTGGAGGAGAACGCCGAGGAGCAGCAGCAGCAGAGCGGCCAAGTCCACAGCGCCCAAGCAAGTTGCTCGCCGAGCGCGGCACGCCGCCGAGCGCGCGGGCCCTCCATGTCACCGTCGCCAACACAGACCCTCCTCCTCGCCCCTCCCCCGCCGCGCACCCCGGGCGGCGGCGACATGACAGCGGGTCGCGCCGCACAAGGGCGCCGGCCCCCTCCCGCCCTCCTCCCGGGGCTTCCCCGCGACCGGCTCTCACCTTGGGTGGCGAACGGTGAGGAGCCACTGACCGGCGAGCCGGAGCCGGGGGCGGGCGGCGGGGTCTCGGCCGAGCCCAGCATGGGCGCCGGCAGCATGAGGTAGCGCTGGGGAGCGGGCAGGCAGCGCTGGCAGAAAGAGTGCAGGCAGGGCAGCAGCTTGGGCGCCCGGCTCTGGATGTTCTGGTGGCACACGGCGCAAGTGTCCAACAGGTTGAGCCGGGCCGCCTCGCCGCCGCGCTCCGAGTCCGGGCCCTGCCGACTCTCGGCCTCGTTTTCTCCGCTCGGCGCCGCCGAGGGCCCCCCGGCGGCCGCCGCCGAAGCAGCGGCCGCCGCCGTCTTCTCCACCGCCACCTCCATTGTCCTGCCCCCGCCGCCGCCGGTGAAGGGGGAGCGCGGTCTCCGCCCGCCGCCCCCGACGACCTCCTCCTCCTCCCGCTCCTCCTCACAGGCCGCTCCGCTGACCCGCGACAGAGGGAGGGAGGGAAGGAGAGCCAGGCGGAGGAAGCCTCCTCAGGCCCCGGGGATCCGCCTCCCGGGTGGCGCGGCCGGAAGAAGGGGATCTGTCAGCGGGGACCGTTCCTCGCACCGGGGAGGCTGCGCCCTGTCCGCCTCTCCAACCGCAGCGGCGCTCGTCGAATCCGCCTAGCCCGCCCTCGCCTGCCTGCCTTTCACTCGGGCCCCCCGGCCCACCTCGGCCCCGCCCTCCCTCTCCCAGCAACTGAGGCGACGGCGAGGAGAGCGCCGCCCAATAGTCGCCGCGCCTGGCGAGGGGGCGGGGCCTGCTGGAGCCCGCGAGCCCAGACCGCCGCGGCGGGAGGCTGGGAGGTGGGAGGTGCCCGCCCAGCCCCGCCCCCTCGAGATCCTGGAAGCGCGGCCTCTGATTGGGCCTTTGTGTGTGTTTCCCTCCTCTGGAAAGATTAAGAGTTCGTTTGTTAATGACCAGCCGCCTAATTCGGTGCGCCGGGATTAGCTCCTCCTACGGGGCGGGGCTCCGCCTGGTCTACACAACGCCGTTAATTAAGTAACTGCTTCAAAAACTCTGGTTTTACTACAGGAGACCCGATCTTGCAGGAGGAGTAAACATGGTGGGAGGGTCAAAGGACAGAGTGGAGGTAGTGAAGTGCAAACAAGGAAGAGATAAAAAAACATTGTGTGAAAGAGATCCTGTGGAGGCAGTATGAATATTGCAGTCTGATTTTACTCATCTCTATGATGAATGATTGAGAATGAGGAATAAGGGGGAGGTTCTCTTGCAAGTCGGAAATTTGTAAAGGATTTCCCCAATGAAAAAGGTGAAATTAATTTTTAAAGTCAGCGATTCGCTTTTTAAATGAATAAAAGTGGTTCATTTCCCCAGGAATTAATAAAGATTTACGAATGTCATTATTGCTTAAATATGGCATCATTAAAAGAAAAAATAAATCTCAATACTGATGTCCGCATAAATCATAACTTCAGGATTCATTTTCATCTCCTCCTTCATCCCTCCACACTGATAAAAGAAATCACACACATTTTCACGCAAAAAACAGCCAAGCTCTTAAGGAGCTTGAAGAATAGCCATGAGGGTGAAGGACACAAGCTTTTAAAAAATATATGTAGGCCGGGCATGGTACCTCAAGCCTGTAATCTCAGCACTTCAGGAGGCCAAGGCGGGAACAACCCAGGGAAAAATAGTGAGAACCCATCTCTACAAAAAAAGTTTTTAAAAATTAGACAGGTGTGGTGGTGCACCTGTTAACCTATTCGGAGGCTGAGGCAGGAGGATCATTGGAGCCCAGGAGTTCCAGCCTTCAGTGAGCTATACTCTTGGGCCACTGCACTCCAGCCTGGGTGACAGCAAGACGCTTTCTGTAAAAAAATAAAAAATTTAAAAAGTGTATGGAGGTGCCATTTTTTAAAGTACAAATGAAATGATACTGGACCTTAGAGGAAGAGTGTCTGGGTCATGAAAGACTTTGCTAAAATTGAGATGATCCTGGAAGAACAGATGGATGGCAACGGAAGAGAGCTAGACAACCTGGCCTTCCCTCAAGATCTTGCATTTAATCCCAATCTCTGTAGGCCTCAAGTGGGAGGTTCTCCTACTTAATGATAGTCAATGGCTATTTTTCGTATGGAAGTAGTTTTTTAAATCTCAGTTTGCATAAGAATTACCTGAGAAGCTTGATTAACAGCAGGTACCTGGTCCATCTCCATATTCAATTTTAACAAATTCTCAAGTAATTCTAATCTAGGTGGTTCAGAAACAGAAGCCTATCCCAAATGCTCCTTCTACAAGTCCCTTCATGATTTCATCCGTATATGCCTCTCAAGCTGAAGCTGCTACTAATCTCATACTTTATGCTCCAAACTTTTAATGTTACTCCAGTTTACACATGCTATTCCCTTTGTTTTAGAATGGCCTTCCTTCAAAATGCAGACTTACCTGTTGTCCCCTCAAACCATCCCAGACAAAGTTCATCACTCCCTTCCCAGTACTCAGTCTGGAACCCATATTTTTGGAGCTGCACCTTGAAAATCTTCACGTACTAGCAAAGCAAACTTTGTATTCTAGATTAATGCCCTTAATATGCTAAGAATTCATTACACAGGTGGTATACAGGATTCAAGCTGACTAAAGACAAGTCCCTCTCGTTCCCTAGACGGTGGTGGTAGAGAAGGAAAAAAATAAGAGGTAAAATTGAGGAGGCTTATTTTGAGAGAATTCCATGCAATTTGATACAACCCACCAGGTTAAAGTTTCTCAAATTGTCATGAATAATCCATTTTACAGAAAATTATCTCCTATATTTTTAGCCTTCCTAGTTTCACTTAATTAAAACAATCATACATTTTACTTTGTTCAAATATGTGTGACTTCAAGTCCAAAAAATGAATTGTTTTAGGGTTTCTTTTTCCTTAATCGTGTGATTTCCTTATTTGAATATTGTTGTTCTTCCAGGTGTGTTACAAATATATTTCATAAACATCCACACTACCAGTAGATTATTCTTCCTTAATTACAACTCTCAATCTATGCCCCTCTCTTGTTCTGTAATATTCTGTGGCTCCCCACTGCATCCAAAGCTCTTCAAAATTTCATACCTATGTGACCTTCCTGCCTGATGGCCCAGCTTTTCCACACCTGTCCTGTGCTTCTGCCTAATTGGACAACTTGCGATTTCTTGCACCACTACCACCACCTGTGAGAGAGGAGAGCAGTACTGTATGGGTTGGAAGAGAGGGGCATTAACAAGGAGACAAGAGCATAGATGCTAATGAGAATTTATCATCCCATTCCTGAAAAGGTGGTAGTGGGTTGAAATTCCAGAACTTCCACAGAAGCTTAAGAAAATCATTTTTGGGTAGAACTCTCAGAGGTTGTGAGGCATGTCTAGGCAAAGAGGGTTTCAGGTAGCCTGTTCACCCAGTAACCTGTAGCTTTAGAGGAACAAGGAAAAGATACCTATACCTTCAGATGTAGCTGAGAGGCCTAGATGACTTGAAGCCTGGGAGAATGCGGTGAGTCAGGACCAAAGACTCTCAAACTGTCTCGGTGGGTTCCACAGGGACCAATAGAGGCAAAGCACACTCTGTATATGCCACTGTGAGCCAAGGATGCCCGAGGGCCCAGTGTCTATCCCCAAATATGCCATGCCCCTGTAAAATCCTTGGACCTTCAAATCCCCCAGAGATAGAAGAGAGAGTGAATATTGTGTTGACCGAGTTTAAAACTGAAATGACCAAAAGCAAAACAGAATGTTTCTTTTTTCTCACCTGAAAACATCTGCACGTATTTATTTATTTATTTGTAGGAGACCAGGTTTTGCTATGTTGCTCAGGCTGGATTCCAGCTCCTGGGCTCAAGTGATCCTCCTGCCTCAGTCTCCTGAGTAGGCTAATAATTCCCAGCTAACAATACAGGTTTTAGTTTTTGTTTTTTAGAGACAGGGAGCTCGCTCTATCACCCAAGCTGGAATGCAGCAGGGTTCACAGGCATGATCATAGTGCACAACAGCCTGGAACCCCTGGCCTCAAGCGATCTTCCCACCTCAGCGTCCCGAGAAGCGGTGACTACAAGCGCCACCGTGCTCAACTTCCATTGGTTCTCCAATTTTCTGCAAACACCAACTGGGTGTCCAAAGATTCAATTCAATTCTGGAACTAACTACCCAGAGTTAGCCTCAGACCCCACTTTAGATGCCAATTGCAAGTCCCAAGCCTCCGGTATTTCTGACCAACTTGGCTACAAACTGGGGGCTCCCACAACCCCCTCCTCAGCTTCAATAATTTGTTGGAGTAGCTCACAGAACTCAGGAAAATACTTACATTTACTGGTTTATTATAAAGGATAAAACTTAGGAACATCCGAGTGGAAGAGATACACTGTACAGGGCAAGGTATGGGGTGGGGCTGTCGTGCAGAGCTTCCATGCCCTTCTGAGGACACCACCCTCCCAGCACTTCCATGTGTTCATCAACCTGGAAGCCCTCCAAACCTCATCATTTAGGATTTTTGTGGAGGCCTCAATTACCTGGGCGTGGTTGATCAAATCATTGGCGGCTGGTGATTGAGTCAGTCCCCCACCCCTCTCTGCTCCTGGGGAGCTCAGGAAGTAGGCTGAAAGTTCCAACTCTCTAGTCAAGCCTTGGTCTTTCTGGTGACCAGACTCCATCCTGCAAGAGTCACCTCATTAGTGAAAACTCTGCTGTAGTTAAAGGGGTATATGATGAATAACAAATGACAGTGCTCTCACGCCTATCCCCGAGGAAATTCCAAGGGTTTTAGAAGTTCTTGTGTGTGCTACCAAGGTCAAAGACAAAATATTGGAACAAAAGATACTTCTAGCACCCCTATAACTCAGGAAATTATAAGGGCTTTAGAAGCTCTGTGTCAGGAACCAGGGGCAGAGACCAAATATATATTTCTTATTATATCACAAGCCCTAATGCAACAGGATTAGTGTCCATAGGCACATACCAAAGAAAGGCCGTGTGAGGACCTAGGGAGAAGGCAGCTGTCTGCAAGCTAGGAAGACAGTCTTCCCCAGGAATGGAATTGCCCGGAACCTTGATCTTAGACTTTCCAGCCTCCGGAATTGTGAGAAATAACTTTCCGTTGTTTACGCCACGCAGTGTGGTAGTTTGTTATAACAGCCCAAACCGATGAAGACACCAAACAATACATACGGATATCTATAGATTTAGAAAATCAATTTTAATGATTTCCTATGATTCCATTATAACATAATTTAAAAAAAAAAAGCTGTATTGATAGACATGTAAGCTTGTAGTAAGTTATGGGCTAAGCTAGTATGACAATTTCAGTGGCTCAAACACTATCGGGTTTATTTCTATTATATCACATGGCCAAGGGTGGCTCTGTTTCTCAATCATTCAAAGCAACAGAAATGCCTTCCATACCCAAAGATTATGCAAGTCTTCACCCGTAAGATTGTCTAATGTATATGTTTTAACAGGTAGTACTTTCATATGGTTTAAAAATAAAAATAAAGTAAGAAAACTAGACTAGAAAAGACTAGAAAACTAGCCAGGTGTGGTGGGTCATGTCTGTAATCCTAGCACTGGGGACGCTGAGGTGGGAGGATCACTTGAGGCCAGGAATTTGAAAGCAGCCTGAGCAAGAGCGAGACTCCATCTCTACAAAAAATAGAAAAATTAGCCAGATGTGGTGGCTCGTGTCTGTAGTCCCAGCTACTCTTGAGGCTGAGGCAGGAGCATTCCTTGAGCCCAGGAGTTGGAGGTTGCAGTGAGCTATGATGAGGGCATTGCTCTCCAGCATGGGCAACAAACCGAGACCCTGTCTCAAAAATAAAGAAATAAAGACAGTGAAAAATCTTGCTACTGCCCCAACCCTGTCTATCCTATTAACCTCATTTCCCCCAGCCTCCCCTGGAAAATCTACTGTAAACTCAGGAAAGAATGGGAGGAAAGACAAATAACATATTAGTATTATTTTTAAAAATAGTTTTGACCTCATACACCCACTGAAATGACATCAGAGACCTTTAGGATTTCTCAGACCCCATTTCGAGGCCCACTGCCCCTGTCTAATATTAGCACGTAGGAAACCTTTCATAAGAGCTAGTTGATAGCTAGGCTTGGTGGCACCCGTAGTCCCAGCTACTTACTGAGGCAGGAGGACTCCTTGGGCCCAGGAGTTCAAGCCTGGCTGACATAGCGAGATCCATCTCTAAAAAAAAAATTAATAAATAAATAAAAAGCTAGTTGAACAGACTACTTTATTAAATAATTACATATCTATTTAATGATTTATAATTGTTACAATCCTTTCCATGGGACTGTTTCATAGTATTATTTATTTTTAAGTTGAACAACTGTGAAAGCCTGGAATAAAGAACAATGGCTCCCAGAGCTCTACCCAGCTCGTGCTCTCGGCCTCCTGGTAACCATGGTAACGGTTTGTTGTACACACTTCCAGATTGTTTTTCTGTGCATATGTATTCATATACACATGTGTATTTGGGGCTTGGGGTTTGTCTCCCTCCACCCCCAGCACACATAAATAGGATTGTGCTATATATTTTTTTCTGTGACTTCTTTTTTTACTTTACAGTCTGAAGATCTTTTCATATTTTTACTCATAAATATACTTCATTCTGTTGAACAACCACATAAAATGGTAACTACTCTATGACATGGACACTTCATTATTTTGGAGGGGAAGAGGAGAAGGGAAACCAATTCATTCTTGTTTCTGTGTGGATGACCAGTGGTGCCACCTGCAGCTTATACCAGATTTCCATATATGCATGGGTCTGCCTCAGATATAATTTATTGATTTGTCTATCCCTGAATACTCTTAATTTCTACATCTTTATAATATACATTACTGTCCAAGAGGATAAGTCAACCCTCTGTTTTATTTCTCTTTTCAAATTATTTAGACTATTCTTGAATGTTTACTATGCCAAATACATTTTGTAATCAGTTCATCAAGTTCTATAAAACATCTAATTGTGATTTTAAAAAAATGAAATTATGTCTTTTTGAATAGGAAATACATGGACCTGGTGCAAAATTCCAAGTGCATACAAACAAAACCCAGGGCTACTGAATGTATGCACACTAGAAAGCAGTCACAGCAGGTGGCATGTGGATACTTATAGTTCCTAAAGAATGTATGACCCTTATGTCACTAGTCTGTGTCATGATCATTAACTCTCTCTTTGAGGACCTATAGAATTTGGTTGTACCTCAATTTTGACTCATTCTTATTTTTATTATAATTAATTGTATACGTAATTTTATCCGTCTCCCCAGCAGAAGTATGGGCTTACCATGGACAGCATTCCTGTTGACTTCTCTTTGTATTTCAGTGTTAAGAATACAGCCCAGAGATTTGGGATAGTGTTAAAGAGAGAGAAAAAGCATTGTTTTTGATGTGTAAGAAGGTGACATTTACTAAGACTGGGCTCCAGCAAGAGTGGACACTGAAACGGAAAACAATTGCCCTTTAAAATATGCAAACAATCTTCTGCCTCCTAGAAGGAGAGGTTTAATTTACATTAAGGTCAACCATCTCTGAGATCTAGGAAAACCATTCTAACTGTGCAAAGTCAACACCCTTTCTGAAGTGGATCTGTGGTCCAAGAACTAAAGTGCCCTTTAATGTTCTGTAACGCTTGCCTTAATGCTGGCAGAACTGTATATTTAAATATTGTTTCCTTTAAACTCTCATTTAGGGAAATGTTTGTTTCCTAGATTCAGATTTTCCCACGCAATTACTTCTTCTTACTCTTGGGCCGTATCAGTAGTTACATTATTTATGTTGTTGGTTGCCTACAGAAAATCAGAGATCCTGAGGACTGCAGAAAAGATATGCAGGCCTGGTCAGCCCTTCATGCTGGAGGATAAACTGTCCAAGGAGCTACACTGATCTTCGTGCCACGTTACATAGACTGGACTGGTGATAGCACATGGTTTTATTCAAGACTGACTAGCCCAGACTTTGATAACACCACTGATGTTGGATTACTGTATTCTGATATGCCATGATACCTGGCCTCTGTAGAAAACACACTAAATGATGCTTGAACAGATTAAATAAGTAAACTATGTTTGGAGGGATATAAAAAATCATGTAACACAAGAGAATTTTCAGGATTAGTAATAATTTTTCCTTATAATTCTGAAGGCTTTTCCCCATTGCCTCTGGCTTCCTGTGTGGCTATTGAGAAGTTTGATTCCATTCTGATTCTTAGTTCTTTGTATATGACCTGTTTTTTTGTTGTTTGGGTTTTTTTTTTTTTTTTTCCCCTTTCCTTTCCTTCTTTAGAAACTTTTAGGACGTCGCCTTATCCCTCGTGTTCTAAGCAGCTTCTCCTTCTCTCTAGTTGCTTGATCCCAACTCTGGGCATACACATTTCTTTCCTTTTCCAATGGTGATAGTTAAGACTTGACTGAAACATTTATCAAGATTTTACTAAATACTTAAAGATTTCAGAATAAAATTTTAACACATTGGGCTTAATATTTTTGTATTTGTCATTCTTAACCCACAGCAACTATTCAACTAACAACTTTTCACCATAATAGCCATAATGCTACTTTTCTGGCAATTCCTTTTTTTTTTTTCCGGTTTTGTTTTGTTTTTTGAGACAGGGTTTCTCTCTGTGACCCAGGCCAGAGTACAGTGGCTCAATCATAGCTCACTGTAACCCCAAACTTCTGGGCTCAAGTGATCCTCCCACCTCAGCCTCCCCACTAGCTGGGACTACAAGCGTGTGCCACCATGTCCAGCTAATTTTTATTGTAGAGACAGGGTCTCACTATGTTGCCCAGGCTGATCTTGAACTCCTGGCCTCAAGTGATCTTCCTGCCTCAGCCTCCGAAGTAGCTGGGATTATAGGCATTTACCACCGTGCCCAGTTTATTCACATGATTTTTAAAAAGATAATACCAGTGCATAGCTTTTTGACTGTATGTATTCCTAACCCCTCTCTAGCCTGAAAAGTAATCTTATGAGAAAAATGTCTCTTTGCTATATTTTTAATGTTATCACCATAGTAAAATATTATCTGTTACAGAATTTGATAATTGGATGTCCTAAAAGTTGTAGTCTTTCTTGAATATCTTTTCTATTTGTGCTTTTCCTACTTGCCTCTCCAAAAGAATTTATTCTCCTTTTATGAACTGCAATGTCACTTATATTGCATTATGATCAATTGTCTCCTCATTAGATTGTGAGGGTCAGAAGCTCAGCTTAGTCAGCTCTTTACAACCACTAACCTCGCACAGGGCCTTGAACATGATAGGTGCCCAATAGCTACGTGTTCAATGATGCTATACCTTGCCTAGTCTCAAAGCTTTAGAAATTTTTTTTTAAAGTTTTCGTTATTTCAGACCCCCTCTTACCTCAAAATAAAAAAAGAAGTTCTTTCTAAATCATGATTTCCCGCAACGTATCTCATAAGGGGAAAAAATTCATACTGAAATCATGAGGTCTAATCACACTTCACCTCCTGAACATATTTTCCTTCTTTCATATAGCTATCAATCATTAAGAGAAATAACTAGTTATTATACTCAATTCATTATTCATTGCTCATAAATATTTGAATTGAATCACTCTAGATGAGATTTGATAGTAAAGTATGCAATTTGAAGTCTTGCATTCTATTGGAATAGTTGATTTCAGAACTTTTTAGAGCTTCAAGTATAATTTCTTTCTATACCATGAATGAATCCAGTTTGTCGCTTACACTGGTGAATATCCATTCCTTGGAGATGTGAAGATGGAAGGCCATATCCCCTCAGCCCCTCTGCAGGCCATTAGCAGCATGACTGGTAATTGTTGTCTCTTTTTACTTTTTATAAAACCATAGTATTATAACAAGTACTGAAAGTTTTCTTAAATAGCCAGGCACAGAGGCTCGAGCCCATAATCCCAGCTACTCAGGAGGCTAAGGCAGGAGGATCACTTGAGCCCAGGAGTTTGAATCCAGCCTGGGCAACACAGCAAGACCCCGTGTCTAAAAAAAATTTTTTTTTAACTAAAGAGTTCGCTTAAATAAATTGTTATAACTATATAACGAAATATTATGTAGCCTTTAAAAACTCTCTTGTCAGAACATAATATAGGAAAATGTCTCAGTTAAATAGGTTAAAAACCAAGTTATAAAAGAAAAAGGAAGGAAGGAGGAAGGAAGGAAAGACCAGGAAGGCTATATAACAAAATGTTTCAGTGCTCTTTCCCTGATTGAGATGCAGGTGATTTTTGTTTTCTTCTATGTGTTTTTCTGCTTTTCCAATAAACAAGTTTTTTTATAATCAGGCAAAATATTTTAATAAATAGAAAGTCAAAGCAACCAAGAGTGAATCCTCATGTAAACTATGGCCTTTCAGTGATAAAGGTGTTTCAGTGTAGGATCATCCAAAGCACCACTCTGGTGCGGGATGTTGATAATGGGGGAGGCTGTGCCTGTGTGGGGGTAGGGAGTGTACCTTCCACACAATTTTGCTGTGAACCTAAAACTGCTGTTAAAAACTAAAGTCCTGGCCAGGTGTGGTGGCTCACACCTGTAATCCTTGCACTCTGGGAGACTGAGGCAGGCAGATTGTTTGGGCTCAGGAGTTCGAGATCAGCCTGAGCAAGAGTGAGATCCCATCTCTACTAAAAATAGAAAGAAATTAGCTGGACAACTAAAAATACATAGAAAAAATTAGCCGGGCCTGGTGGCGCGTGCCTGTAGTCCCAGCTACTTGGGAGGCTGAGGCAGGAGGATTGCTTGAGCCCAGGAGTTTGAAGTTGCTGTGAGCTAGGCTGACGCCATGGCACTCTAGCCTGGGCAACAGAGCAAGACTCTGTCTCAAAAAACAAAAAACGGAGTCTTTAAAAATAATAAATAAATAAAAGAGAAGGGAAGGGAAAGGAAGCCAAAATATTGGTACCTGTGTTGGGTAAAGTGATGGATTCTGTATCTAATATCCAAAATTTGTTTATCAGCTTTATCCTGCTTCTCTCTTCTTACTTTGGGATTATGCATAATTATAATAAATGTATATTTTACATAGCTCTTTAATTAACTTACAAAACATTTTACTATTCATGAGAAATAAATTGTCTTAAATTTGAGGAAAAGTGGTCTAAAACAGAACTTTGTTATATGATGTAATTAAACTTCTGGGAAGTATCCAGCATTTTTGAGAAAATGTTTTGAGAAATTTTCTGACATGCTTTTATTGTGATAGAGGAGAAACCAATGTTTTTCCTGTACCTCACTCAACAATCAACACGGGATACTTCTGTGACCCCAGATGCATGGAGTTCCCTATCCCCTACAACAAGCAAACCATCAGTTCTCCAGAGTCTGCAGTGGACGCCAGCCGGGCGTCCTCTAATTCAATTCTATTTTGACACTATCTACCTGGAGATAGCTTCAGACCCCACAGGTTGAAGGCTCAGTCCCAAAAAACTGCCCCCACTTCAGATGCCAGTAGCAAGCACAGGTTGTGGCCTGAGTTTCTGACTGACTGGCTATAAATCAGGGTTCCCATGACCCCTTCTTTGGGTTCAATTAATTTGCTAGAGAAGCTCACAGAACTCAGGGAAACACTTCACTCACTTTTCCACTTTTAATGAAAGAGATTACAAAGAACACAGATGAACAGCCAGACGGAAGAGATGCACGGGACGAAGTGTGTGGAAGGGGCTCAGAGCTGCTGTGCCCTCTCCAGGAGAACCACTCTCCAAGGACCTCAATGTGTTCAGCTATTTGGAGTCCCCAGAACTCAGTCCTTTTGGGTTTTTATAAAGGCTTCATTACGTAGGCATGATTAAGTCATTGGCCATTGGGGATCAACTCGATCTTCAGCGCATCTCCCCTCCCTGGAGGTTGGGGGCTGGGGAAGAAAGTTCCAACCCTCTAATCTTGCCTTGGTCTTTCAGGTGACCAGCACCCACCCTGAAGCTATATAGGGGTCACCACATTAGGGTACAAAAGACATTCTTATCACTTGGGGGATTCCCAGAGTTTTAAGAGCTGTATGTTGGGAAACAGGGTAAAGACCAAACAGATATTTCACAATATCACAATTTGATGAGATTAAGAGCCTCCTTAGGCCAGGACTCCTTGGAGAAATGACTAATCTCAGATTTGGGGCAGAAAATGCATAAAATGATTGTGGAATATTTTGTCTCAACCAAAAAGCAAGGAAAGTATCAAAGACTATTGTGGTCATGTCAAAAGCCCAGCCTGAAGGATCTCCCATTGACTGAAGGGATAACTTAAATATCAAAAAGAAGAATGATAACTACAATGAATTAAAGTACATCAACATGTGAAAATTCAAGAGTTCATAGTAATAGTCAACAAAACCATATCGTCTTTGGAGGATATGAGAGGACTCACTCATTTGCCTATTAACAAAAAAGAAGGAATCAAGTATTTATCTTCCTTCTCTTTTAAGAACTGTACCCCAGGGGAACCATGTGGGAAAATTCTTTCTTAAAGAAGGATTCTAGACTATAAATATAGAAGAATTAACAAAAATCACAATATTTCCACATATCCTTTAATGAAATAATGGATCTA
>NW_012143412.1:3166856-3168207 GCF_000956105.1 Propithecus coquereli | reverse complement strand
ATATGTGCACTTAAGTGTTGATCAGTTAATACCAATTTGATGGTGAGTACATGTGGTGCTTGTTTTTCCATTCTTGTGATACTTCACTTAGTAGAATGGGTTCCAGCTCTATCCAGGATAATATAAGAGGTGCTAGATCAACATCTCTAATCATCAGGGAAATGCAAATCAAAACCACAATGAGATATTCTCCAGTGAGAATGGCCTTTATCAAAAGTCCCAAAACAATAAATGTTGGCATCAATGCAGAGAGATAGGACACTCATACTCTGCCTGTGGGACTGCAAACTAGTACAACCTCCGTGGAAAGAAATATGGAGATACCTCGAAGAGTTACAAGTAGAACTACCATTTGATCCAGCAATCCCATTACTGGGCATCTACCCAAAAGAACAAAAGACATTCTATGAAAAAGACATCTGCACTAGAATGTTTATAGCAGCACAATTCAGAATTGCAAAGATGTGAAAACAACCCAAGTGCCCATCGATACATGAGTGAATTAATAAAATGTGGTATATATATACCACGGGGCTCTATTCAACCACAAAAAACAATGGCGATATAGCTACTCCTTTTTAAATGCTGCATAATGTTACATAATATAGCAGCAGTTATTTAGCCATTCCTCTTCCAGGGGATGATAGTTGTTTCAAATGTTTCATTATGAAATGATACAATGAATGCCTTTGCATAAGTTTTCCTGTATGTATGTGTTAGTGCTTCTCTAGCACAGAAACATACAAGTGGAACTACTGGTCATAAGGTATATGAATTTACAAATGCACTAGATAGTGCCAAATTGCCCTCAGAGTGGTTTTACTAATTACACTCTTACCAGCAATGTAGGAGAACACCCATTTTCCTATAACCTCAGTAATACAGCAGATACTAGCAAATTTTTTTTTTTTTTGAGACTTTGTCACCCTAAGTAGAGTGCTGTGGCATCATCATAACTCACTGCAACCTCAAACTCCTGGGCTCAAGAGATACTGTTGCCTCAGCCTCCTGAGTAGCTGGGACTACAGGCATGAGCCATGATGCCTGGCTAATTTTTCTATTTTTAGTAGAGATGGGGTCTCACTGTTGCTCAGGCTGGTCATGAACTCCTGAGCTCAAGCAATCCTCCTGTCTCAGCCTTCCAGAGAGCTAAGATTGCAGGCATGAGCCACCCCGCCCAGCCTCATTCTTGTTTCCATAATCATTTTCTTGATTGCCGTGAGTTTCAGCATCTTCTCATATTTATTGACTATATTTCCTCTCCTGTGAGTTTCACATTCATATAATTTGCTTACTTTTCTATTGAGTTGTTTGTCTTATTGTTATAAAGGAGGTTTATATATATCTTATT
>NW_012143412.1:3165557-3166806 GCF_000956105.1 Propithecus coquereli | reverse complement strand
AGTTTTGCCATTTTAACGGTAGCTTGTGTATGCCAACAGCAAAGAAACCGGAGAGTGAGTAGCGATGAAATGCAAAAGGTGTTTTCCACAGCTTGTTGAGAATTAAATATTTTTCCTTCCGAGAAGCGGTCCAAAGCCTGGAAGAAGTGGTAGTCAGTTGGTGCAAGTTCTGGTGAATAAGGTGGACAGTTTCTAAGCCCAGCTTCTGTAGTTTGAGCAGCGTTGTTTGTGTGACATGTGGTCTAACTTGTCTTGCAAAAGGATTGGCCTTTTGCCAATAGGATTGGTCTATTTACCAATCTCAGCTGCTTAATCACAGACATTCTCATCATTTTGTCCAGTTGGTTGCAGTAGACATCTGCTGTAATCGATTGACCAGGTTTCATGAAGCTGTACCGGATAATACCAGCGCTGGACCACCAGACAGACACCATTAGCTTTTTTTGATGAATATTCAGTTTTGGACTGTGTTTCAGCACTTCATCTTTATCCAACCATTGTGCTGAATGCTTGCAATTGACAAAAGAATCCATTTTTCATCACACGTAACAATATGGTGTAGAAATGGTTCGCCTTTATGTCATGACAGCAAAGAAAGGTAAGCTTCGAGAATATTTCTCTTCTGACACTGGTTTAGTTCATGAGGAACCCATCTATCCAACTTCTTTACCTTGCTGATTTGTTTCAAATGCTCCAATATTGTTGGAATAGTAACGTCAAATCTCGCTACTAATTCATACGTAGGTTGAGATGGATTCGCTTTCGCTACAGCTTTCGGCTCATCTTTATCCATCTTGGTCTCAGGTCGTCCACATGGCTCATTTTCAAGATTAAAATCACCAGAATGCAACTTCTCAAACCATTGACAGACTGTGCATTCATTAGCCACATCCTTCCCAAACAGTTCGTTGATACTTGGAGCTGTCTGCCCTTCATTGGTTCCACAATGGAACTCATATTCGAACATAATGCAAATTTTTGACTTATCCATGGTTTCATAAAAGTTGCTCTAAAAAAAAAAAAAATTTGAAAGATAATCACAAGCCAAACTGTGAGTTTGAAACACTGAGGATGTACCTTCACAATAAAAGCAAAACAAGAAGTGTCAAAGTGAAATGTCAGAGATATCAACTGTCAAATTTAGTACTTAAGGAAATCAGACATTTTATACTTAATAACCTAATATATCAACCGGGCTGGGCACAGTGGCTCACACCTGTAATCCTAGCACTCTGGGAGGATGAGGTGG
>NW_012143412.1:3160224-3162487 GCF_000956105.1 Propithecus coquereli | reverse complement strand
TATTAGCTCCTTAAGCATGTTATTTAGATCAATGGAGATAACTACTAAGAGTTAAAAATTGATTACCAGCTGGGAGTAGTGACCATACCTGTGGTCCCAGCTACTTGGGAGGCTGAGGTAAGAGGATCCCTTGAGCCTAGAAGTTGGAATCCAGCCTGGGGAACATAGACAGACCCGCTTTCTAAAACAGAATAATAAAAAGAAAGTGGCTCCCTCTGGGAATGGGACTGAAATGAGACTAAGAGGTGGAGAAGGGTAGGGCAGGGTTCTACTGTTTTTCATTAATATCATTCCGTATTATGTGATTTTTAAAAAATTACACTAGTAATATATTTTCTCATAAAAATGTGAATATCACCAACAAGGCTAAAGGTTAAAATGTGCAATCATCTCCCACTACCAGCAGCAGTAACTATTTTATCAGTTAGGTGAGTATTTTAAAAGATAGTTCCATCTGTGTTTACATACATACATCTGAACTCTTGAAAATGTATGATATTGTTCTTTATGTATGTGTTTCAATGTATGAGATTGCTTTGAAAAAACTCTCAAACTATGTTTTCCTCTCTGCTTTCATACCACAACAATCATCAACATGAAGAAGACTTTTGCAACCAAATGTGAGGATTTTTCCCCGTACACCAAGCAGTGGACACCAGCTGAGAGTCCTCTAATTCAATTCTGCTGCTATCTACCTGGAGATAGCATTAGATCCCACAGGGTGGGGGCTCAGTCCCACAAGCCTGCCCCCACTTCAGGCACCAGTTGCAAATCTGAGCTTCTGGAACTTCCTGACCGACCGGCCTCAAGTAGGCGTTCCCATAACCTCCCCTTTGGGTTTTATTAATTTTCTGGAGCAGCTCATAGAACTCAAGGAGACATGTTTGCTTCTTTATTATAAAGGATATTACAAAGGATATACGTGTAGAGACACGTAGGGTGAGGTATGGGGGAAAGGGTGTGGAGGTTCCATGCCCTCCTTGGGCGCACCACCTTCCAGGAACCTCCACGGATTCAGCTCCTAATCCAGAAGCACCCTGAACCCAGTGCTCTCGGGTTTTTATGGAGCCTTCATTATGTAGACATGATTGACTAAATCATTGGCTATTGGGGATCAGCTTGACCTTCAGCCCCTCTCCCTTCCCTGGAGGTTGAGGGATGGGGCTAAAAGTCCCAACCCTCTAATCCTGCCTTTGTGGTGACCAGCTCCACCCTGAAGCTACCAGTCAACATTAGCATACAAAACTACCATACTTTGAAGATTCCAAGGATTTTAGGAGTTGTATGCTAGGAAATGGGAAGAAGACCAAATATATATTTCACAATATCACAGTTGAATTGCGTCCCTGCCAAAAAAGGTATGTTGAAAGTCTCAAACCCTAGTAACTCAGAATGTGATCATATTTGGAACTAGGGTCTTTACAAATAATCAAGGTCATTAGGGTGGGCCCTAATCCAATATGACTGGTGTCCTTATAAAAATGTGGCATTTGGACACAGACACAGACATGCACAAAGGGAAGATGATGTGAAGACACAGGGAGAATTTCACGTGAAGACGGAGGGTTGGAGTTGTGCTGCCAAAAGCCAAGGAGCCCCTGGGGCACCAAAAGCTGGCAAGATTCAGCAGGATCATGGCCCTGCCAACACCCTGATTTCTGACTTTTCAGCCTCCAGATCTGTTGTTACCAAAAGCTTGGCACTTGTTCCCAAGGCCACATCAGAAGAACAAGAACAAATGGTTTGAGGAAAAAGAAAGAGAAGTTTATTACTTTGCCAGCACAGGAGAAAAAATGGTAGATCTTCTCGTCTCAAAACCCCAATTTCCTGCACATTAGCAGAAATACAGAGCTTTTAAAGGGAGAGCCTTCAGTTTCAGGCAATTGTGGTTAATTATTCTAATCATCCTGTCTCTGCCAAAGACAAAGCCCCACCTGGGCCCACCTGGCGGACTGGCACCTCTCTTGTAACAAAGGACTTAACCTGCTTCAGGGATGCAGGCCAGGCTGCAGTTCCCAAAAAAAGTGGGAAAAGTTTTAAAGAGACAGAAAATATTTTTGCAGTTCTTTTTTTCGGGCTATTTCCTCTGTTACACTGTGAGACCATACATTTACGTTATTTTTAAGTCACCTAGTTTGTGATGCCTTGTTAAGGTAGCCCTAGGAAGGGGATAAACTATTCTATGTATCTTTAGTTTTCCTGCTTTCCCCCACCTCACACCCCAAAAATGGGTGATTTATCCACCTGGAGCATTTTCAAATGT
>NW_012143412.1:3157893-3160174 GCF_000956105.1 Propithecus coquereli | reverse complement strand
TTTTTTTTTTTCCTTTTTCTTTTTCTTTTCTTTTTAGAGACAGGGCTAGGCTGGAGTGCAGTGGCGAGATCATAGCTCACTGCAATCCTGAATGCCTGAACTCAGGTGATCCCCACACTTCAGCCTTCTCAGTAGCTGGGACTACAGGTGCATGCCACCATGCCCAGCTACATTTTTTTAAAAAGTTTTGATAGAGACAAGCTCTTGCTATGTTACCCAGGCTGCTCTCAAACTCCTGGCCTCAAGTGATCCTTCCACCCTAAAGTGCTTTGATTGCAGGCATGAGCCACTGTGCCAACCTAATTTTGTATATATTTTGAACCACAATAGAGTATCCTAAAATAGAGAGCCCTTAATGGGTAGTTAGATCTTCACACACAGTTTTTTAAAGAGTAACTTACACATGAGGAGCCTAATAACCTGTACCCAGATATTTTTCCTGGTACTTAGTATAAAAATGTTATCTAGCTTCTCATTCTTATTAGAAAAAGTGTCTATGAAAAAAATCTATGAACAAATTTTCTTCAAGTTTCCTTGAGCAAGATTGAAGTAAAACTTTGACTATGTTCGTAATAAATTTTTGCCTTAACAACTATTTGAACAGTGAGAGATAAGTAGTATAAATATTAGTATGCTCATTTTTTCAGATAAGGAAAGTGAGATTCAGAAAAGTTGACTTTCCCAAGGACAGAGCTTTACTTGAATAATTGGAAGAACCATTAGTCAAGTCCAGATTCTGTATCACTCAGTTGAGTTCTGTTTCCACTGCACCAGCTGCTTTTCCACTGCATCCATTTCCTTACAAGGTGGCAAAAATGTGAAGGAGCTCAGGAAATTTCACCCCAAAATAGGACTCTTTGGTATAAAGAGTATTTTGAATTATAGGCCCTTAGATATCAACAAGCCCTTGGAAGGGGCTTTTCCTCTATCTGTATAACCAGATGGACCCATCAAAAGAATGATGGACTCTCTTCTCCTCCCTGTTATCTCAATATATTGCAGGACAGAAAATCAAAAATTCAACCAGACCTGGCCTAAATCATTTTAAACATAATACCTATTTCTCAGGTTAATTTACAAGTCAACATGTTTCTCCCCCATCCATTCATTCTCCCAGTTATCTACTCATCCTCCCTAGCAACCATTTATTTCTCCTAAACAGAATTACCCATATTCCTCATTTCCCTCTCCCCTCTAAAAGGAGGTATAAAAATATCTGGATCCCACTGGGATATTGGGTAATCACTCTGTGATTCTCCCCATGTGTACAGTAAATAAACCTCTTTTATTAATCTTTTTAATTGTGAGTTGATCTTTCAGTGAACTTTCAGGGTAAAGGTGAAGTTTCCCCCTCACCCGTGACAAATGTCAATGATTTCAATCCCACAGAAACCAAGTTTGCTGAGTGGTATAGTAGACACTCTTTTCCTTACCTTGATGTTGTTCCTTTGACTTCAGATGTGCACAGTGAAAGAAAAATCTTCCTCTTATTCTTGGTGGGTCATTCTGGTATATGTTTATTATATTGTAACATTACACTACTAAGGCTTTACTATGGGAAAAATCACTTAATATGTGAGAGGCTATTTTAAGACCACTTAATGCTATTCATTCAGGGGGAAATAAATCTCTCAGCCTGGATGTAAAAGGAACACGAAACCCTATCTTGCAAAATGTGACATCTTTTCTTTGTAAGCCAGACCACTGATATTTCTTGTACCCTATGCCTATTTTCATTTTGTTATCCTTTAATAAAGTTATTTAAAAATTTTTTGGTCTGTTTCAACTCTATCTGAGGGAGACCAGAAAATGGCTTTTGTCCATTCTTATTCCAGAGTTAACCTGGAAGTAGGGTAGCCTTATGGGTCAGCATGATGGTGGGTGTAACTAAAGCCATGAGTAAAGTCATAACCCAAAGGGAAACTCACATGCCAGTTGATTTGGTGACACCAAATTTATTAGGTAGCACATAGGAGAATGGGATGATATGTGGATTATAAATTGGCTTTTTCAGTGAGCTGTATTCTAACCTGTAAGAATAAAACATACCATTACTGTAAAAACAACAATAAAAGAGCTTTGGATCCATTCAACAAAAATATATTGGGAGAGTGATAGTATCAGGTTAGTACTCTGAAACTAGACTTCTAGAAGCTGGAGGGAAGCATATTAGAAAAGTACGGTAATAAATTAGTAATAAATTAGAAAAGTACAGTAATAGTTTTGAATGGGCAGATTAACAAAAGAAAAAGCCAAGAAAGATGATCAGGATGATCAGGAA
>NW_012143412.1:3144723-3148178 GCF_000956105.1 Propithecus coquereli | reverse complement strand
CCTATATATTTTTTATAATCTCCCTTAACTTACTCTTTGACCTTTTGAGTTGTTTCCCAGACAAGCGGATTTTCTGCAAGACAAAGGAGCTGAGATTCTGAGTGCCTCTCAGCAGACTTTCCTGATGCCAAGAATCACCATCTCCCACAACCTGCCCCCAATGCATGAAGCACCTTGTTAGTTACAACACAACCTACCCCAAGGCATGTGGCCCCTCCTTTAAAAGCCCATGATCTCCATTAGTTAGAGAAATGGATTTGAAGCAGCTTCTCCTGTTCTCTCCACAAGACATCTGTTGTGTTAAAAAATTCCTTTCTTCCTTGGAATCCTCATTGTCTCAATAATTGGATCTTTGTGCAATGAGCAACCAGACCTATACTGAAATCCCCTTGGGGTTTTGAAAATAATTTAATATGAAGTGACTGAATAACAAAAGACTGAGCGCCACTTATAAAATGCTAATGGAAGACAACAGGACCCTTATCTTACACCGTACACAAAAATCAGCTCAAAATCATTAAAGATTTAAACATAAAGTCTGAAACCATAAAACTCCTTAGAAGAAAACATAGGGGAAAAGCTTCTTGACATTGACCTTGGTGATGATTTCAAATATGACACTCAAAGCAAAAATAGACAAGTGGGGTTACAACAAACTGAAAAGCTTCTACACAGCCAAGGAAACAATGAACACAATGAAAAGGCAACTTACAGAATGGGGGAAAATATTTCCAAACCACAAATCTAATAAAGAATTAATATCCGAAATATACAAGGAACTACAATTCAATAACAAAAACAAAAACAAACTAACAAACAAACAAAAAACAACAAAAAACCTCAAATACCAAACAAATAACCTGATTTAAAAAATGGGCAAAGCAACTGAATAGACATTTCTTAAAGGAAGACATACAAATGACTAGCAGGTCTATGGAAAGGGGATCAACATCAGTAACGGTCAGGAAAATGCAAATCAAAACCACAATGAGATATTGCCTTACCTCTATTATAATAGCTATTATTAAAAAAAAAAGATAACAAGAATTAGTGAGGATGTTGGTGGAAAAATATATTGGTGCAATCTTTATAAAAATCAGTATGGAGATTCCTCCAAAAAGAAGTGCTAATGGAAGACAGACACAATTGTGCCTTGTAATGGCAATGTGAGCACATGGTAGTATTTGACGGTATCCACAGCAGAAGCCCCTAGGGAAATCTTACACATTGAACTTGGCAACAAAGCCTGGTAGCCACCAACACTGAGGAGCACAGAGTCTTTACACTGTAAGTAGTGTTCCTTCTATATAAAGCAGAAATTCTATTTGCAAAGGATTTCACAGAAGGATTTGCGCTCCTAGAAAGGATTAGGATATCCAGGGGACTTAATTTAGCAAGAATAATGAAGAGAGGAAAATAAGGTAAAATGTAGCCAGATGAACATTTCTAAGTATTTTAGTCTCCTGAACATTACAGAACCACCCTAAATAGAGACATTATAATCAGAAATAATAAAATTCATTCACTATGGAGTTTTTTTTTCACAAGTCTCTGCGAAGACTTTGAAAACCATCAGGGGTTTCTTGGCACCATAACATGATTAAATCTGAATTTTAACTTATGCTCAGTTTGGAGCTTCAGCTTCTTAAAGTTTAACTTGAAAGATGGACTTGACCCCAAAGAAAAGCCTGTCTTTTCTGATAAGAATAAATGAAGACTTTAAAATATTATCTGGAATGGTAATACAGAATAAAATCCTAGAATAACTAAAGAATAAAAAAAAAAAGAAATGCCCACTGGTCAGGTTATAAGAGATATACAAACATCTGTCTGACTAATACTAACTTGAATAAATTTAGAATCAATTCCCAGTGAGAATTACAAATAGAAAAATTTGCATGTTACAGAAAGAGCACGAACCCTTAAGGGTCTGAAGAGGTGGTTTCAATGCATGTCTAGCTGGGCAGATCTTGTGAGAATGTGATTCTTGGACAATCACTCAGTCTCAGTTTTCTTATTTACCTTGAGAAAATGAAACAGTTTCCAGCTCTAAAATTCAATGATTCTACTTCTTTTAAAAAGATTGCATTTGGTGTTTAATTTAGAGTATGAAAAAAAGAGGTGCTCTGTCTTTGTTAATTGTTAAAGCAATTAAATGAATAAACTATTAAAATTAGGGTTAGTTTATGCATTCAAATGCTTCAAAATATTGAGCAATTATAAAGTTTTTATAGCTGATGAATAATTAGTGAGGGCTTTACTTCAATAAGAAATACAAAAATGGCTAAATCTTTTCATTTGTAGTTCCAAAGGAATGCAGAATACGGAGTGTATAATTTATTATACATAATAATCTCATGGACAGCTGGGGAACATAAAACTCATCTACGAGGGATTGCATTTTTATTCACATAAGCATACAATTTACTCAGACTGGATTATTTTTTAATCGTATGTGTTTGAAGGAATTTAGTTATATCAAAAGAGATGAAACAATAACATATGCCTTACTCTGCAAGCTTTTAAAAAATACAGCAGACAATAAGATACTGAATTGTAGGTTTAACAGTTCTCTTTCTTAATGCCACATAACCATCTGTCCCATATTTTCTGGGACAGACCTGGTTTCAATATTCTTTTCAATCATCTCCATAAACTTTCACAATTCTCCAGAAATTCAAATATTTTGGATATTCTGGCAAGTAGGAAATTAATTAATTAATTCAGTATCCATTCAAATACATACATAAATTTTTTTTTAAAAGATAGGAAGTCACAAGTGACAGAGGATTACAGGTTTAAGAAATACCTTGATTGCTCACAGGAGCTCGTGCATACCTGTTAAGTATCTACCTATCATATCATCACAGACACGGGAGCTATAGAGAATAAGCATAAATTCTGTTCAACCCCCCAAATCTCAGAACACTCTCTCTCAAATAAACATGGCTCCTCCTCTGTTAGTTGATCAGTTTCCGCCCATCTGTTCTGATAATTGCTTTTCCTTCCTCCTTTTAGTTTCCAGTGTCTAGACAGGCTTATCCTGTTTCCTCCGGATGATGTTTCTGTTTGGAATCAGTTCCTGATTCCTCTTCCATTTCCATTTTATCCACTCCTGTTTGGCCTCTCTCATCTGCACTATAGACTCCTTACACAGTACATTCCAAATACGATTCCAATAATAATCTCTAACATTTAGAAATGATGGCTGGAATACGCTGCCACTTGACTTGAATATTGTAGTTTTTTGTGCCATTACACATATAACTTTAAGAATTTGAAGCCCATCTCAGTGGTGCATGCCTATAGTTCCAGCTACTCAGGAGGCTGACGCAAGAGGATTGCTTGAACCCAGAAGTTTGAGGCTAGAGTACATTATGATCATGCCTATGAATAGCTACTGCACTCCAGCCTGGGCAACATAGCAAGATCCTGTGTCCTTTTTTTTTTTTTTT
>NW_012143412.1:3139387-3141688 GCF_000956105.1 Propithecus coquereli | reverse complement strand
AAAAGTAGGAACTTGTCTTTTATCTTATCAACAATATTGACACATGTAAAGAAAAAAATGGGTCTATCTGAAGAGTTACTCGGCAGTGGTTCATTAGCAATATCCTGGACTGCTGCTTTGGTTAAGGACTCAACATTCAGTATAAATCTGCTGCTGAAATATCAAGCCTAATGTCATCATGTATCTAAAATACAGTGCTTCTTGCCCAGATACCAAACACACATAATGTCAATTATAATGTAGTTTCTCACACATTTCTAAGAATTCAGCATTGAGCTGGTTAGTATAGCTAGTCTTCTTGCCAATTAAATTTATTTATTTATTTATTTTTTGTGAGACAGAGTCTCACTCTGTTTCCCTGAGTAGAGTGTCGTGGTGTCATACTAGCTCACAGCAACCTCAAATTCCTGGGCTCAAGCGATCCTCCTGCCTTAGCCTCCCAAGTAGCTAGGACAATGCACACACCACTTCGCCCGGCTAATTCTTATATTTTTAGTAGAGATGGGGTCTTAATTGCTCAGGCTGGTCTCAAACTCCTGAGCTCAAGCAATCCTCCTGCCTCGGCCTCCCAGAGTGCTAGGATTACAGGCGTGAGCCACCGTGCCTGGCTAAATTTCTCATTATAGTCAATGTATTAATGTATTATTGATATTTGTCTTAGTTCGTTCAGGCTGCTATAACAAAAAACTTTAGATTGTGTGGCTGATAAACAATGAAATTTATTTCTCACAGTTCTAGAAGCTGGGAAGTCCAAGATCAAGGCACTGGCAGATTCTGTGTATGGTGAGGGCCTGCTCTGTCACAGATGGTGTCTTCTTGTTGCATCCTTACATGGTGAAAGGAGCAAACAAGCTTCCCGAAGCCTCTTTTATAAGGGCACTAATCCCGTTCACCAGGGCTCTGCCCTCCTGACTTTTTTTTTGAGACAGAGTCTCGCTCTGTGACCCTGGGTAGAGTGCAGTGGTATCATCATAGCTCCCTGCAACCTCCAACTACTGGCTCAAGTGATCCTCTTGCCTCAGACTCCTAGTAACTGGGACTACAGGCGCAAACCACAACACCTAGCTAATTTTTCTATTTTTAGTAGAGACAGGGTCTTACTCTTGCTCAGACTGCTCTTGAACTCCTGAACTCAAGCAATCCTCCAGCCTTGGCCTCCCAGAGTGCTAGGATTACAGGCGTGAGCCACCACGCCCGGCCTGCCCTCCTGACTTAATCATCTCCCAAATGCCCCACCTCTTAATAGCATCACCTGGAGGGTAAGCTTTCAACATATGAATTTTGGGGGTGGGGACACAAAATTCAGACCATAGCAGCATATCAGTCTTTGGTTACTTTTGTGAAAGCTTGGGCTCTTAGAAAATTGACAAAATTAATTCAAATGAACACCCACCACAAAAATGATGACTTCAGCAAGGCAGATAACATCTTGACAGGCCAGCCAATACTCTTCTTCTTCACCATATGCCTCTTTTTAGTGTTCATATGAGGCTTCATCTGGGAAATGATGAACAATTAAAACCTTACATGTACAGAAGGTAATGACTGACTCTTAATCTGGCGATAGGTTGAAAGAGGGGATGGCTGGAGATGGACTGATAGGGGTGGGGAGAAGAAGGAAGGTAAGGGGAGGGAGTGAGAAAGAGGTGATCAAAAACATTCCATCCTACATGGTTCTGATAGTTTACATGAATCACGAAAGAGTCTTTCAACTCAGCCTAGTGACACAGAGTACAGGACTACTGCACATATATCCTTCGTCTCACCCAGCTACCCAGGAGTGCAAAGACCGAGTAAAAGGTAATCTTTCTCATAGGTGGTAGGTTCACCCAAGGTCAGTTAAGATTTAGAACAGCACACTTACCTTAATTATGAGGAGCATTTGCTTAAAGATATTTGATTACTATCAAATACATTTTGTAAGACCAATGTTTGCTTTAAAAAACAAAGTTTGCTTTTGATTTTAATAACTGCAAAATTCTGCTAAAGAAAGAAATCTGAAGAATCTACTCAAATCCAAGCTTGGGTAAATAAGATGTGGAAAGATAAGATACAAGAAAGATTTATTGTAAATTAAAACACATTTGCAACTCAAGTATAAGTCATTTTTTATTTTTTAGAATACAGGATGACTTTTATAAAAGACCAACATTTTAAAGGCGACTATAAAATAAGCCGTAAAAACCAAAGGATGATTTTTAAACAAGGTAATATGGCATAGAATAAAGTGAGCTATAAATATCTGGATTAGTATCTAAGAACAAAATTGTCATTGGAGACATTTATGTAAAGCAACCTGCA
>NW_012143412.1:3136671-3139337 GCF_000956105.1 Propithecus coquereli | reverse complement strand
GGACTACAGGCATGTGCCACCATGCCCAGCTAATTTTTTCTATATATTTTTAGTTGTTCAGCTAATTTCTTTCTATTTTTAGTAGCGACGGGGTCTCGCTCTTGCTCAGGCTGGTCTCAAACTCCTGACCTCGAGCGATCCCCCGGGCCCCCTCCCTCAACCTCCCAGAGTGCTAGGATTACAGGCGTGAGCCACTGCGCCCAGCCAAGATCCTGTGTCTTAACAACAAAAAAAAAAGGTTTTGAGAAGAGTATGGTAAATGGATTGGGGGAGGAAGTGGCTAAGTGCTTTAAGATACCTAAGATGTATGGTTATATATAGACAACAACAACTGATAAAAATCTACTTGAAGAGTCACAGCATATAACAGAGTATTTAGTTCTACATTAGTGCTAGGGCAATAAGGTAGGTAGGTTCTATTTTTCTAAAGTTCCAGCAATAAAGCTGCAAACTAGAAGAGAAGGAATCAAACCTGGAAGAAGTTATTAACAAAATCCAACTTACAGGAAAAGGAGAATGCATCTATAGCTATGGGGGTGGGAGGGAAGAGTCACCACAAAAGACCAAGTCCATATGGGGGCTGTGGAGAAACAATTCTCCAAGAGTTTCTTGTGTTTCTGTGCATCTTGCAAGCAGGGCACTGACTACCCTTTGTTTGGAAAACTATCCTTTCAAGGACATTTGTATAGCAAACGTCCTTGAAAGATAGAGTCTCCCTTCACAGCAAACGGTAAGTTTGCTTATCACCCAATATGGTAGAACATTGTTTCCCTTTAAGGAAAAGGGCAGGTGTTTTGTTTTCTAAGCTCAAGGTGCTTTTCTTATAACAGGACCTACCGTGTATGCGGGAGTCAGCTGGCCCTTGTGTCACGCGGTGGGAATTGAGGCTTGGGGAACCGGTGCAGAAATGCTGTTACTTTGGCTACTGTTATTGTCATAAGTAATAAACTGTCCTTCATTTCTGATACTGGCATCTCCTGTCGTCTATCAGCATCAATGAATCTGTGGCAGGCTAACTAGATAGCTGGCATGTGGGGTAAAATCTCAGATCCTTTAAAGTCTTTAATAGGGTCCTAGCCCAGCTGTTAAGATTATGTGATGTCAATAAAAAAATAAATAAATAAAAATTATGTGATGTCTTAGTCTGTTTTGTGCTGCTATAACAGAATACTTGAGACTGGGTAATTGATAATACACAGAATTTTATTGGCTCACAGTTCTGGGGGCTGGAAAGTCCAATACCAAGGTGCCCGCATCTGGTGAAGCCTTCTTACTATGTCATCATCACATGGTAAAAAACAAGAAGGCAGGAGAGAGAAACAGGGGCTGAACTCACCCTTTTATAATATAATGAACCCACTCCTGCCATAACAAGTCCATTCCTGAGATAATGACATTAATTCATTCATGAGGGCAGAGCCCTCATGGCCTAATCACCTCTTAAAGTTCTCACCTCTCAATACTGTTACAATGGCAGTTAAGTTTCCACGTGAGTTTCGGAGGGGATACACACCCAAACCATAGATGTGGGCATGTGATCCAAGGGCACTGAAGTGAGGGGTGGGTGGAAATGCCAGATACGGAGTCGGAAGATTTTAGAGTTTTCATTAATAGCCAAAGAAGAGCAGTTCTTGAGCCCCGTCCTTTACGAAAGGGACACAGGACTCCAGGCAAGTGCCAGTTCTCTGAGAGTTGGCAGTTGTATGTTGTTTTGTGGTAGCCGTGGTGAGAAATCCCAGGTACCCAAGAGATCTGGTAGAAGAGATCAGATAGCTTTGCAGGCTTCCCCATGGAGAATTCATGCGTATTGCTGTCCTACAGTGCCACAGAAATTCTTGGCATTTCAGGGTATGCCCTCTGAGCAGGTCAGCAATCTCCAAATCTTTTTGATTTACAGCTGCAGGTTCCAGGTGGGCCCTGCATGGTTTCTAAGGAGAGTGGATCAAGTTGCAGATTGCTGAGTGCTCATCTTGAATAGTAAGTATGGGACAAGAATTGACAGAATATACACTAGAGCACGAGGTAACAAACTTTTTCTTAAAGGGTCAGACAGTAAATATTTTAGTCTTTGTGGGCCTTATAATATCTGTAGCAATATAGAAAACTCTCCTACTGCAGAGCAAAAACAGCCATATATGATACCAACTGGCCTGGCTACATTCCAACAAAACTCTATTTACAGAAACAGGGGGTAGGCTGGGTTTAAACCGTGGGTGGTAGTTTGCACTAGACAGAGGATTGTCAAATATAGGCTGGCTTCATGAGTGTGATGAGCCATATTGGGCCCTGAGCTCAGAGCGCCCTTTACTTGTTTTGATGTTCTGCTATTACTGTCTTGAAATTCTTAATAATTTTTAAACAAGATTGCTCCCATTTTCATTTTGTCTGGGCCCAGCACTATGTAGCCAGTTCTAGTTATATACAATTTTTTTTGCAATTCTATCACTAGGCCTGAAAAAATACAAATCAACCTGAGATTCAGAAAGTAAAATTCTGGGCCGGGCGTGGTGGCTCACACCTGTAATCCTAGCTCTCTGGGAGGCCGAGGCAGGAGCATTGTTTGAGCTCAGGAGTTTGAGACCATCCTGAGCAAGAGCAAGATCCCGCCTCTACTAAAAAAATAGAAAGAAATTAGCTGGACAACTAAAAATATATAGAAAAAAATT
>NW_012143412.1:3133487-3134386 GCF_000956105.1 Propithecus coquereli | reverse complement strand
AAAAAACTTCTTTCAAAAAAATTGAAAAAAAGTAAGAAATGGTCAGGGAGGAAAAACTTCTCTATCATCTTAATTACTGTAATTGGGGGTGTGTGAATTAAATGAACAAAAGATAGATTAACAGGAGAAAAGGCACACAATTTTTATTAATATTTATGTGCCCTTGAGTTCACAGAAAAGAAGTGAAACACAAAGAAGTTAGCCTCAGGGGCTCATATACCCTTTTAACAATGAAAAGAGCATTTGGGCTTAAAGGAATGATAATTTGTGGGAAAGTAACTAGGAAATACATGGAGGAGCTAATGGAAGATAGGGTTATTTTAGTAAGGTTTGTTTATGCAAACTCATCTTGGTATTGACTTATCTTGAGAATACAGTAGCTCTTCTCTTACTGGTCAAGGGGGGTGTGGGTATATGGCATCTTCACTGAAGGAAAATTTATGCCCTATTTTTAGGCAGATAGGGGGAGGACAGAAAATTCTTCCCACATCTATTGATTGTCAATTGCCTTTAGTGCAAAATAAACCTTATGCCAAAGTGCCATATTTTGGGGTAGCATATTCTGGATCCCTTCAGCCCACTATAGCCCTACCCTGATGGCTAAGTTCAGTGCTTGTGATAGGAATATTGAGAAAGAAGATTGCTCTGTGGACTTCACAAGCACAGAACATGACTCCTCAGAAAGTGATGACAAATTCTGCGATCTCCTATATAAAATTCTGAAATAACTTTATTTAAAATTTGTAAATTTTTAGGCCCCCAGTACCCAAGAGATATACATAATGATAAATATATTGATTAATTACTCTTATTGCACTGATCCCCAGTAACATAGGAATAGATTCTTTTATTTTAAAAATAACATTTTTTTATTGATTATGAGATAATGCATGCTGCTC
>NW_012143412.1:3106999-3122007 GCF_000956105.1 Propithecus coquereli | reverse complement strand
TTAATCATAAGGCCCAGAATAAAGTTTCACATGGGCATTTATAGGTACAGAGATCGGTTGCTAGGGGTGACAGATTTACATAATAACAGGTAGTTCGTTTTGGGTTAAAAGTCTTTCAGAAGGCTTCTATAGATCTCTTAACTGACTCTTGTTACAAAATCTTTCAAGGACAAACTTGTAAGTTCTAAGATAAAGCTATTACTTAACAGAAGGATTAAACAGAGATATAGCGGCTCCATATTTCTTTATCTAGTTATTGCGAATAGAGACAGGTCATCAGAAGTCAAGCAGGAACTGTCCCTTGGACTAACTGTTTTTAGCTACAGGTATCTGTCTCTGGGTGGACACTCTTTGATCAGCTCTCATCCCATGGTTCCATGTAGACCTTGCTTTGTCCTTCAAAGTAGGTGAGAACCACGGGTTAAAACCACAGTATCACCTTGGAAAGCAGCTGCTACTGACCTTTTGAGATGCCCTCCTGAGGTGGAGCAGCTTTTGAAATGCAAACTAACATGTTCACATATTCTTTCAGGGCAGAGCCCTGCAAAACTCCTGAGACCATTTCTGTCTCTAATATAGTTATATTAATTTATGGAGTGACACTATAGCATTTTGAATATGTCATGACATTCTCTCCTGGCCTGTAAGGTTTCCACTGAGAAGTGTGCTGCCAGACATATTAGAGTTTGTAAATAATTTTTTTCTTTTTTCTTGCTTCTCTTAGGACCTTTTCTTTATCCATGCCCTTTGGGAACTTGATTATTAAATGCCTTGAGGTAGTCTTGTTTGGGTTAAATCTGCTTTGTGTTTTATGACCTTCTTGTATCTGAATATTGATATCTTTCTCTAGGATTGGAAAGTTCTCTGTTATTATTTCTTTGAATAAAACTTCTACCCAATCTTGCTCTCTACCTCTTCTTTAAGGCCAACAATTCTTTGATTTGCCCTTTTGAGGCTAATTTCTAGATCTCGTAGGCATACTTCGTTCTTTTTTATTCTTTTTTCTTTTTTCTCTTCTGACTGTATATTTTTATATGGCCTGTTTTCAAGCTTACTAATTCTCCTGCTTGGTCAATTCTGCTGTTGAGAAACTCTGATACATTTCTCAGTTTGTCAATTGAATTGTTAAGTTTCAGAATTTCTGCTTGATTTTTTTTTTTATTATTATTTCAATCTCTTTGTTATGTTTATCTGATAGGCTTCTGAATTCCTTCTCCTTGTTGTCTTGAAGTTTATTGAGATTCTTCAGGGAGGCTATTTTGAATTCTTTGTCTGAAAGGTCATGTATCTCTATCACTCCAGGATTGGTCACTAGTACCTTATTTAGTTTGTTTGGTGAGGTCATGTTTTCCTGGGTGTTCTTGATGCTTGTGGATGTTTGTTGATATCTGGGCAATGAAAAGTTAGATATTTATATTAATCTTCACAGTCTGGGCTTGTTTGAACCCATCCTTCTTCAGAAGGCTTTCCAGATAATCAAAGGGAATTGAGTTTTGTGATCTAAGTGTTTGGTCAATGCAGTCACATCAGCTCTGGAGGTGCCCTAAGCTCAGTAGTGCTATGACTCTGGCAGACTCCTGGTGGTACTGCCTTGGTGGACTCAGGAAAGATACAGGAGAATTCCTGGATTGCCAGGCAAAGTCTCTCTTCCCTCACTCTCTGTGCTGTGCTGTTGGAGTTGGGGAAGGAATGACATGGGCACTCCCTCATGGCCACCACAGCTGGGATTGCGCCAGGTTACACCTTAAGTCTACGGTGACTGATGCCTGGCTACCTCTCATATTTATTCGAAGCCCAAGGTCTCCTTAATCAGCAGGTAGCGAATCCTGCCAGGACTGTGTCCTTTCCTTCAGGGCAGCATGTTTCCTTCTGGCCCAGGGGAGGTCTATAAACAACACCCAAGAACTAAGACCTGGAATCGGGGGCTTCAGGAGTCTGCCTGGTATTTCATTTTATTGTATATCTTGCTTGGGTAAGACACAGGAGAATTCCCTGGATTAGCAGGCAAAGTCTCTCACTCTCTTCCCTCACCCTCTGTGCTGGGCTGCTGGAGTTAGGGGAGGAGTGATGTGGGCACTCCCTCATGGTCACAGCTGAAGCCAGCCCGGTCTCACTCAAAGCCCATGGTCACTGTTGCCTGGCTACCTCTGATGTTTATTCAAAGCCGAAGGCTCTTTAGTCAGTGGGCAGTGAATCCTACCAGGACTGGGCTCTTCTCTTCATGGCAACACATTTCCTTCTTGTCCAGGGTGGGTCCAGAAATGTCAACCAGGATTGAAGTCCTGGACTCAGGGGCTTCAGGCATCTGCTTGGTACTTTATTTTAGTGTGGCTGAGCTGGTACCCAAGTCGTGAAACAAAGTCCTCTGAACTTTTCCCTTTCCTTTCCCCAAGTGGAAGCAGACTCCCTGAGCTGCACTGCCTATAGTTGGAGGGGGAGGAGAGGTAGCACAGGCACTGGCTTGGCCATCACTGCTGGGTCACGTGCACCCTAAGTCCACTGTCTCTGAGCCAGCACAGCCATAGGAATTGCCCAAGGACTGCAGCTTTCTGGCCCAACTGCCTTATGAATTTAGTGCGGGCCCTAGGTTGCTTGTGGTCAGCTGGTGGTGGTGTTAGCTGGGGTTTCAGGGCAGAGGATTTCTTTCTGGCTGGGCTTGTCTAAATGCTCCCTCTGTGGGCACCAGCAGAATTATGCCTTGTGCAGTGTTTCCCTGTGCCAGGGCAGCCCTGGGTTTCAGTGCAAATTCCCACAATCACTTCACTCTACCTTCCCTGGGCACACAGATTTCTCTCCACTCCGAATGCTCCGTGACACTGCTGGGGATGGAGAAGGGGTGGCCTAGGCAATGCAAGATCGTCTCTTCTTCCCTCTTCAGTTCCTCTTTCCCTGATATAATGTTAAAACCTGGTAGTATAATCACTCACCTGATTTTTGGTTCTTCTGAAGGTACTTGCTTGGGTGGATAGTTGTTGAATTTGGTGTTTGTGCCGAGGGACGGATCACTAGAGGGTTCTATTCAGCCATCTTGCTCCGTCCACCCTGTTGCCTGGGCTAGAGTGCAGTGGTCATCATAGCTCACTGCAACCTCAAACCGCTGGGCTCAAGTGATCGTCCTGCTTCAGCCTCCCGAGTGGCTGGGACTACAGCTGTGCGCCACCACGCCTGGCTAAATTTTGTAATTTTTGTAGAGAAGGAGTCTCTCTATGGTGTTGAGTCCGGTTTTGAACTCCTGGCCTCAAGCGATCCTCCTATCTTGGCCTCCCAAAGTGCTAGGATGAGAGGTGTGAGATCAGTTAATTTTTGACAAGAGTGCCAAAACAATTCACTGGAGAAAAAAACAGTTTTCCCAACAAATGGTACTGAACAACTGGATGTCCATATGCCATATTATGAAGGTGGGCTCCTTTCTCACACCATATAAGAAATTAACTCAAAATAGATTACAGTTTTTTATTTTCTTTTATATGGAGGTATACAATCTCTTATCATAGACACATTTTTACTATTAGAACTAAAAATGTAAGTTTTTACTATTATAAGTAAAGCTCTTTTTATATAAACCTTTGTGTTCATCTCTGATTTCATTAAGGTATATTCCTCAAAGTAGAATTGCTGGAAGAAGAAACTTCTCCATTTCCAGTATGTATCGGTAAATCAGTTTCCGTGGCTGCATCATGTGCCTACACTGGCACACATCATACTTAGTCGATTGTGTCCAGAGCTAGTGATCCCCACACAAACAGATACTTAAGAAATATTTATTGGGTAAATAAATAAATTCCAGTGGTGTGGAACATTTTAGTTTGTTTCCCAATTTTCATGATGTATTATTAATAGTATTAAAATGCATATTTTTCAGGGGGGTAACATTTGTCTAGTATAATTCTTTCCATACTTCAGTATTTGTAGTCATTTTTTTCCAGAAGGGATGTTTGTTTTTTAATTATTTTGGGCATATAATAGTTGTATATCTTTATAGGGTACATGTGATATTTTGATACAGGCATACAATATGAGTTAATCAAATCAGGGAAATGGGGTATCCCTCACCTCAGCCATTTATCATTTCTTTGTGTTAGGAACATTCCAGTTTCACTCTTAGTTATTTTAAAGTGTACCCTCGCTTATTGTTGATCATAGTCACTTTGTTGTGCTATCAAATGTTCCCTATAACTAACTATATTTTTGCACCCATTAACCAGCTTCACTTTATCCCTCCCATATTTTTATACATCAATATTTTTGATATTGCTGATTATTTTCTTAGCATAGATTCCTAGCACTGGAATTTTTGATTAAGGAGCACATTTCAGGCTTTTGCTGTATACTGATTTCTGGACAATTTCTATTTGACCTAAACTCTGGAGGAATTAGGTTTTATAGTTTCTTTTTTCCCCTTCAAATTATAAGCTTTTGAATTTACGAAACTTACTGTTATTTCAAAAAATTTAAAAAATGTTTTTTAACACTTAAAAAATTTGGTGTTTTTTTTTCTTTTTTGCTTCTTAGTTTTGGCTTTCTTTAGTTAGCTTTTGTTAATTTTTTACAACCATCTAATGCTATAGAAGAAAAAGAGAATGGTTAAACAATCATCTAAGACTTAGATTAGATATGAGAAAAAAGAATGCCTAGTTAAAGATTATTAGAATACTGCATTTAGTGATAGCCGATTGGATGAATCAGATGTCTTTAATTCCATTAAATTTTATTAGAATGACTTAAACATCTTATCAGAAATGCTAATTTCTTCCTAGAAGGAGTAAAAATTCTGCTTGGGGCCGGCTTTGGGAAATTTTTTCTTTATCTCTTTGTCAGTTTTGTTCTCTCTCAATTAAACTTACTGAAAGAAAAAGAAAAAAATTCTACATGCAGCCAGGCAGAAATCACCTAATAGAAAAATCCATCAGACTGGACTGAGATTTCTCAAGCAATGTTTGAAGACATGAAAAGTTTTTGAAAAAGAATTTTCTCTCCTGCTCAGTAATTCATATGTAAAAGCAACAGAAAGCCCTTCCCACATGCACAATCTCCCAGGACATGTCCCCAAAAACTCTTCCCAAAGAAATAAACAGCAAAAACCCAAACAAAAAATAACATAAGGATGTGATTAAATCAAGAGTGGGAAGAATGAAAAATAGAAAAAACACGTGAATCGGGAAATTGTTATAAGAAATGAGGGGCTGGGAGTAATTGATGTACCTGTTCATTGAACTTAGTCTAGATAATAAAACAGAAAGTGAATGTTATGATTGTTGAAAGAAATGTATCATGGATAAGAACAGGATTTTTCATATATTTTACTTACTGTTGTATCCTAAACACAAGACAAATGCCTAATAAATATTTCTTGAATCAATGCAAAAACATGCTACACAACATACAACAATGGTAACATAGTTATAATGAATGGGGAAAAAATTGCAGAGAATACTAGCCAACAAAATGGGAGCGGTAGGAATGTGTGTATTATTTTTATCTGGAGGAATTGGTCGATATAGTATTTTTCGTTAGTTGGTTCACTGAAAACATCCTTGAAAGGCTTTTATGCAGAAGAAGGCTTGTTCCTTTTAGTGGTATAGAAGGATTGTCTCTCCTGGTGAGAGAATTGGGAGAATTCCGATATTAAAAATTCCCCAGCCTCACCCATGTCTCTCCAAATGTCCCCATTCCATGTCTCAGGACCCCACTGCTTCCCCATTAGTGCCCTTGTCTTAGCATGAGGGTCCACCATAGCCACTCTGGATTCCTATAGACAAGATCCCAAGCTTGGTTCTTGGCAGGGACCTGCGAAGGAGATGCGGGACTCTTCCAAAGCTGTTGCCTGGCGGGGTGGCTCATACCTGTAACCCCAGTGCTTTGGGAGGCTGACGTGGGAGGATCGCTTGAGACCAGGGGTTGGAGACCAGCCTGAGCAACATAGCAAGACCTTGTCTCTACAAGAGGAAAAAAGGAAAAATTAGCCAGGCACAGTGGCAGGTGCCTGTAGTCCCAGCTACTCGGGAGTCAGAGGCAGGAGGATCACCTGAGCCCAGGAGTCGGAGGCTGCAGTGAGCCACTGCACTCTAGCACATTAACTGCTGTGTGAGTTGTATTTAACACACACTAGTTTTGAGCCCAGGGCCTCGTGAAGCATGTGTAACTCACATGTCTCTTTACCTTGGGACCTGTGTGAACTATTTTTCAAGTTGCACATACCTCACGCACAAAATAACAAATTTTTCATTAAATTAGAAAGGGTTGTTTTGTTTTCAAAGTTTTTGTTCTATTTTCGTAATAAAACACTGTGGCCCCAAGGAAAAAAATTTTTTTTCTGGTGTGGCAGTCAATGTGCTAGAGCCCAGTTGACACAGTGAGACCCTGAATCAAAAAACAAAAAAAGCTGTCATGGAGGCTTCCTAGTTCTCTACATGTGTTCTTAGTTGTCTGAGCACAGCCTTCATTTGTCTTTTCCCTGTGTAGACCCTATGGTCACCAAAGATGCCAGGTGACTCCATTATCTTTAGAATATGGTTGGGCGATGACTAAGTACTCAAGTCACTAGATCTCCAAACACCTTTCCCGTCACCTGGATTTATCCCATGTCACCACTGGTGATAATCTGAATCATTTTGACACCAATGCATGGCACGCGTTACTTGGGTTCCAGTCCTGCCACCCCACTCTTCTCCACATCAGAGATGGGACTAGGATGAAAGGTGGGGGGTGAGTGAGGCATCGAGGGTCCGCGGTTTCGCCTGACTTGAGATGAACGCACCTTACATTTGCAGTCATCTCACCCTAGTCCCAGCCCAGCCTCACACTCCAGCGAGGATGTTATCCTCATTTTCCTCAAAAATATGAGCAACCAAATTTAGAAGTCTATTTTGAGGGTATGTTTTCTGGGGTCACTCCTATCACCAATTTTTTTTATCAGAGTCCCAAGAGAAAAGATGTGGGCAAATTAGGATAATTTAAGGAGGATTTATAAATGGACTGTTTATGAAGGTGAGGGCAAAGTACAGAGAAACCACATCATCACCATGGGAATAATAATGGCAGGGAACTTGCCCATAAATGGGCAAAGGGAAGAAGTGATTACCAGAGCCTGAGACAGAACGAGGAAGTGGAGCTTTGATCACGTTCTTGGTGACCTAGCAGGGAGGGAGCCAGGGGAATACATGCACCAGCCTCTTTCTCTATTTACTGATTGACTGTCAGTTCCCCCCCTGGCCAGTCAATATTGCCTGGTCTCCTGGAGTGTAGAAAGGGGGTGAACAGATCTGGAGGAGGAAACAAAATATCACCGGCACTGGTGGCCATCTATAGATCAATTAAAAAATACCAATGTAAACCTAAAGAATGGAGAGATTGTTATATTCGTATCAAATAAAGGTGAATCCAAGGCAAAAAATGACAAATAGAATAGGGTCACTTATATTTATAACTCACAGACAATCTCACATAACGTTCATGGACTTTTTTTTTTGCATCTAATAATATAACTTCAAAAATATGAAGAAACACAGCTTCAAGAAATCTAAAGAGAAACTGACAGATGCAATAGAGTGAGAAGCTTTAGTATTTGACTTGGAAGAATAGGCTTGGGAGAGGTTGATACAACTTCTCTAATTATGATTGGGCTGTAAAACTGGAAAATAAAGTACAGAACAGGGGTTGGAGATCTCCATAGAAGCAATGCGATATAAATGAGATCAGAGTTATAAGCTGAAATGCTAGGCATTGACCTGGAGAACTTATAGTAGTCCAGCTTTAAATTGAGAGGAAGGGCCCATGTTGGGCCTTGAGTTCAATGGCCAATATTTTTTGATAAATAGTCTGTTTATCAATTAGGATTCAGTTCAGCTGCAGGAAACAGAAAATCCCCAAAGAATAGACTTAAACAAGCTATATTATAAGTTTCTATTTTTCTTACATGAAAGTCCAGAGGAAGATAGTCCAAGGCTGGTGTGGTGGCTCTATGCAAAATTTTGGGAATCCAGGCTACTTCCAGCTTTCTGCTCCACCATATATCTAAACGGGTGGCTTTGAGCTCATGGTCGAAGATGGAGCCTATCTGTCCATTCATTCTCTGGGTAGCAGGGTGGAAGAACAGGAGAAAGGCCAATTTCTTTTAAGGGAAGCTCTCAGGAGTTGCCATGCACTACTTCCCTTTACATCCCAACGGCTGGAACTTAGTCATATTGCCATATCTGGTTGAATAGAACCACTAAAAACACATAATTCTTTTTCATGCTTTGGGGACTATGTGATCAGCTGAAAATCTACTCAAATCATAACTGTGCCAGAAGACACTTTGGACTCACTGGAGGAAACCTCTTTTAACTCTCAGTTAGTCTTCCTCATCATCTGCCTAATCAATGAAGGACATTTTATTTGGGATAGGAATAACTTATACTAGTCAAGAGACCAATGATTGTTAAACTTAATGTGTACATAGAATCACCTAGAATATTTGTTGGAAATTCTTATTCCTGGACCTCATTACCCAGACATTCTGATTCAGGAGATGTGGGGTGGGACCTGGAATCTACATTTTATCAAGTTTTGTAAATAATTTTGATGCACATGTTCCGAGTAGCGCTGTTTAACAGAAATGTAATGTGAGCCATATAGAATTTTGAATTTTCTATAAGTCACTTTAAAAAAAAGTGAAGATTTTCATACCTGTCATGTAAACTTGTAAAATTAATTTTCATAATATATTTTCTTTAACCCAATATATCCAAATCATTATCATTTCAACATGTAATCAACATAAACAGGCTGGACGCGGTTGCTCACACCTGTAATCCTGGCACTCTGGGAGGCCGAGGCAGGAAGATCACTTGAGGTCAGGAGTTCAAGACCAGCCTCAGCAAGAGCAAGACCGCCTTTCTACTAAAAATAGAAAGAAATTAGCCAGGCAACTAAAAATGGAAAAAATTAGCTGGGCTTGGTGGCGCATGCCTGTAGTCCTGGCTACTCGGGAGGCTGAGGCAGGAGGATTGCTTGAGCCCAGGAATTTGAGGTTGCTGTGAGCTAGGCTGCCGCTACAGCACTCTAGCCCAGGCAACAGAGCAAGACTCTGTCTCAAAACAAAAAAAAACCAACAAAAAAAATAATTATTAATGAGATATTTTATAATTTTTTTTCACTGAGACTTTGAAATCCAGTGTGTGTTTTACACTATGGTACATTTCATTTTGGACCAGCCACATTTGAAATGATTGATGGCTGTGTGTGGTTGTGGCTATTGTATTTGAGAGTGCAGGATAGAGGATTAGACAGCACTAGATTGAAACTATGGAGGTCAGAGACTGCATTCATTATTATATTCGTAGGGCCTATCAAAGTCCCCAGAATATAGGCTATGTGCAAGAAATATTAGATGGTTAGTTAATTATACTAGCAGGTTGGGCTGTAATCACATGTGCCTGTGGCTCGAGAAAAAGCCTCAGGTTTTTCTGGGGTGATCAAAAATCTGCTAGGGCAGTTAATAGATAATCTTTAGTATTCTATTCAGAATAACTTCAAAGGCTGGGAGGGAGGAGGGACTCACTTCAAAGGCTTGAAGGGAAAAATAGAGCGAGTTGGGAAAGCTGGTTGCTAAGACAACCTTGTCAGGATTGAAAGAGGACAATCAAACATTGTAGACCTAGGCTTGGTATGGCTGTGATCTTTCCTTTTGTAATACACTCTCCTTTTGCTTGGCTCTAAGAAAGAACAGTTTTTAAATGGATAGTTAAGAGTGTAATTTGGAGCCAGAGGGCTATGTGGTGCTAAAAGTGGTTAAGTGCAAAGAGAAGGAAAATGGGCTGAACACCGATTGGGAAGGAGCCACCCGAGGTGAAGCACAATCACTTATAAGGCTCCTGTTGAAGTGCTGCAATGTGTAGCTCAAGGGGAACTTTTTACTCCCACCTGCAGATAGACCTCACTTATGGGAATCTAAGAATGGGGATCAAAAGGAGTTTTTTCCTTGGGCTTAGAATGTCGTTAGATTAAGCAGTCTAAGATGAGTTAAGAAAGTCATTATTTGATACTTATTTTTGTTTTCTTAAGTCTTATTCTCAATTTGTCATTTCAATATTTATACAGGTATTTGTTGGTAGTTAATATTTAAGTTTTTCTTTCTTTCTTTTTTTAAGAGACAGGGTCTTGCTCTGTCATCTGGGTTGGAGTGCAATGGCGCAATCATAGCTCACTGCAGCCTTGAACTTCTGGGCTCAAGTGATCTTCCTGCTTCAGCCTTCAAATAGTTGGGACTACGGGTTCGTGCCACCCTGCCTGGCTAATTTTTTTTTTTTAATTTTTTTGTAGAGATGGGGTTTCGTTATGTTGCCCAGCCTGATCTCAAACTCCTGGGTTCAAGTGATCCTCCTGCCTCAGCCTCCCAAAGTGGTGGGATTACGGGTGTGAGCCACCACACCCAGTCAATATTTGTTTTTAAATAAATTCCAAATATTGAACTTCTGTTGGGCAATTACTATATGCCTGACACTTTTGCTAAGTGCTTGTGATGTATTTAATTCCCAGAAAAAAATGTATTTTTGTCTACATTTTACAGATTTTGGTTTGTTTGGTTTTTTGGCAACTCTGCCAAGACTCAAACCAGATTTTTTAAAAATTGAAGTTTTGAGAGATAAAGTGACTTGTTCAAGAATTGTTTCCATAGAAACTACATAACTATGAATAACTTTTATATTTCCACTTTTAGAAAATACTTGGGAATATTATTCCTCATAATAACCTTAACTAACCTGTAAAATTTAAAGTAAATGGTAGTATGATGGTAAATGCATAGGGCCTTAAAGGGTTTGATATGATTGACAGTAGATTATAATTGTAGATTCGTATAATGGAAGTGACATTTGAGGAACACATTGCCCTAATAATATTAGGGTAAATTGAAATAACCAGAAATCGGGGGCAAATGCAGTGACTAAAAATAATTTGTCATAATCCCAGGAGGAGGTGAAGGGAGCCAGGAGTGGAATGGCATTTGTACACAAAGAAAAGAAAGCACTGATGATGACCCTTGGTAACTGGTCTCACCTAATCTAACCTCCTCTTGCTTTTATTTCCTACACAGTCTTCTATTCTAACCAGACCACTGTGAGTATTCTATTTCAGTCATTGCCTCATTGGTATTATATAATGCTTTTCTCCACCTGATATGCCTTCCTTGCGTTCTCTGTTGAGAAGGAATTGTTGGCCAAAGAACAGATTGATTCTACTCTCTTGACAAGCACTAAATTAGCTGGTTCATTTTATAAAATAGTGCAAAAAACAATCAGAATTCATGGACATACACGAGTCACAAGGATTTTTTAACCTAATATTAAGCCATAATCCAGAGTTATCTGTACTTGTTCCTCAACCCTCTAAGGTTGAGGTATTTTCTTTTTATGCGACACTTCTAATCATAAAAGCAACCATCACTACCTCTCCTCTCCCCACCTGCACCCCCATATGAGGAGAGGCAGATAAACAAAGCTACATAGTCAAGACACTGAATTCTCTGACTCCCTTTTCTAGCTAAATAATGGACAGTGATGCCATTTGTGGTAGTCAAATGTTCCTGCTAGAATGAAAGGGAATAGAAAGTCCAGAAATTTGAGAATTTGTAAGCTTGGAAGAAGGGACTGCTATTCAAACCCAAATCATACAATAAAATTCAGAGAGTCTTTGTGTGACAAAGGTTGGTAAGAATTCATCCTCTTTTTGACGATTAAATCAAAGACATGACCATCACACTCATTATTAAAACTTTTCAGTGGATTAAGGTGGTATCAAGTCCTTTTCAGTTAGACCAAATAGCCTGGGATGGTGGTGGAGGAGGGTAAGGCTATTACCCATGTGGTTCTCCCACTGAAGCTTGATAAACTCAGGAAACTTATTTAAGCCCAGCAGAATCATGAGTCAAGAAAGTCAAAAAATCAAAAAAATATATCTAGAAATAAACTGTGTATGGAGTTATTGGCACTTTCGGCTAACAGGAATCATAAGATGCTGACTATTCGAGGTGCCAAAGGAACTACCCTCCTGGACTAAAGTAGGTTATGGCTGTGCAAGATACAAAACCATCCTTAGGCTCCAACCTTCTATCAGCAGGAAACAGATTAAGAAAGCTGCCCAGTCCCAAAGAAGGGCATATTCTCCAATGTTTCCTTCAAACATAGCTGAGGAGATATATGGAAGAGAAAGGGAATTCCAGAAGGGTAGAACCAAGCATCACAGAAAATAATGGGAGCCTAATATGGACCTGTCACTGCAGTGTGTCTCCTATTTATTTCTTTTTTGTGTATCTTCCACCTCTTCCACCATTGTATATTGGGTGTACAAGGGACAGATAATTTATACTTTAATTCATAGGCAGGATGAATCAGATTATTGCTCATCTAATGTTGACTCTCCCCACTTCTCCTTTGTGGTGGAGTATATATCCCTGTCTCAATGCCTTTGAATGTGGCCTTCTGACTTCCTTTGGCCAATGAAATGCCAATGTATACAATACATGCAAAGGCTTTAAATGTTATACATTTGGCTTGAGTTCCTTGGCTCCTATAAATTGTCATGAATGAGCATGTGCCTTGGACTGAGAAAATGTGGAGGCATCTGGAGCAGAACCAAATCAAACCCAAGTGAAAACAGAAATGTCTGTTGTTTTAGGAGTGTTTTGTCACACAGCATTATTGCATTAATAGCTGGCTAATACACACATTCTTTGGATGAAGCAAAGCTACATATGGATATGATGTAGAATCCACATAGTATTTCCAGATGTAGTCTAGCATGAGATGTTGGGACTTTGAGCTTGACACTGTAATTAGATGAGACCTTTGGGTTGTGTCCTTGGGGAGGTGGTAAATTTGTTTGAGGAGGAAGAATAAATTAAATATTTGATGACCACAGGTATCCTGCGGTAGTCACTAGCGCTGTTCACTGTATGTTCTGTTTCTGCCCCCTTCCAGGCATATGGCAAAATCGTACTTACTGGCCCCTTCTGATTTTGTGGGGTCAAGTTACTAGTTCTGGCAAATGAGTTGTGAGCAGAAGTGACATGTAATTGCTAATGCAACAACCTCAGGAGCTTTGTTTTCATTTTCACACCGTGACTGGTATTATTCCAGATAATGGCTGCTCTGTCAGCCCGTGTTCTGAGTGACCCGGCAGAGCCCCACAGACTCTCAGTGGCAGTGTAGCATTAGTGAGAAATCAACCTTTGTTGTGTTAAGCTCACTATGATTCTGGAGTGGGCGGTAGGGTTCTCTTCCCCATGTATTTGTGGATTTGGTGTCTGGATGTGGAATAGCTGGGTTAATGTTTTTCTGATATATGCTAATATATTCAAATTGGGTTTGTTACAACCCATTCACATTCTGCTTGTTCAGTGCTCATGCTCTGCTGATTATTAAGTATGTTGACTATCTTCTCTCTGGCTGGCCAAAAATAATGCAAAGTGTACCGTGCAATATTGTAATAACATTTTGAACATGGAGAATATGTTTTTATTCATTAAAAAATTTAATTCTTGCATTACATCATTGGTATGGGATCCCAAAAGAAGGTACCTTGTCTCACATTACCATAGTACTAAGTAGTATAGATAAAAGCTGGGCCTAGCATATGTAAACTCTACCCTAGCTAGGATTCTACAATATGAGGAATATTTAAGGCTTTTGATATGAGAATTGAAATCCAAACGTTTTGCTATCCGTTTGTTAAACAGTACTGGGAGCAGACATACTTTCCTTTCCTCAAGTTAAATAATTATGGGTCCCAAACATATTTCCTGTCCCTGAGCTAAACAATCCTAGGATGAAGCATACACTTATCTCTCTGCTAAGTAATACTGAGAACAAGTAAAAACAACTTAGCTGCTTGCTGCGGAAAACACTTCACGAATCAACAAATTTGTTTATTATTAAGACTGACACCTACAAATCAAGACCCACTTGCCATACTGTGCCCACCAATCCAAAGTTATTATGTCATAAACTACACCCAATCCCCAACAGCTCCCTGCCTTGGAAGGCCTGCTTTAAAAATCACCCAACACAGGCAATAAAACCCTAAAAATATCCTGTCCTAATTTCTCATTCTGAGACACTACTGGATTCTGGCAAGGCCATGTTCTCCCTCACTGCAGTAAGTCTGACAGACTTACCTTTCCTCGATCGACAGGATTTTCTGATTAATTTTTAAGGAGTCAACTCACCAAATTGCTTTCTTAAATGTGAAATCTTCACTAGCATATATTAGGGTGATGGTATCCCATTATGCCAGCATTAAATGCTATCATGTTAAAAAATCTTTGCTTATATGAGAGAAAGAAAGTAGCATTTTATTGTTTTAATGTTAAACTTAGATTACTCCTTTTTTTATTTTTGAGATAGGGTCTCACATTGTCACCCAAGCTTGAGTGCAGTAGCGAGATCATAGCTCAACTGCAGCCCTAAACTCCTAGGTTCAAGAGATCCTCTTCCCTCAGCTTCCCAAGTATCTAGGACCACAGGTGTGTGCCACTGTGTCCAGCTAATTTTTTAATTTTTCGTAGAGACAAGGTCTTGCTATATTGCCTAGGCTGGTCTCAAACTCCTGTCCTCAACCAATATTCCTGTCTTGGCCTCCCAAAGTGCTGGGATTACAGGTGTGAGCCACCACGCCGAGCCATACCCATTTTTATTACAATAAAGATGGGGTCTTGCCATGTAGTCCAGGCTGGAGTGCAGTGGCTATTCACAGGCACGATTATAGTGCATCACAACCTGGAACTCCTGGGCTCAAGAGATCCCAGGCTCTCAGGTTGCCTAGTAACTGGGACTACAGACACAGCCCACTATGCCAGTTTAGATGTTTTAATTCTATGTTGTCAAATTGATAAATCTTTGCCCTCTTGATGGTTTTTGATGCTTTTACTCTTAGAATTCCTCCTCTTTAGAAATTTGGTAAGTATTCATTTATATTTGTACATAAGTTATTATTATTATTTTTTTATTTTAGCATATTATGGGGGTACAGAT
>NW_012143412.1:3099413-3106467 GCF_000956105.1 Propithecus coquereli | reverse complement strand
TTAAAGACCTTTATATTTTAAGAAAATTAGTACTTTGCCAAATACGTTATAATTAATTTTTTCCCCATTTTGTTGTTTAAGTTTGTTTGTAGTACTTCTGGCCATATAGAAAATTTAAATGTTCATGTGGTCCAATTTATTGATATTTTCCTTTATGATTTCTGGGATTTGTATCTTATTTAGATAGACACCAAGATTATTTTCTTTCTACTACTTTTGAGAGTTCATTTTTATATTTAGTTTTTTTTAAGACTAGTCAAGTGCAGTAGTGAGAAGGAGGAACGTAGTAGCACAAGGAGTTCAATCCGTAACTGTGAACAATCAAGGGAGATAACTCACTACCTTCGGACCAGCCATTTTTATATTTAAATTTTTGAGTCATGTGAAGTTTATTTTGGCAAAAGGAATGAGGAAGGGAGCCAAGTTAGTTTTTTTCTAGATGGCTTCCTGGCATCCCAACACCATTTATTACAAATCAATTTTTTCCCTACTGTTTTGATATGCTGCCTTTATCTTTTTTTTTTTTTTTTGAGACAGGATCTTGCTCTGCCACCCAGGCTGGAGTGCAGTGGTGCATTCATACCTTACTGCAGCCTCCAGCTCCTGGGCTCAAGCGATCCTCCTGCCTCAGCCTCCTGAGTAGCTGGGATTACAGGTGTGTGCTACCATAACTGGCTAAGTTTTAAATTTTTTTGCAGAGATGGAGATCTCACTATGTTGCTCAGGCTGGTCTTGAGCTCCTGGCCTCAAGCAATCCTCTTCCCTTGGCTTCCCAAAGTGCTGGGATTATGGGCAGGGGCCACTGTGCCTGGCCACCTTTGTCCTTTACTAACTTCCCATGTACATATGAATCTTTCTACAGTTTACATTTAGTTTCATTAATCATTGGTTTATTCATGTATCAGGACCAAACCTTTTACGTTGCTATTCTTTATAATACATTCCACACGTTAATTTTTATTCCATCTGGAGTCTATTTTGGTATGTGATGTCATATGAAAATCTAAATGCCAAATGAAGTCACACTGTAGACATGAAGAAGAAAGAAGTTAAAGAAAATGGAGGTGGTAGGTATCAATCTCTCACCACTTGTTTGTATTAATTAGTTCATGAAAGGGGGGAAGAGAGTAAGGACACAGTTATGGTATTTTTGTTATTTTATTACTGAAAGTAGATTATGGCATTTATTATTATTATTATCATCATTATTTTTTAGAAATGGGGTCTTGCTTTTTCATCCAGGGGAATGCTGTGGCATGATCGCAGCTCACTCCTGGGCTCAAGCAATCCTCCCACCTCAGCCTCCCAAGTAGCTGATACTATAGGCGTGCGCCACCATGATCAGCTAAGTTATTTATTATTATGAAAAATATAATAAATGAACATTGGTGTTAAATACATGACCATTTTGATTACTGTTTCCTGTCCCATTGTTCTTTAAAATTATTAACAAATTTTGCCATCTGAATTAATTATGGGAAACTGAACAGTATCCTACCCTTCTATGTTCATACTTTAGTCTTTCTTGTTTTTATAATTTTTATTTTAAAAGATATTTAGGCCATGCATGGTGGCTCACACCTGTTATCCTAGCACTCCGGGAGGCTGAGGGCTGGAGGATTGCTTGAGGTCAGGAGTTCAAGAGCAGCCTGAGCAAGAGCAACACCACTCCACCCCCTCCGTTTCTACCAAAAATAGAAAAAATTAGCTGGGCAAGGTGGTGTGTGCCTATAGGCCCAGCTACTTGGGAGGCTGAGGCAGGAGGATCCCTTGAGCCCAGGAGTTTGAGGTTGCAGTGAGCCGTAATGACACCACTGCACTCCAGCTGGGATGACAAAGTGAGGCTCTGTCTCAAAAAAAAAAAAACTATATATATGTTTAATTTATATACATATTTAATCACAAAACATAATGTTTGAATTTTGCTACAGGGCTCCAAAGAGGAGCAGTCCTGTGGTGTGACAGAAATAGGTGGAGTTGAGCACAGAATCTTCGTCCAACAAATTAACTTGTCTGTAAGTATTAGCGTCCTTCCAGTAAAATGTAAAATGAACTACATCTCTAAAGAAAATTAGAAGCTTTAAGCACCAGTAGAGTTTAAGTGTAAACAAAGGAAAATGATGCCAGATTGCCTCTCCTGTATGTGTGTCTCAGAAATAGAGCTTAATTCCCCAAGGAACACAACAGTTTAGGGTTGATTTCAGCTGCAATCTTGTGGTAGACACTGTGCATGATGGTTTCCACCACAGGGACTGGGAAAGCCGAAAATACTGACTTTCTTAATCTTATTTGTAGGCAATTCTGGCTGCTGGGACACAAACAGAAGCCTGTTGTTGCATACTGAGAGAGCTTTTTCTTTTGTCATGAGAGAGACAGATGTGGCTGACACCACCTCTTCTCCCCTTTTTCTTTCTTGAAAGAGGATATGATGCCTGGAGCTCTGGCAGCTATTTTTAAACCATGAAGTATATGCAAAGAGCATCTCAGAACACTGGCCTGAACTTTGACGCCAGTATTCCCTATCTCCAAACTTCTTGTATGAAACACAAAATCTTCATTTGTCTGAGTCACTGCTAGTTAAGTTTTCTATAACGTGCAGCCAAGAATCATGGATAACTCATAGAGACAGTATAGTCATGTATAAAGCACTAATTATAAAAATACAAATCAAGTAATAAACTGTTTTTTGCCTACATAATTTTAATAAAGTGGTGTGAAAGATTTTTCAAGAGATATTTATAGGAGTGGATATCCTAAGAACAAAAATAAAGTTTTGGATTTCATTGAAAGACTTAAATATGAAGACCCTACTTGCATGATATAGGTAATAGATAATATTCGCTTTGAGTTAAATGAGGAAAAATATTAGGAGACTGCACGGAGCTAAAAGCAATCTCAAAAAATGCTCTGTTTAGCCACTGTGGGGGGTGAGGGGAAACTTCCCTCTCATCCTAGAAGGTTTGCTGAAAGACCAACTCACAATAAAGCAGATTAATAAGAGAAAGACATTTATTTACTGTGAGCATGGAGGGAATCGTGGAATGACTACCCAATATCCCACTGGGATCCAGAAGTTTATATATCCTAATTTTAGAAGGGAGGGAGAAATGTGGAATGTAGGTAATTCTGTTTAGAGGCTATAAATGGTTACTAGGGAGGATGAGTAGATACTTGGGAGAATGCATGGATGGGGGAAAACAGACTGACTTGTAAATGAGTCTTTTTGGAAATTAAATTAACCTGAGACATAGGTATTATCTTTAAAATGGTTGGGCCAGATGTGGTTGCATCCTCGATCTTCTTTCCTGCAATATATTGGCGAAGCAGGGAGGGAAAGGAAAGGCGATTGTTCTTTCTGATAGGTCTGGTTTTATGCAGATGGAGGGGAAGGCCCTTCCAACACCTGTTGATCTCAAAGGGACCTCAGTTCAAAATGTTCTTTATACCAAGGAGTCATATTTTGGGGTGAAATTCCCTGAGCTCCTTCACCACTCATTTTCTGTCAGGTAGAGAATGAAGCAGAATTTCTTTGAGTGTTTTTGTGTCATGTACTTTGCATACATGATGTCAGTGAAGCTTCCTCCACTCCTAAGCGGGTGAGCTGTGAACTGAATCAATTCCTGGGCTCTTTCCATCCAATCATGTCGCCTCTCCAGGTTTCCTAAACTGGGGTTAAAAACACAAATGCCTACAGGGATTAGCAAGTAACTTTTACAAAACCCATGATGTGGACTGTGGTAACCTGGAGTACTTGAGCTGCTTCTTTATTATTTTTTAAGAGATGGGGTCTCTTTCTGCCACCCAGGCTGGAGTGCAATGGCGCAATCATAGCTCACTGCAGCCTTGAACTCCTGGGCTCAAGTGATCCTCCTGCCTTAGCCTCTGAGTAGCTGGGACTACAGGCACGTGCCACCACACCTGGCTGCTCGTGCTCCTTCTAAAAGAGGAAACTTCTGCTCAGTTGTGGGAAAAGAAGGCACTCCCGACTGAGTACTTGAGGGTTGAAGTGACAAGTTTGCAGCTACTGTGGGCAGTTCCTCCTGGAGGCATTGAATTGCTGATTTAAAAAAAAGTATCAATGTCAGAGTGTCAGCTAATGACCTAGTGCAGCCAAAAGCAGAATGCGGGGTTTTTTTTTTTTTGGAGACAGTGTTTTCTCTGTAGCCCTGGCTAGAGTGCAGTGGCGTTATCATAGCTCGCTGCAACCTCAAACTCCTGGGCTCAAGAGATCCTCCTGTCTCGGCCTCCCGAGTAACTGGGACTACAGGCGTATGCCCAGTTAATTTTTCTATTTTTCATAGAGACAGGGTCTTACTCTTTGGCTCAGCCTGCACAATGCATTTTGAAATGCTCTTTGGGACAAACTGATAACTGATAACACTGATAACCCAAAATAAGTAACTCTGGCAAAGATCTCAGTCAATGGAGGTTTATTAAGCCAAAATCTGAGGAAACGCCCAGGAAAAATGCAAGTCACATATACATTTGTGACTTTTTTCTGAAGAGCAATTTGGGAACTTAGTATTTAAGGGGAGAAGGTATACGGAAAGAAAAAGGAGGAGGGGAGGGGAGTAAGGTGAATGGTTACATTTTTGTGAGGCCCAGGAAATCTACGTTTTATGTAAGATAAGATGAATGCTTGAAGGAAAAAGGGAGAATCAATTATGCAGATGTCTCTGGGTGAGTGGAGGAATGGCTGATCTCATCTCTGTTCTGCACCTGGGAAGATAAGCGCGGACTCAACATTATTAGTGTGGAATTGAACAGACTTTGCTGGAGGCCGGCAAAGAATTTCCTTACGAATGATCTGTGGGGGCAGTCCTCAGTGTTCCGTATAATATTGGGGATCGGCTAATGTACAATATTATTAATGGTAAGAGCTATTCATTTGGAAGGGGGTGTTGCAGGACTCAGCCTCCAGGCTTGACCTTCCCTTCTGCATAAGGAGTTGGCAGTGGTCCTGAGATTTTCATTTTCCTTTACAACACACACACACAGACACACACACACAAACACACACACACATACACACACACGTCCCCGAGGCTGCATCAGGAGGACAAGCGGTTTGAGGAATAAAAAAGAGGAGGATGGAGACTCCTGTCTGAAATGCCATCCTCCTCCTAACATGCAGACATACAAAGTTTTTAAAGGGGTGCCATTTAGCTTCAGGCAATTGCTGTTCAATTGGTGTTTAACTGTAGTCCAACCTCATCTCCTGGGAAGACAATCTCGTGAGCTCCGCCCAGACCTCCGTGACCGCTGACCTCCGCTCACCTGGGAGGCTCACCTGGACCTCCAGGGCCTCCACCTGCCTGGTCTGGGTGGGGCTGAGCCATCTCCTGTAGCACAAAGAACAAAAGACATTACCCTGCCCCTCCCCATCATGGGGCCATTGGAGGTTTCAGTTCCCGATAAAGAGTGGGGAATGTTTTAAAGAGACTGAAAGGATCTTTGCCATTTTTTTCAGGCCATTCCTTCTGTTATAATACCCAGGGACTCTGAGCCTAAGAAAAATGTTAACTAGTAAATGATAACAATTTCCCTTAGTGAAAGAAAGTGCTAAATCTCTACCACGTCTATATACATCTTGCTGTAGATTAGAGGTTTGTAAATTTCTTCAGCCATAGCCTGCTCTATTCAAACAAAATATTTCTTAGAAACCTAATAGAACAGAAGCTAACGGAGAACATTTCAGCAACGATGGAGTGGTTAATCACGATGGAGTGGTTAATCACGGCAAAGGCTGTGGACAGTTAGATAGGACTGAAAGATGTCCCTTGGATTTAATTTGTGGAGGTCATGGTGACACTGGCAGAAGATTCAGTGGACAAGTCGGGGCTACATTCGGATTTTAGTGATTTGGGGGAGAACACGTCACACTTTTAGGATAAAAGATGTTTTGTTTGTTTTTGTTTTATTTTTGTTTCAAGTTGGGAGTGTGTATAAGAGCAGAGGAGGGTGCTGGGGGTAACAGAGCCAAACTGCAGATGGAGAGGTTGGTTGTAACAGGACAGAAGGAAGAAAAAGCATCTGTAAATGCAGTGCTACGTTTGAATGTGGCCCTTGCAAAACTCAGGTGTTGCCAATGTGATGGTATTAGGAGCTGGGGCTTTTCAGGGGTGATTAGGGCCGGAGGCTCCTTTCTCATGAATGGGATTAAGGCCCTTGTAAGAGAGGCTTCATGCAGCGTCAGTTCCTTTGCCCATCTGCCTTCAGCCACATGAGGCTATGGTGTGCCTTCCCTCTGGAGGGTGCAGCGATATGGCACCATCTTGGAAGCAGAGAGCAGTCCTCGCCAGACAACCAGTGCTTTGATCTGGAACTTTCTAGCCTCCAGAACTGTAAGTAAATAAATTTCTGTTCTTTATAAATCACTCAGTCTCAGGTATTTTGTTGTAGCAGCACAAAATGGACTAAAACTTTGCAGATTAGAATTATAGGCTAAGGGCAGTAACTGGAGCAATTTTCTCTCTTGACTTGCTCTTTGTAGATGAGCCTGCGTGTAAAAGTCACTATAAAAAATGGGAAGGAGACCTGAAGGCAGAACTTCCTAGTATATTTTCTGAGCACAGTTGAGGGACCATAAATCCGGGAAGTGCTCATTCAGCAGTTTGGGTACAGAGGAGGCAGCTAGTTGGGTTGATCCAGGCATTGGGGTTTTGCCAGATGGATGAAATGGAAGAACAATGTTGCAAAAAAGTTGCTGATACAGTGCATGAGTGGTTAATAGACTGTCTAAATAATATCTGGATTGAGAGGACAGTGACAACAGCTGGGGCCTAGCAGGAGAAAGTAAGGGTTTGAAGGACAGGAGATTAGTGAGAGAGAAGCACAGGTGGAGTGGGAGTGGGCGAGCAAGCAACTTGGCACGATAAGAGATTGGGTCAGAAAATGAGATTTTAAAAAAATTCAACTTCACTTTTTTCTACAAGTATTTTCATTGAAGAACTACCTGACTATCCAGGCATATAAAAATTAATCAGATCATTCCCAATCTCACCGCATGGAGAGAATTGTTGTAGATATGCTGGAGAATTTTTCCCAGTTATTT
>NW_012143412.1:3091389-3096714 GCF_000956105.1 Propithecus coquereli | reverse complement strand
ATATAGTAATATTATAATTATTTCATTAATCAACTATTAGATATTTTGGTGACCTCTAGTTTTTCACTATTATTAAAAACAGTGACATGAACATTCGAAAAGTAATGTTTGTGTACCGCCATGAAGATTTCCCAGAATAATTGGAATTTCTGGGTCAAAAACATGCAAACATTTAAGTTCTTTGATTCGTGTAGCCAAATAGCTGTCCAGGTTACATCATTTGGCTTCCCCATTTTTTCCATGTGTCAACAATACTGCATATTACAGTTAAAAAAAAAAAAGCCTTGAGTTTCATAGACAAAAATCACTCAAAACAAAATCCAGTTCTTGCAAGGTGGCAAGGTCTTGCATGTTCTGCCTTGGGTCTACCTCTTTAATGCTATCTTATGTCCCTGCTGACGGTGCTTCAGGTCCACTGACTTTCTTTAATTCCTTAAGTGAACCATGCCCTTTCCTGCGTTAGGGTCCTGCCATATCTTTTCTATTAATACTTTGAATACTCACTTCCCTTCTTGGCTAATATTTGGCTTCTTCTCATCCTTGAAATCCCAGCTTCTCATTCTTCTTTGAGTTTGATGGGAAGGATGGGTGGAGTAAGGTGGTATCTCAGAGCTAATCTTCGTCTGCTGTTGCAGGAAGTTAATAAATTATGTTTACAAATAAATCTGGACAGTTGACTCCTCTCTGCTCCATGCGATGTTCATCTTTGGGAAATCCAGCCTGGGCTTCTTCACATGGTGGACTCAGGATTCTAGAAGCATATAGAGCTTAGAAATATGGAGAAATAGCTAAATAAGTTAGTTAGAAGTGGTTGCCTTTAGAGAACAACTGGAGGTGGGAAGTTGGGTCTGTCGGTTTTAATCATGTGTATTTATTACTTTGATAAAACTTTTCTAAAATCAGGAAAGAATTTGTCATCTCAGGCGTGCCTTTCTTGATACTCATTCTGATGTCATGCTTCCTACATCCTATATTCTCTGTGTGTGTGTGTACTTTTAACGTAGGGATAAGGCAGCAAAGGAAGGTCAAAAGAGCCTGAGTGTAGCCATTTTGAGGAGACCAGACCCTAACCATACTGAACAAGAGAGTTGCCAGCATGTCCTTGGCTCAAGACCACTCGAAGATGAGTGAATTACTAGGCTGGATGCCTTACAAACTGTTTGTGCTTACCTTTCTGAGGCAGCAGTTTATGATTAACCTTTATGGCCTGACCACAAGTCAATGCTGCTCTCATGTACCGTTGTTTCCCAACAAGGTTTTTGAACATTTAAAAACGTTATCACTCCTGCTCGGGAGAAGACCCCTACTCTGTCTCTGGAATAGGATGTATTGTCTATCTCTGTCTCGATAAGCTTTCTGTCACTAGTTGGCTCACTCTCAAGTTCTTTCCGCACGAAGCCAAGCACCCACTTGGTGAGTTCGGGGTAGGGGGGTTCCTCCTTTCACTGGGACACCCCCTGCATCACTTTTATGTTACCTATCATACTTCCTAATTCTATAGTTACTTATTCAATTGCATGTCTTCCTCTACTGGATTGTAGGCTTAAGGAGGACGAATCGTGACTGTTTTGCTCACCACTTGAAGTCCAAGGTCAAATGCTGACAAGATGGTACTAAATTGATATTGGTAAAATGAATTCATTGTTGCTTCATTTTGCATTTTTGTGATAGAGGTATTGAACATTTTAAATTATTAATTGCCAGTTAAGGTCTTCTTTTGTCAATAGCGTATGTCATTTGCTCATATGTAATAAAAACTTTAAAAATTAATTATTGGGTTGCTTTTACTATTTTCCATTTGACATGCTGTTTTCCTAATCTTTTTAGATTTCTTGTGTCATTATCTTTTGCTGAATAACACATCATCCCAAAACTCAGTGGCTTAAAATAACAAATATTTGTGGGTTTTTTTTGTTTGTTTTTTTCTAAGACACGGTCTCACTCTATTGGTCTTATTCTGTTGCCTGGTCTAGAGTGTAGTAGCATCATCATAGCTCACTGCAACCTCAAACACCCGGGCTCAAGTGATCCTCGCACCTCAGCCTCTTGGATAGCTGGGATTACAGGTGTGTGCCACCATGCTCAGCTAAGTTTTCTGTTTTTTGTAGAGACTGGATCTCATCTTGCTATTTTGCCCAGGCTGGTCTTGAACTCCTGGCCTCAAGTCATCCTGTCGCCTTGGCCTCCCAAAGTGCTAGGATTACAGGCACAAGCCACTGTGGCCAGTCACAAGTGCTTTTTAAGTTTCTGCTTCTGTCACATTTGTAGGGGTCCATTGACCAAATCAAATGGCATGGCCATGCCTAGATTCAAGCGATGGAGAAATAGACTCTACCTCTTGATGGGAGGAGCCCAAAGTCATATTGCATGGGAGAGTGAAAGCATGGATCTGAGGACTTATTGTGGCTATTTTGCAAAACATTTTGCAAACATTGTCATTTTGCAAAAAATCTTCCACTTTTCCCCTCCCTTTCCTCCTCCTTTACCTTTTCCTCCTCCTCCTTGTTTCTGTCTTCTTCCTTACCCTCTTTCATTAATTGATTCTGAATATTTCTTATTAAAAATAAGAGCTAGAAGGTTGATATTGTATTTGCCCTAACACAAAATAGGAGTAGCCTGTCAATACTCTGGTGGTAGGAGGTATGGGGAAAAATTCTTGCCAGAGTTTTTTAAAACACACCAGCAGAAGTTCTTTAGAGGACGAAAGGGTTATTTATAAATTTAGAAAGCTCCTTTTGCCATCTCAGTCTGTTTTATAGCTAAAATTACAGTAAGGATGAAGTTTAAGTGGTCATTTTCTGTGAAGACTTCAGATATTCATTTCAATTATGAGAGTAAGAGAATAATAGCTATCAAATAATGTATATACTAGTTAAAAAAAAAAAGCCTTGAGTTTCATAGACAAAATGTATCCTCAATGGATAAAGACTACATATGTATATATGTATCTTTACAACTGACAAAAATTTTAATTTCTTAATGCCCTCTAATATCCAGCCTGTGTTCCAATGTTTGAATCACAATCCAAGCAAGGTCTGCATATTGCATTTGGCTGATTTATCTTTCCAATTTCTTTTAATCCAAAACAGACCTTTTACTCCTTTTATAACAATTTCATTTAGTTGTTGAATTTTCAATACTCTGGATTTAGATGATATCATTTATCATGTTCCTCTTGCCATTATATTTCTTGTGAAACTGGAAGTTAGATCTAGAGATTTGATTGAGTTCAGGTTCAATTCCTTTTGCTAGAATGTTTTATAGACTTAATTTAGACTTTTATCTATCTTTCTATCTCGATGTAAAGACTTATATGTACATAGTACAAAAAATAAAGCTGATACTATAGGAATATTATAGCTTGCATTTTTACCTGATAATAAAACATAGAGCTCTATATATATCAATAATACACTATATATCTGATTGTTATAAAATAGGTGGTCAAGTATTCACTTTTAGCATGAACAATAGTTCTATTGATTCCCTATTGATGGACATTTAAGCTTTAAAAATCTTTTTTTAAAAATTATTTTGTTTTGAGACAGGGTCTTATTCTGTTGCCCAGGCTAGAGTACAGTGGCATCATCATAGCTCACTATAGCCTCAAATTCCTGGGCTCAAGTAATCCTTCTGCCTCAGCCTCCCAAGTAGCTGCAGGCGTGCCACCACACACAGCTAATTTTTCTTATTTTTTTGTAGAGACAAAGTCTCGCTCTGTTGCCCAGGCTGGGCTTAAACTTCTGGCCTCAAGCCTCAGCCTCCCAAAGTGCTGGGATTACAGGCGTGAGCAACCACACTGGGCAATAGACCCTATTTCATCATAGGAAGTGTGTCAAGGCCACATTGCAGATGAGTACAAAGGGTGGGAGATAATGTTTTGACCATCTTTGGGAAATGCAATCTGCCACAATTATCCACTCGTCAAGCATTCAGATCTTAGTGTGTTATATATAGTCGTTTATATCCATAAACAGAAATGCTTCTTTGCCCCTCCATTTTTCTGTTGGAACATTAGGTTCTCTCCCTTATTTGTGGGAGCTTACAGAATTTTAGGCACTTGTCCAGGGCCTATAAAGCTGGGGAGGATAGGGAAATAGGCCTTCTACACACTGACAGAAAATCTGTGCTTTTGAGATCATTCTTATTGAAGTCATGCTCTGGGCAACTATGACTGCCAAATTATCTTCATTATTAGTTCTAGCATTTAAACCTAGGGACTCCGGCCTCCTGGGATTTTTATATTTGCCATTTAATAGATAAAGTCATAAAATTGGTAATGATGTGAAAGTTAATAACACGAAAGTCATTATGTGTTCATTGGAGAAAGCTGACAAAACAGAGATTAAATAAAAAGGAGAAAAAATCAGAACTCTACAAATCTTAATAATTTCTTGATAACAGATAATATCCCCCCCCCCACACACACATAAGTCTAGGGAAACAGAATAATATGCAAAGGTGAAGTTGTTTTCAAGGATTTTTTTTCAATCCACACCCTCTTCCACTTTTAATTACCCAGAGAATGTCAACAGAGGGAGATAAAGATACCCATCTCCATCCAGGTAAAATCCCAAATCAGAGTCTAAGGGACTATTGGGGACTCCTAAGCAGATGAGTGTAGTGGGAATGGTGTTCTCATTCATTCCCGAGGAAAAGCAGTCTGTGAAGCAGCTCCATTTTGTAAGGGTCAGAGTGTGGAATGCTTGAGTTTTTTATCCCCTTCATTGGGTGTGATTTATATATATTGCGATGGATGGAAGCCGAGCCTATCGGTTGCAGCTGTCGGCTGCTCAGGTCAGATGGCGGTCCATCTTTCCCCATCTCCGTCCGTCTGTGCCATTCCCTAGACAGAGGGAGTATACGTGACAGAGTTTGCATTTGGCACTATAGTTCATTTTCTCTTTTGGCATTTTTTCAGTCCTAGACTCGGGCTTACGTTTTTTGGCAAGCATATTTTTCTCTCATCATTTTAGTGTAGTCTATTACAGAGCTGAATTTAGACCATATATAATCTTTATATTTTGACTGACACAGTTTTCTAGTCTAATTTTTACACATAACAATCCACATATATAAACAGTCTGTGTGGTATTTCTGACTCAGCCAGTGTGGAGTCTTTGTAGTATATTGAGGGTGGACATTTGGAGTCCTTCAGAGAATGAAGACCTTTTCCTCAAATAATTTTCTATTACAATACTCTTAACTCCATTTATAAAAATAACCATTGTTAAAAGTTGGCTCTATATTTTTCTAGTCATTTATTTTCTCTGAAAATATAGATAACTTTCTTTTTATATAATTGAGATTATATTGAACATACTA
>NW_012143412.1:3085653-3087454 GCF_000956105.1 Propithecus coquereli | reverse complement strand
CCATTACATAGCTCATTGTCATATGCTGATTGAGTAATAATATCAACATTGTTGAACAGGTCATCAGAGTTGGACAGTCTGCAGGATATGACCAGCTTCTGAAATGTTCTTTGGGGATGAAATTGAGAGAGGAAAATGGGACAGCCATGGAAGAATTTAGTTTCATCCAAGCTGGTTTTCCTCTGAGGGAGGAGGTGAGGAAAGGACAGGGGAGCAGGAAATAGATAGCTCTCATAGGTTATGAGGTTGGTGAAAAAAAGAACAATATCTATCCAGTTAAGAGGATATTTAAAGATTTGTTTTCTAGTGATAGTGGTAATGAATTAATTCTTGTTGGCCTTGTATACTTCTTACAGTCTTTAGATATTTACTGTTTTCTGAATCTTTTCTTTAGCTTACTGTTTTATGGCATTTAGATACATGGCTTCAATTGCTACATTCTGAGCTATTTATTATATTAGCAACAACTATTGGCATATTCCTTCTCAAGCACATGATGTCAGAACATACATCATTTTTTAATTTTCTTAGTATATTTAATATCCATTGATTGCAAAGTGTGGGACCTATCAATTTTAGACAACGTGTTTGTCATGAAAGGACTGAATGGTTTATGATGTGAGCATCTTGCTATGGTAAATCTAGACAGTCACTGCATAAGTCTTATTGTTGTAATAGATGTTTCCTTTGGCCACTCTGTGTGTGTGTGTGTGTGTGTGTGTGTGTGTGTGTGTGTGTGTGAGAGAGAGAGAGAGAGAGAGAAATAGGTTCACAATAACAATAATAAAAGAGTATTGCTTCTCCGAGTCTCTTCTTATTTGCTGAGTATTGAGAACAATTTTCAGTTCTCTCCAACTGTTCAGGCATTCTCTAGGGGATGCCTAGTGTGTATTTGTAAATGCAATCCTCACAGCTTCTGTTTCCTCCAGCATGTCCTCAGAGACACATTCTCTTAGTTCTAATCTGATATCCCCCATTTGCTCTCTCCTTGCTCTGGCTGCTGCTGTGATACTCCCGACTGATGTGTCTCAATTCAAAACTTCTACTTTTCTGGCCCATTGCTCAGGTAGGAGTTATGTTCTACACTCCAATATGCTCATAGTACTGAATGGGAGTGTGGTTGATCAGAGTCCCAGACCAGATGATTTCGCAGCTAAATTTTACCAGACCTATAAAGAAGAACTGGTACTTATACTGCAGAAATTATTTCATAGTATCGAGAAGGAAGGAATCTTCCCCAACTCGTTCTACAAAGCCAGTATCATCTTACTATCAAAGCCAGGAAAGGACACAATAAAAAAAGAAAAATATAGACCAATATCCCTTATGAATATGGATGCAAAAATTCTCAATAAAATCCTAGCAAACTGAATTCAGCTGCACATTAAAAAAAATAATCCACCATAAAGACCAAGTGAGCTTTATCGCAGAGATGCAAGGATGGTTCAACATGTGCATATCTATAAATGTGATTCATCACATAAATAAAAGCAAAGACAAAGACTATATGATCCTCTCAATAGATGCAGAAAAAGCATTTGACAAAATTCAGCACCCTTTTATAAGAACTCTTAACAAAATAGGCATAGATGGAACATACCTTAAAATTATAAAAGCCATGTATGACAAACCCACAGTCAACATCATTTTGAATGGGGAAAAATTGAAAGCATTCCCATTTAGAACCAAAACCAGACAAAGATGCTCACTGTCACTACTTCTATTCAACACAGTGCTGGAAATCCTAGCCAGAGCCATCAGGCAAGAGAAGGAAATCAAAGGTATCAAAATGGGAAAGAAG
>NW_012143412.1:3082914-3083507 GCF_000956105.1 Propithecus coquereli | reverse complement strand
TTATTGAACAGTCCCAGGTAGAGATTGTTGAAGACAAAATAAAATATAGAGGTAAATCTCTAAATGTCATGTTTTATTTGGGAAGAAAGAATTGCAATTCGGGGTATATGCACAAACCGGGTGTGGGTGGTCTTTGGTGTGCCTGAAGAACAGATAGAAGGTTGAGAATTTTATTAGAAAGAGAAATGTTACATATTATTTTGAAGGGAAGCTCATTGGGTACTAGAGAAGCCTCTGGGAGCTGGCAACCTCTGGTGAGTGACAGTGGTTGGTAAAATCAGTCTTAGAGTCATGGGAGGACATTTCAGCAGCTACTAGGTAAAACTGGTCTTAGGGTTACATCAGGCTGTTTCAGCAGTGGGGCACGTGGAAAATTTAAGCCTTGGAGCAGGTGCTATGTGCTCCAAGTCCTTTTTCCCCTAGCCCCTTGACTCTGATTTAGTTGGGTATGATGAGAATGACCCAGTCTGTATAATCAACTTTCACAAGAGGTAGGAAGGTACTCTAGGTCACTGGTCTCCAGACTTTTTTTTGACTACATAATCCTCAAAAGAATGTTCAAAAACTGTTTATCATGATTTAAAGTAGACATA
>NW_012143412.1:3077719-3079069 GCF_000956105.1 Propithecus coquereli | reverse complement strand
TTATCAGCTGTTTTTTTGCTGCGTAACAAATCACCTGAAGTTTAAGACAGGAACAACTTACTATTTCTTGCAATTTTTCCAGTTGATTGGGCAGTTCTGTTCCACATGGTTTTGGTTGAAGTCAGTCGTACAGACAGATGCATTCAGCTAGCATCTGGGCTGGGCTGGAATATTCAAGATGGCCTCTCTTACATGTCTGGTACCTTGGAAATAAATGTAGGTTTGAGCACCTCAGATTTTTCTTCAATTGGCTTCTTTCTCCACATGGCGATGTCTCATCCTACAAGTCTTTCCACGTGGCTTTTTCCAGAAGGATAGACTGGGAACTGGATTTCAGAAAAGCAAAATAATCAGAGTCCGCCAGGTCTTGTGAGGGCTGGGACTGGAACTGGCACGGGCTCACTGCTGTCACATTCTATGATACTAGTCAAAGCAAATCAAAAGGCCAGTCCAGATTTAAAGGTAGGGAAGTAAAGCCCAGTATCAATGAGGATAATTGAGAAAAAATATAAATGTAAATAAATATATAAAGGTAGGGAAGGAGACTCCACCTCTTGCTTGGAAGAGCAGCCTATGTATACAGGGAAAACAGTGACTTTTGACAACCATGCTTAGAGACCTTCTATGCCACCATTGCTATCTTCTCACCCTTCTGTCTACCACAGATATTAATAGCAAAAAGAGAGAAGATATTGGACCATTAATAAGTACTGGATCTCACAAAAGTTGTTTAAGTACATTATTTACAATAAAAGAGACAACCTCTTCCCATTGTTTCCCTAAGTCCAAAAAGAACATGACAGAAATGAATAAAGAACCAAAAAAGTAGTCAATTTGGAAACACAAGGAGAAATTGTGTGTCCAATTAAAAAATAAATACATCAAAAGTTTGGTAAAAGTTAATGAAGTCTGGGTAAATATTTAAGAAAATATAAGAACCTTACAGTTTTCTTGTAGTTAATCTTTTAATGTGTCTGTATCTGACAAGAAAAGACATGAAGGAGGTATATGGGACAGATATGTGCAGCTTGCTGGTTTGGTGTTTGTGAGTAAATCATAACTTAAAGTTTGTGGATTGGGGACACATACTCTTCAATGTAAGTCTTTGCCCTATCACGAAGCCTCTGCATTTGCTCGTGCAGTATAATTTCCCTGGCAAGCCGCTTCCCCTGCTCTCCTGTGGAAATCCTAACAACTTTTCAAATCCTATTCAAGTATAACCTCTTACATGATCATTCTTTCCTAATAATTATCTCCTCCTACCTATTTGCAATTAATTAGAACCTCTTCTGTTTTCTTCCAGTACTCTGATCATATCTCTATGATTAATATAACATGTATCACCGCGTA
>NW_012143412.1:3074817-3075944 GCF_000956105.1 Propithecus coquereli | reverse complement strand
CTCTTGCTCAGGTTGGTCTCGAACTCCTGAGCTCAAACAATCTGCCCACCTCGGCCTCCCAGAGAGCTAGGATAGGGGAAAAATTTAAAAGGAGGTTTTTTGAAGAAATTTAAAATACTCTGATGAATTTTGTAAAGGAAAAGAAAATTTAATCTTGTTTTGACATATTCAAATAATACCTCCCTGAAACAGACAGTTAAATCTGCATCCCCCTTATTTATTTATCTATTTTATAGCTTTATTGAGGTATAAATGACAAATATAATTGTATAAATTTAAGGTGTGCAGTGTGATGATTTGATATATGTGTATATTGTAAAATGATCGGCTCAATCAAGTTAGTTAACACACCCATCACCTCACAAAGTTACCTTTTTGTGTATGTCGTCAGAATTACCTTCTTGGCAAATTTCAAGTGTACGATACAGTATCCATTGTCGCCATGCTGTACGTTACATCCCCAGAACTTATAACTGAAACTTCATGCCCTTTGACCAACATCATCCCATTTCCTCCATCCCTCATCCCCTGGAAACCACTATTCTACTCTGTTTCTAAGAACTCGACTGTTTTAGATTCCACATATCAGTGAGATCATACAGTATTTGTCTTTTTTGGTCTGATCTATTTCACTTAACATAATGCCCTAATTTCTCATTTAGGTTCTCACAAATGGCAGGATTTCCTTCTTTTTTATGGCTGAATAATAATCCATCATGCATGTATGTATGTGTCTGTCACAATTTCTTTATTCATTCACTGATGGACACTCAGGTTGTTTCCATTTCTTGGCTGTTGTAAATAACATCCACCATGAACACAGGAGTGCAGCTACCTCTTGCATATACTGGTTTTATTTCCTTCAGATATATACCCAGAAGTGGGATTGGTAGATCATATGGTAAATTCCATTTTTAATTTTTTGAGGCACCTCCTTAATGACTGTACTAATTTAGATTCTTACTAGCAGTGTGCAAATGTTCCCTTTTCTCCACAGCCTTGTTAACACTTGTTATCTATTGTCTTTTTGATAATAGCCATCCTAACAATTGTGAGGGGATATCTTACTGTGGTTTTGATTTGTATTTCCCCGAGGACTGCTAATGTTGGGCACTTTTTCATGTACC
>NW_012143412.1:3072750-3074767 GCF_000956105.1 Propithecus coquereli | reverse complement strand
ATTTTTTTGTTGAATAGACCTGATCAGTTGTCCTGTACAGTATCCCATCTTCTAGATTTGTTCGATTGCTTCCTCATGGTATCATTTTAATTGTTACTCTGACCTCTGGTTAGATATGGAAGTTGTAAAAATGTGACAGTTTTAGATGAAATATATTTGGTGAAAATACATAATAAGAGGTGCTATGTACTTCATGTCGTATCATATTAGGAGGCGCCTAATGTCCGGTGGTGCTAAAGCCAATCACTGGGTTAAGGTGACAAGTGCTCATCCCACCATTGGGTGTGGTCTTTTCCTTGAAACCAGCAAATAATTAGTGGAGTGGTATTTTGGAACTATGAAGTTATTCTTTCATTCAATGTAACATCATTGGTGATCCTTCCAAGTTAATTTCTTCATTATCTAGGGCTCCTTGGCTATTCTGAAAATCAGATCCTGATAAAAAAGCAAGAAAACCGCTAATTATGTTTCCTTTAATTACAAAGTTTACTAATTTTTAGAATAAGGGTTGATGTAATATCCCCCTCAAATGGTGGCAAATAAGGTTTTTATTGTGTTTTGGTTTGTGGTTAATTTGTTTTTTGGCTTTCTCTTTTGAGTATTTTGATCAACTCATAGATATTCACATAGTGTATACATTTCTATTAGAGTGAGAAAGTAAAGTGGCTCAGAGCAGTCTGAGGAATGTGAGGGATGCAAAATTTATCAGGACCAGAGAGGCAGGAGCATGAGACTTCAGTCACGTTCCCTGCCCCAGTGCCCCCAGGGGTAATTGTTTAAAGGCACTTTGTTTTTTCTTTCTCTCTGGGTAGTTTCCAGACTAGCTGATAAGTTACCTAAAATGTTGCCACAAGTTGTACAATGTGACCCTCACCCTTTATCACCATGTTCCTGGAATTTGTGTTACAAAGAACAAAGTATAGCCAGTTGATAGCTTAAGTTATCTTAATGAACTAATGTAGATTCGTGGTCAACAATTTAGGAACTGCCCCCCTAACTTCTTTCCTGCCCCGCCCCCCCCTTTAAAGACCCACTTGTAACTGCTGCTAATTGGAGTTTATATTCAGGGCAACTTGAATCTATGACTCCTGAGTTGCAGTCCTCAACCTTGGCCCAACTAAACTAAACTCTCTACTTGTATTAATTTTGCCTCAATTTCTTCTTTTAGGTTGGCAAGAGTCATGCAAAAATTGTCCCAGCTTTGGCCAGAGATGGCTCTATTAATATGTTTTTTTATGAACTTTTGGCACTATCTCATTTGTCTTTGAAGGCTTCCTTGCTTTTTGGATCAACAAGATGTCTCTGGGCAAGGTCATGGGCACCTGTAGTCCCAGCTACACAGGAGGCTGAGGCAGGAAGATTGCTTGAGCCCAGGAGTTTTGGCTGTAGTGTGTGCTATGCCAAATGGGTGTCTGCACTAAGTTCAGCATCAATATGGTGAACTCCTGGGACCAGGGGACCAGCAGATTGCCTAAGGAGTGGTTCCCAGATTGGAAATGGAGCAGGTGATCACTAGTAGGATCATGCCTGTGAATAGCCACTGCACTCCAGTCTGGGCAGTATAGCAAGACCCCATCTCTACAATAAGAAAAACAAAAACAAGATGTCTCTGACACCAGTTGGCAACATTTCTTGGAACCATTTATTTCCCCAAGGAGTTCTGGTTCCCTTTAACAGAGACTTGTAGTTAGAGACCAAAATCTTGGTCCTAGTGTTACTTCCCAAATGAAGGGGTTCTTTTGCTTGGCAGGTATCAGGCCAATAGACATAGCCGAGTCAGTTATAGCATGAGGGTTTTATTACTTGGCACAAGTAAGGAGCACACTGGGGATAGTTCCTAAAGTGGTGTGTCCCTGAACAAGAGGGTTGGGCTGGTTTTACAGTCACAGGGTATGGAGGCGTGATCTGATAGGATCTTGAGATGAGGTGATGCCAGGAAACATTTACTCTGGTCCTTGACATAGGGTGGCTCCAGGGCTCAGTCTGACTGGATTCTGGATCCTGCCCTGTGGTGTCT
>NW_012143412.1:3068786-3070173 GCF_000956105.1 Propithecus coquereli | reverse complement strand
AGTATAACCTCTTACATGATCATTCTTTCCTAATAATTATCTCCTCCTACCTATTTGCAATTAATTAGAACCTCTTCTGTTTTCTTCCAGTACTCTGATCATATCTCTATGATTAATATAACATGTATCACCGCGTACGAGCTGTTTAGCTTAGCTCTCAACCACTGCGCTAGACAGAAGCTTCTTAAGGGCAAAGACAATATCATTTTCATCTCTCTTCCTGTGAAAATTGTTTTCTAGTGCAGCCCAGTAAGGAAACAATGGAGGTTGTGAAGAGTTTACAGTATTTATAGAGGCTGTAGAAGGAACCGGTCCTTGTAGCTCAGGTTACACTGCCTGTTACTTATGAAGGATACGTCCGGAAAGTACAGTTATGTATTGCTTAACGAGGGGGATACATTCTGGGAAATGCACTGTCAGGCAATTTCGTTGTTGTGTGAACATCAGAGGGTGTACTTACACAAACCTAGATGGTATAGCCTACTACACACCTAGGCTATATGGTATAGCTTATTCCTCCTGGGCTACAAACCTGTATAGCATGTTACTGCACTGAATATTGTTGACAATTGTTACACAATGGTTAAGTATCTGTGTATCTAAACATATCTATACATAGAAAAGTTACAGTAAAAATATAGTATTATAATCTTGGGGTCATTGTCATGTATGTGATCTGTCATTAACCAAAGCATCGTTATGCTGTGCATGACTCTATTTATACAAAGCTATATTGTACATATGTCAAGGCTGTTCATGGCTGAATTGCTGAAGCATGAAATTCAGGTTTACCCAGACATGAGCTACAAAATCAGCTAACGAACAAATAACTTCTGGGTTTTCTGTAACAGCTGGTGCAGCCTGGCCTACATACGTCTCTTGCCAAGAACTCACTCATGCCCAGGGGAGAGTGCGGGGTCCAGGCAGATAGATGGCTGTGTGAGGCAGAAGGAAGCAGTGAAGAGTTTGCAGATGGAGTGGCCCCTTCCCCTTCCTCTCTGCCAACAGTTGCATCTGTAAGATTGTGTGTGGCCACTCCCTGCATGGTTCTCTGCAGTGCTTGGCAGAGTACCGTGGTTAATTCTCAGGCGTTAGCTAGCGTTGGACACATCTGGTTGAAAGCCCTCTCTCTGTCACTACCTTATTACTTAATCTTATTAAGTGTTCATCTATAAAATTGGGATTAATTAAAAATTTCTTGGCACAGTGCTTTGTGCATTTTAAAGCCTCAATACATTTTAGTTCTCATTCTTGCTATTTTTTAAATTCATAGATAATAATCACTTAAAATATGTTTATAAATTGAAGAAATAAAAGTTGTTACTAAGTAAGCAAACTAAAAGCATACATCAATTTAAAAGGGAAGACCATGGATGAAACATGAGAG
>NW_012143412.1:3063210-3065106 GCF_000956105.1 Propithecus coquereli | reverse complement strand
TGTAGTTGCTTTATTTATAACACAGCCTGTTTGGCAACTGTCCCACCGCAATTTCTTTGTTCCCACACTGTCCCGACTCAACACGTCCCTGTTCCTTGTTGTTTCGTCTCCGGCGAGCAGATGTTTGCATCTAAACTCTCTAGCCCCTCCTGTTTTCAGGGTTAGGGCGCTCTGGACTTGTGTGCAAGGCCACAGATGTGTTCTTGAGAAAAACAACAAGAAACCATTCCCAGACAAAGTGTCCTCTACAGAGTTGTATGAATTCCTTATATATTTTGGATATTAACTCATCAGGTAGATGGTTTACAAATATTTTCTCACATTCCATAGGTTGCCTTTTTATTATGTTGATTGTTTCTTTTGTTGTGCAGAAGCTTTTCAGTTTCATATGTTTATTTATGTTTCAGTTGCCTGTGCTCTTGGTGTCATATCGAAACAATTGTTCCAAGACCAATGTCAAGGAGTTTTTTCCCTATGTTTTCTTCTGGGAGTTTTGTGGCTTTAGGACTGATGTTCATGTCTTTAATCCATTTTGAGTTCCTTTTTGTGAGTGGTATAAGATAGGGGTCCAATTTCATTTTTTTTGCATGTGGATATCCAGTTTTTCACCACCTCTCTTTGAAGAGACTATCTTTTCCCCATTGTGTATTATTGGCACTGTTGTCAAATATTAGTTGAAAGGTCTTCCTATTTTATGATTATATTAATTTTTGAACCTTTAGTATTATCTTTCTAAGATGTCACTTTGTCCTTAATTTAGTAAAACTGAAAAGTCTGATCCTTGCACTACAAGAGAATTTTTTGAACTGAAAGAAAAAAGGAAACTAGTAACTGTTGTATATTAGTCAATGTTCTCCTGAGAAACAGGAGCAATTTTGTGTGTGTGTGTGTGTGTGTGTGTGTGTGTGTGTATTTATTTATTTATCATAAGGAATTGGTAATGGAGATTGGCAGGTCCAAATCTGCTAGCAGGCTCAAGACCCAGATGATAATGGTGCAGTTCCAGTCTGCAGGCACTTTGCTAGAGAATTTCCTCCTGCTTGGGGCTGCCAATCTTTGTTTTATTTAGGTCTTCTGCTGTTTGGATGAGGCCCATCCACATTATGGAGGGCAATCTGCTTACTCAAAGTTTGCTAACTTAATCTCCTCCAAAAGCACCCTCCATGCTGACAATAAAAATGACCACTATGGTTTCAATATATGTGCCCCTCTGAAATTCATATGCTGGAACCTAGTACCCAGTGAGATAGTAAGATGTGTGGGCTTTAGAGATGATTAAGTGTGCCCTCATGAAGGGGATTAATGACCACATAAGAGAGGTGTGAGGGAGCCGTTATTCCCTCCTTACCCTGCTGCCTTTTCTGCCATGTGAGGGTGCTGAGAGAAAAGCCACCCATGGAGCAGGCCCTCACCAGACACTCAACCTGCTGGTACCTGAATCTTCGACTTCCCAGTTTCCAGAACTGTGGGGAATAAATTTCTACTTCTCATAAATTACCCAATTTAAGGTATTATATTTTTATAGCAGTCCAAATGGACTAAGACAATTGATCATCACATGTGGAACACTTGCCATGTGTCAGACCCTTCTAGGTTCTTTATTTCATTTAATTTTCATAACTCTAAGAAATATATCTTATTTTGGCAGGGCATGGTGGCTCACACCTGTAATTGTAGCACTCTGGGGGACTGAGGCAAGAGGACTGCTTGAGCTCAGGAGTTCAAGACCAGCCTGAGCAAGAGTGAGACCCTGTCTCTACTAAAAATAGAAAAATTAGCTGGGCATGGTGGTGTCCACTTGTAGTCCCAGCTACTTGGGAGGCTGAGGCAGGAGGATCACTTGAGCCCAGGAGTTTGAGGTTGCAATGAGCTGCGATGATGTCATTGCACTCTACC
>NW_012143412.1:3061064-3063160 GCF_000956105.1 Propithecus coquereli | reverse complement strand
AATAGCCATCCTAACAATTGTGAGGGGATATCTTACTGTGGTTTTGATTTGTATTTCCCCGAGGACTGCTAATGTTGGGCACTTTTTCATGTACCCGTTAGCAATTTGTATGTCTTCTTTGGAGAAATCTTCAGGTTCTTTGCTCATTGAATTATTTGGGTTTTTAAATTTTTTTTTTTTTATGTTTTTGGCAGTTGAGTTGTGCCGTGGCCCATTTCTTGGGGCCGAGGAATGAACACAGAGACAAAAAGACGCAGACACACGACTGCAGTCCTTATAAAAAGACACAGACACCACAAAGACGGTATAAGGCTGCAGCAAAAGTTTTTGCTGTAGTTGCTTTATTTATAACACAGCCTGTTTGGCAACTGTCCCACCGCAATTTCTTTGTTCCCACACTGTCCCGACTCAACACGTCCCTGTTCCTTGTTGTTTCGTCTCCGGCGAGCAGATGTTTGCATCTCAACTCTGTAGCCCCTCTTGTTTGCAGGGTTAGGGCGCTCTGGACTTGCGTGCAAGGCCAAGGCATGTTCTTGAGAAAAACAACAAGAAACCGTTCCCAGACAAAGTGTCCTCTACATATCCCCCTTTTTTATTTTTTTATTTCTTTTAAGGCACAGGACGCTGTGTTTGGACATGTTGCAGCACCGTCATTATTTTATGATGTTGTTGTTCCTTATTTACTTTTCTTTGGGACCATCACCTGTAGACTATGAAAAAACAGACAACAACCAATAATATAATGCATAGATTGCTAGTAATTGATGTAAGCCATGTCTTAAGGTGTTCAAAAGGATTTAATTGGGTGAGACCATTAGCCAGGCCTTGAAAGATCTCCGCCTCATTCATCTCAGGGAGATTGTCATGGAACGCATCAGTTATTTCTCGTTCCAAATTTTGGAGATCAGAGGTCATATTGATACTGCCATATAAGAGATTACGGAGTGAGTTCCAATGTCTGCTCGCATTAAAAGGAATAGGGGTAACACAAAATTGGGAGGAATTCCAATTGCAGCAGAGAAATGACTACATTGTTAAAATATTTTAAGTCTGGCTGTTTCATAGAACAGACACTATAACAATGATTAGAAAAAATTCCATTGAATCCATCTGTAATTCTGCTTATTTCAGAAGAGTCTGAATAACGAGAAGGGTGTAAAAAGGATACTCATTCATGTCTTTTTAATTTGGTATTATTCTTATCACTGGAGTGAGGCAAAATGAATTGAATTACAGGTAAGTTTCCACAGATGGTTTAAAAAAATGCTCGTCCCTCGGGGCCCACCCTCGCTTGGCCCCAGCGCAGCTCCCAGAAGGTGGCGGCCAAGGCGCAGGAGCCCCGGCAGAGCGGCTGCGGTCCGGCCAGCGGATGTGCAGCGGTGGGCAGCAATGAGACAGGATAAGCCACGGGCGCTGTTGGGGCTGTGGGGCTAGTGATAAGAGAGGGTAAACACTTCTTTAATAAGGCAATAAATTCTGTTATTTCAGTGTTAGGGGATAGAGAGTTAACCCTTTCCTGACTGTCTACTAGAGGAGTCACCTCTGGGATCTCCTCAGGGGGAGGAGGATCCAGTTCCTCCCCATTCTGCGACTCAGCTTTCTCCGAGTCAGTTTCTAAGAGCTGTATTGCTTGTGTTATGGCACTACAAACAGTCCAAATTTTTAAATTAACCGTGTTGTCTCGGTGGGCTACACAAAAAGCTTTAACAACTTGTTGCCAGCTGCGCAAATTTAACTGAACCTGGGACTGAAACTGAAACCAATTGCAGTGCTGCTGCACTAAGTCAAACAAGTGCTTTAAAGGAGTATCTTTAACTTCCACTCCCACTGAATGTAAAAGTCCCTGAACTAACTTTCGATATTCTCGTTCCGCAGCTGAAGGGGAATTTCCCATAATGCCGGAGGTCCTCTGTTGGGTGCCACTTACCTTATGCCAAAGAAGTCCCACTCCAGTTCTTCGGCCCCTAGTGACGCAACCTAGCTCGCTGCGCCACTTGCCATGGCCCGTTTCTTGGGGCCGAGGAATGAACACAGAGACAAAAAGACACAGACACACGACTGCAGCCCTTACAAAAAGACACAGACACCACAAAGAC
>NW_012143412.1:3057081-3058349 GCF_000956105.1 Propithecus coquereli | reverse complement strand
AAAAAAAAAAAAAAATTTGCTGGTCATGGTGGTATGTGCCTGTAGTCCCAGCTACTCAGGAGGCTGAGGTGGGAGGATCGATTGAGCCCAGGAGTTCAAGGTCACAGTGAGCTATGATCATGCCACTGCACTCCAGCGTAGGTGACAGAAGACCTCATCTATAAGAAAGCATAAGTAAATAAATAAATAATTTTTGAAAAGAGAGAATGCATTGTGGGCAATCTTTTTCTCCTCTACCAGGGTAAGATTTCCTGTGCCAATTATATAAGTCAGGTTGGCTATACCTTGGACTTTAGTTTTGTAGTTTTTTTTTAAGTACTATGAAGGAATTTAGTTTTGTTTAAAACTTTCAGTCTCCTTTTATTTGTATGTGGGCTATTAAGGGCAGAGTCATGTGTTCCAAATGAGTCAGAGTGTTAGAACTGCAGCTGTATGATGTTGGCAACTCTAACTAATAAGATATTGCCAAGGCCAAGAGTCATTCTTGGGGAGATAGAATAGAATTTCATGTCCCAATTGTACCAAACCACACTGAGGATGCACTTTTGCTACCACATTTGAAAGATCTTCATTTCCTTTCAGTAAGATGGCAGCTTTCTTCTATCTTTTCCACAATTAAGCACATATTTCGTCATAGCTTGGGAATTGAAAATTCTTTCTTTCTGTTCCCATATCATATTATTGGTCTAAGGAATGGCCAATAATAAGCCAGGCATGATGGCGTGCATGTTTAGTCCCAGCTACTTGGGAGGCTAAGGTGGGAGAATTGCTTGAGGCCAGGAGTTTAAAACCAGCTTGGGCAACACAGTGAGATCCAATCTCTATAAAAAGAAAAAAAATTAGCCAATAATAACTTTTTATTTTTATTTCAGCATATTATGGGGGTACAGATATTTAGGTTACGTATGTTGCCCTTGCCTCTCCTCCCCCCCAAGTCCGAGTTTCAAGCGTGTCCATCTCTCGGATGGTGCGCATTGCACTCTTTGTGTATGCATATACCCGTCCCCTCCTCCCACTCCTCCCTCTCCCCTGCCCAACATTCAATAGATATTATTCTTATATGTACACTTATGTGTTGATCAGTTAATACCAATTTGATGGTGAGTACATGTGGTGCTGGTTTTTTCATTCTTGGGATACTTCACTTAGTAGAATGCATTCCAGCTCTGTCCAGGAGTATACAAGAGGTGCTATATCACCATTGTTTCTTAAAGCTGAATAGTACTCCATGGTATACATATACCACATTTTATTAATCCACTCATGTA
>NW_012143412.1:3055699-3056097 GCF_000956105.1 Propithecus coquereli | reverse complement strand
GAACTAAAATAAAATCTTAAGGCTCACCCCCCACCAGCTGACTGAATGGACCTCCTCATGGCCTAAGGAATATCCTACAGCTAAATTTCCTGCCAGGAGGAGGGAGGTCAGACTTGCCTCATCATCCCCCTTCCCCCCCTTCCCGGGGACACCCTTTGTAAACCATTAACAGGCCTAAGGGTATGTAAGACAAACCTGCGGGTCCTCAATTTACACACAGAAATCAATAGCTTACCTCTGATGAACAGCTCCTTATGTTAAAACATTCCAAGCCTTTAGACAAAGCTTCATGTCTTTAGCCAATCACAAGTCAAAGAATCTTTAAACCCACCTATAACCTGTAAGCCCCCACTTGGAGATGGCCCACCTTTTCAGGCCAAACCAATGTATGCCTCCCA
>NW_012143412.1:3054453-3055430 GCF_000956105.1 Propithecus coquereli | reverse complement strand
TCTACATGTGGCTATCCAGTTTTCCCAGCACCATTTATTGAATAAGGATTCTTTTCCCCAGTGTATGTTTTTGTCTGCTTTGTCAAAGATTAGGTTAGCCAATAATAACTTGACTCCCATCTTGAAATTTCCCAGAAGGACCTCTTAGGAACCATTGTATAGACAGCAATAGTTTATACCTCAAGTATGCCTTTTAATTTGATTGTTTTTAAGTTAATATTCAATAAAAGCTAAGTTTGCCCTTTCACTTCAACTATTTTCCTCTCTCTTACACAATTCTAATTAATTCCCAAGCATGGGCTTATAGTTGCTTTTAACTAATATCATTAGAATATCATCAAATTTGTGAAAACAAAGTCAGGTGTAAATATAAGAAATTTGCATAATTCATTTTGATGTCTTTTAAATATCTAAAAATGTTGTCTTATCAGAAAGGACTTAGAAATAATTCAGAATAGAATAACAAATTAGATCAAGTTAGTTGAATCCAAACAAGCATAAATTAGCAAGCTTGGTAGAAGTTACAAATAAATCTGAACTGGTCTTTAGATAATGTAGATAATGGAAGCTGGCAGCCTGGGCTGTGAAATTACCCCATCTAAAGAACATACATTTAAGACATTGATTTAGAGACTATAGAAAAAAAACTCAATACACAATCTAGATTGTGAGAACATTTGCCCCAGCTATTTGTGACTCTGCATCTCATATTCCAATTAAATCAATGGTTGGTATACAATCTCAGCCAGCCAAGAAAGTAACATCGAAAGTGTTTACTTAGTGTGTACTGACTTAACTCCATGAAGATTTAGAATGACATACAGAGAAGTTGGAAGTCGAATCGATACAATTAATATTTTTGCTTTAAATTTGGAAATAATCTATGCACATGCATTATTTTTATGACTTATTTGGCATTTTAGAATATGATTTGGCATATCAGCTGTCAACCTTAAATAATGAGATTCAGAAAATAT
>NW_012143412.1:3035222-3054403 GCF_000956105.1 Propithecus coquereli | reverse complement strand
ATACAATTAATATTTTTGCTTTAAATTTGGAAATAATCTATGCACATGCATTATTTTTATGACTTATTTGGCATTTTAGAATATGATTTGGCATATCAGCTGTCAACCTTAAATAATGAGATTCAGAAAATATGATTAAATGTAGAGTTTAATTTGAGCACAAAGCTTGAGGACAGCTGCTCGGGAAGCATAGGTTCCAAAGAATGGAAGTCAGCGAGCGTTCCAAAGCGTAGAAGTTTGGGGTCATTTATATAGACAAAGTTTAGGGAAGCTTAACAGAATTTCAACATCTTTCTATATAAGGCTTAAGGCATAGTTAGTATGATCTGATTGGTTGAGGTGGTGTTTTTCTTGTGGGAAAAGTATATTTAACATTCCACACTGAAGATGTTAACAGTCATGGGGTCTTTTGCACCATCTGGTCTGAGTTAGGCACAGGACAATAAAGGAGGCAGCTAATCTATAACAAAGGTCAGTGATTAGAAGGGGAGGGGGTCAGCTCTCTGGTCCCCCTAGTCATTTATAATACAAGAACTATGAGAGAGTTAATCTATAATCTAAGAAGCAAAACTTGCAACTACATGCTAACTGACTCAGATGACAGTCTCATCTCTCTCAAGGCTTATAGTGTTTTTAGGGCTCCAACAGCTTTTAAATTTTATTTTCACAGAGCCTTGGAATTATAATTTAAAATGTGTAATTGAGCGATTTCTTAGTATATTTAATACAACTTAAGATTCATATTCCAAATATGTAAAAATTTAACATGTTACATTTATAAATTATAGAAGTGCTTGGGAAAGCTTGTTTTTATTAATTATAGTTAGACAATTGAAACACTTTAAAAAACAAATGGTAGTATATTGAATGTATAAAGACAGTTAAAATTATTACAATATTAACTGCTTAAAAATCCCTAAGTAATTCTTTAAATTTGTGGATTTACTGTCTAGGTACAGTGGATCACAGCTATAATCCCAACACTTTGGGAGGCTGAGGCAGGAGGATCGCTTGAGGCAAGGAGTTGAAGGCCAGCCTGGGCAATGTAGTGAGACCTTGTCTGTACCAAAAAAATAAATGAATAAATAAAATTAGCTGGGCATGGTATCATGTGCCTGTAGTCTCAGCTACTTGGGAGGCTGAGGTAGAAGGATTGTACCACTGCACTCCAGCCTGAGTGACACAGCAAGATGTAGTCTCTAAAAAACAAACATAACAAAACTTGTGGATTTATAAATAGCGTAAGATTTACAAATTTAATTTATGTCTGAGAACTAATTTTTTGAATTTGTAACTTTACTAAACACTGAATTGTAAAACAAAGCAAATTAATCAAGATAAAGATTGACAAAAAAGCTTAGATTCCTTGGCTCAACTCCCTGCTGGGGACCTAAAGTCGTTTGCATGGGAGAGGGTAAAATGGTCTGGGGTGGAGAAGAGAAGTTCTGGAGGTTAGAACACAAAAAAGTAAGGCGTGATAGTGTGAACTAAAATAAAATCTTAAGGCTCACCCCCCACCAGCTGACTGAATGGACCTCCTCATGGCCTAAGGAATATCCTACAGCTAAATTTCCTGCCAAGAGGAGGGAGGTCAGACTTGCCTCATCATCCCCCTTCCCCCCCTTCCCAGGGACACCCTTTGTAAACCATTAACAGGCCTAAGGGTATGTAAGACAAACCTGCGGGTCCTCAATTTACACACAGAAATCAATAGCTTACCTCTGATGAACAGCTCCTTATGTTAAAACATTCCAAGCCTTTAGACAAAGCTTCATGTCTTTAGCCAATCACAAGTCAAAGAATCTTTAAACCCACCTATAACCTGTAAGCCCCCACTTGGAGATGGCCCACCTTTTCAGGCCAAACCAATGTATGCCTCCCACGTATTGATTTATGACTTTACCTGTAACCCCTGTCTCCCTGAAATGTATAAAACCAAACTGTAACCCAGCCACAGTGAGTCCACTTGCTGAGGGCTTCTTGGGCGTGGCTCTGGGTCATGATCCTCAAATTTGGCTTAGAATAAATCTTTTTAAAATTATTTTACAGAGTTTGGTTTTTTTTCTCATTAACAATAGGATTATTTTTTAATTACTAGGGAATACTTCCCGTACTTGGTATTATAAAACCAAAACCTGTTAATAAAGTCCAAATGGAGGCTATAGTTAGGAAAATAAGGAAGATGGATTTAAGATAAAAGTTTACAGGAGAGTTGTCATATTTGAACACGCTTCATGTGAAGTGGTTTCATCTCTTTATCTGATTGTATTATGGAGACAAAGATTGTATCTAACTGGGAATTGTTTCCTGTAACTAGGACTGTAAAACAGAAGGCATGTAAATCTTCCCTTCGAGCAATATTAATTGGACATACTAATGGGAACCAGTGAGATTGCCTGAAGCCACACAGTGTAGAATAGAAGCTGGAGTACTAGTAGGGACAATTCTCCATTTGATAGTCCTTCGTGGAACATTTTGTGGGACCTACAGAAAAAGCCTGTGAGTGCCTCCAAACAACAACTACTGGGGCATTGGCCTAGAGAATTTCCATTTGAGGGACATTTACTACCTTGATTTAGGACATTAACTGAAGCTACCCACTATATCTGAAAGACATAAAATGATCTTGAAACCTGAAATACCCATCATGTCTAGGATGTCAGAGAAATACTCTAATGGGTAAAGTAGTGCCCAGAAGAGCTCCGTAATGAAATGGCAGTGGTTTATACAAGATCATGCTATCTCAGGAATGCAAGGAAGAAATACTCATGATCAGGGAGCCTCCTTTCCTCTAGGACTGACTCTGGAACTGTGTGAGGACTGCTAGATTCTACAGTGCCCTATAAACAGCTCTTGGCTGACTGACAAAGAGCACTGCTTGGCTTGAGGATAATAGTTTCAAGGTGAATGGACAATGTCCTATTTGGAAGGATGCCACTCTGATTGAATAAGGTAAAAACAAATCATGTTTATGCGCTGAATTACATGCTGAAGAACTGAACAGTGGTAAAAGCACCTGTGTTTGGGTTTTTACTGATTCATGGACAGTGGCCAATGGCCTGGCCATATGGTCAGGCAGAAGGGCAGTGGAGAACTGGCCTCTTAGAGGAATGTCCATACGGGGCACAGCCCTATGGAAAGTTGAGGAGTGCATTAAAGTAGGACATGCTGATACTCATTAGAAAAGCCCCCTTCTGGGTTCAGAAGGTAACTGGAATTGACAAGAAGATATCCCAGTGTGCTCCCTTGAGGTGGGCTCCAGGGTCCATGAAATGAGTGGATATGAGGGTCCTGCAGCGGTGCAGAGATTGGCTGAATATAGACGTGACATGTTACATGACATGTTCCTCTTGCACCTTCTCAGGTACACAATGCCAGTAAGAACTGTTCTGTCCGCTAGCAAAAGAGACAGAGACTGTCGAGGGCTGTGGGGCAGATTCCCTGCTGGGAAGACCCTGAACACAGCTGGCAAGTGAGACTGATGCTGGTAGCCTAGGTCTTGACATGAATAGACACTGACTCTGAAGTGGGCTTTGCTTACCCAGTGGAAGATACAAATGTGCAAAATGCTATTAAAAAAATAAACCAGAACAGAAGATATTGCATGGATTTGAATGGCCAAATATTATTTCCTCAGACCAAGGAACACACTGTACAGCCCCAAATGCCCGATAATGGGCTGAGAGATCCTCCTGAGCATAATAACTTGATAGAGAAATGGAAAGGATGGTTAAAATATTGGTTGTCTGAAATGGAGGTGGGGTGGGGAGGATAAAAGCCTGAAGGGATGGCTTATGTACCTTCGTGAGAATGTGCTCACACTCTACATGAGTGGGACTAAAGGAGTGTCCTCACTAGATTTTCCTGTTTTTCTGGTGGATCTGGGGAAGCGGGTGTTGCCAAACTCAGGTTCACCTGCCCGCCACCCGAGTACCAAACATAAGAGCAAATGTTGGTGAAGGAAAGGTGGTTTATTCAAGTGCCAGCAGCCTTAGGAAGTGGTGGACTATTGTCTCAAAGACCATCTCATCTTTCTGCTTACTGAGAAACTTATAAAGGGAAGGGATAAAGAAGGTTCAGGCCAGAAAGCAAGCTTAGTGCAAGTCATCCTGACTTGCTCGACGGTATCAGCGGCAAATAGGTCATCTGGTAGATCTTATCATCAGTAGTCTGCGGTTGGCTTGTTCTAGACTCTTGACCTGTTTTTCTTAAAGATCATTTTCTAATCTTGTGCCTGGCAGCTATGAAAGCAAACAACAGGTTAGTTCTAAACTTTTAAGACAGAACAAGCCACAAGTATACTGAAAGCAAAATGGATTCCCTTTAGCTGGCCTAGTGGATACACTCTGAATGGCCCTTGGGGTGCACTTACGAGGGGGTGGAGGATGTTGGTATGACATGCAATTCTTGCCAAGGGAAGAGTACACTGATATAATGACTATAATTTTTTTCTTTCTTCCCCATATCACCTCAATATTTTTTTCCACTATCTAATACAGTGGTCCTAGTACCAGAGCTGCAACTAACAGCAAGTGCTGGAAGCAGGGATGATTTCTAAGCAAGAAACTATAACTATGTTTTTAAATCTTATCTCAGAATTCCTAAGGGTCTGATAAGGGTGAGTTGCGCCTTCATATCATCTGGCAAAACTGGGGTTAACAGTGAATGCAGCTATATTGCCTGGGGGTAAAAATTGCCCACTGGTTCTTCACCTTACCCTATCTGAATGGGAGCGGACTAAGGGGGAGGTACTTGTTAAACTAGCATTGCAGCCTGCAATCTAGACCAGCTGGTCTAGATTCTAACATCCCTTCCAAAGGTGAAAAAGTTTGGGTATTCTGGGGGCTCAGAAATTGATACTCTAAAATATGGTGCTTTGACATACTGAACTGAAGAAGCCTCAGGGTCTCTCTGACCATCCCCTCTGCACCATCTCTCCCAAAGAAGTTGAAGCTTCTTTTTCTGCCTAAGATCAAGACACCCCAAGGAGAATAGTTGTTTTTTCTTCCCCTCCCTATAAGAATGCTTTCAGTCTCCTTTGACTGCCCAGGTATATTGTCTGTCTTCCCAAGTGAAGGAAAAGAGATGTTGTCTATCTTTGTCTACATGAATACTAAAGAATGCACCGTGTAAGTCTATGATTGGAAAAAATCTGCATTAAATGAAATAGCTGTGAGCAATGCATGAGGATCAGGCACTACTGGATGTCACAGAATCACAATGTTGTTTCTTGCTCTCAAATCCTAATCCACAATCCTTTGCCGTTAGGTTTTCTTACCAGGAGGATTGGGGGTATTACAAGGGCCTGTACAGGGAATGATCAGCCCTCTTTCTATATAATCTGAAATTATAGGTTTTATTTCTTCTAGGTCTTTAGTTCTCAAGGGATGTTTTCTGATACTTGGAAGTGGTTTTGATAAATCTACTGAATTTTTATTGTAGTAGCTGAAATAATAGTTCCTGTATCAGTGGAGAACTTTGGCCACAATTGATCAGGTCTTGCCTTTAGCAGGTTTTGTAGTCCTTCATTGCCTAATAATTCAGTGTCTTCAATTCGGACTGCAAACTAGTACAACCTCTGTGGAAAGTAATATGGAGATACCTCAAAGAGCTACAAGTAGAACTACCATTTGATCCAGCAATCCCACTACTAGGCATCTACCCAAAAGAACTAAAGATGTTCTATAAAAAAGACATCTGCACTTGAATGTTTTTAGCAGCACAATTCACAATTGCGAAGATGTGGAAACAACCCAAGTGCCCATCAATACATGAGTGGATTAATAAAATGTGCTATAAGTATACCATGGAGTTCTACTCAGCAACAAAAAACAATGGTGATCTAGTACCTCTTGTATTATCCTGGATAGAGCTGGGGCTCATTCTACTAAGTGAAGTATCACGAGAATGGAAAAACAAGCACCACATGTACTCACCATCAAATTGGTATTAACTGATCAACACTTAAGTGCACATAATAGTAGTAACATTCATTGGGTGTTGGGCAGATGGGAGGTAGGGAGGAGGGTATGGGTATATACACACCCAATGGGTATGATGCGCACCGTCTGGGGGATAGACAGGCTCAAAACTCTGAATTGGGTGGGGCAAAGGCAATATATGTAACCTAAACATTTGTACCCCTGTAATATGTTGAAATAAAAAAAAATTTACAAAAATAATAATTCAGTGTCTTCAATGGCAGGATGGATAGCAATTGGATGAGATTTTGAAAAATTTGCTGTTTTATCAGCTATAGCATCTAGTTCTAAATATACTTTACCTTTTTGGGAGATAGAAATAAGGATATTATATAGTTCTGAGAGGTCTCTATTAGATGGATGGCGGTTAAAGGAACCCAAAGAAAAACATGAATCCCTTGTAAGCGACCTAGTTGAAAAGTTAAGATTGAGACTTGTATGCTGATAGAGGAGTATCTGTAACACTCACCCTTTGGACTGAGTGTTTACTCTAAGGAATAGGACCTTGTAGTAAGGTGAGATTTATTACAGATAATGTTGTCCCAATGTCAACAAGGGCTTAGAATTGTTCTTCATTTAGAATAATTTTTCGCTGGGCTGGTGGCTCATGCCTGTAATCCCAGGTCTTTGAGAGGCCAAGGCAGGAGGATTCTTTGAGGCCAGGAATTCAAGACCAGCCTGGGCAACACAGCAAGACCTGTCTATACAAAAATAAGAAAAACTAGCCAGGCATGGTGGGGCATACCTGTAGTTCCAGCTACTTGGGAGGCTGAGGCAGGAGGATCGCTCCAGCCTAGGAGTTCAAGGCTGGAGTGAACCATGATCATGCCACTGCACTCCAGCCTGAATGACAGACTGAAACCCTATCTCTCTTTAAATTTTTTTTTTTTTAATTTCTTTAAGAGTGTTAGTATGGAGAAAAGGAAAGTTCCCTTAAAGTCCCTTGAAGTATCCCTATTCTATCTTTTCCTCCCTTTTCTCTTGTTGTTCCTTAGCAGTCCTTTTTAACATGACCAGGTTTTTTGCAGTAATTGCAGATTGGGGGATTTAGATCTACTTAGAGGTTCATTGGGATATTTGGTGGTCCATACTGGGTAGATAATTGTCTTAGTTGTAAATTTATAGTCTTACTAGCTTTATTATTTTGTCTGGCCTCTTTCTCCTTTTATTCTTTAAAGTATGATAAAACTGGTCAGCAAGATTAACCAAATGTGGGTTCAGGAAGCGGCTGGGGGCGCTGTCTCCTCACTATTAGTGCTAATTCTTCATAACCCATTTATAAAGTTGTGTTGAGGAGCATATCATTCTGATGATTAGCATAGCTCACCTCAGATAAGCCTGAATATTGTCTAAACACCATTTCAATTCTTCCAAAGTATGACACTAACTCATCTGGAATTTGTCAACATCTCAAGTCGTTGGTCACTTCTTTTTACCCTGCTCCTCTTCCCGTTTCCATTAACATAAAAGCCTGAAGTTCATACTAGTATGAAATGTCTAATCCTTAAGTACTAAGTTTGACAGTTGATATCTCTGACATTTCACTTTGACATTTCTTGTTTTATGTTTATTGTGAAGGCACATCCTCAGTCTTTCAAATGCATGGTTTGGCTTGTGATTATCTTTCTAAAATTTTTTAGAGCAATTTTTGTGAAACCATGGATAAGTCAAAAATTCATGTTATTTTCCAATATGAGTTCCATAGTGGAACCAATGCAGCGCAGACAGCTCGAAATATCAACGAAGTGTTTGGGAAGGATGTGGCTAATGAATGCACAGTACGTTGATGGTTTGACAAGTTCCATTTTGGTGATTTTAATCTTGAAAATGAGCCATGTGGCCGACCCGACACCAAGGTGGATAATGATGAGCTGAAAGCTATAGTGGAAGTGAATCCATCTCAACCTATATGTGAATTATCAGTAAGGTTTGACGTTACTATTTTAACAATATTGGACCATTTGAAACAAATGGGCATGTTGGGGAATTTCCATGCCAGTTCTGTTTAAAACCGCAAAGCAGCTAAGTAGAGCAAGTAGGTAGAATATGCACCAGCTAGCTGAAACCACAAAACAATTAAGCAGAGTTATGAGCCTGTCATGACTGTACTGGTTGTTGTAAACCTATCATAACTGTACTGTTTGTTATAAGCCTATCATAACTGTACTGCATATAAAAACTGCTATTAATTGGCTAACTTTTAATCCTTTTACTAATTGGTTAACTTTTATGCTTGTATGTGTTATTGGATAAGACTAACCCCCCCCCATAAAAGTATAAAACCTGACAAAAACCAGGAAGAGGTGCTCAGATTTTGGAGGCTTGACCCCATCTGGGCCGCCGGCAATAAAACTTGCTGACTCTCCAACTCTCTGCGTGCTGCTCGGTTATTTCTCTGGGACCGGTCACTGTGACACTTGCCGTAACAGGCAAGGTAAAGAAGCTGAATAGATGGGTATTGCATGAATTAAATGAGCATCAGAAGAGAAATCTTCTCAAAACTTGCCTTTCTTTGCTGTCATGATGTAAAGGAGAAACATTTCTACACCATATTGTTATGTGTGATGAAAAATGGATTCTTTCTGACAATCACAAGCATTCAGCACAATGGTTGGATAAAGATAAAAGTGCTGAAACACAGTCCAAAACTGAATATTCTCAAAAAAAGCTAATGATGTCTGTTTGGTGGTCCAGCGCTGGTATTATCCACTACAGCTTCATGAAACCTGGTCAGTGGATTACAGTAGATGTCCACTGGAACCAGTTGGATGAAATGATGAGGATACTTGTGATTAAGCAGCTGAGATTGGTCAACAGAGACAGGCCAATCCTCTTGCAAGACAACACTTGACCGCATGTCGCACAAACAATGCTGCTCAAACTACAGAAGCTGGACTTGGAAACTCTGTGTCATCCACTGTATTCACCAGACCTTGCTAACTGATTGCCACTTCTTCCAAGCTTTGAACCACATCATTCAAGGCAAAATATTCAATTCTCAACAAGCTGTGGAAAACACCTTTCATGATTTCATCACCACTCACTCTCTAGACTTCTTTGCTGCTGGCATAAACAAGCTACCATTAAGATGGCAAAACTGTGTCAATAGTTTAGGCACATACTTTGATTAATTGTACTGCTTCTTTTTTGAGATATAATAAACTACACTTTTGATTTGAAATCAGACATTTCATATTTAATGATCTAATAAGATGGCTCTTCAGGATACTTAGTCCACCATCTTCTCGGTTTGCTGGCTTCCCAAATAAAAGTTGCTTTCCTTGTGCCAATATCTTGCCTCTTGACTTATTGGCTGCCATGTAGTGAGTTATATAAGCTTAGACTCAGTTACATTTTTAATTCAGAAATTGTTTTAGAAAATCTTTTGCTTTCCTCTTGCAAACAAATAACTTTATCAGAACCTCTTTTGGATGCTTCCAAATACAACTGGAAATTACTCTCCCAATTATTCCATTTTATTCTAGAACCAGCTTTTTCTCTTTTTTTTTTGAGACAGAGTCTCACTCTGTTGTCTGGGCTAGAGTGCCGTGGTATCAGCCTAGCTCAGGGCACCTCAAACACCTGGGCTCAAGCGATCCTCCTGCCTCAGCCTCCCAAGTAGCTGGGATTACAGGAGCGCACCACCATATCTGGCTAATTTCTTCCATTTTTAGTAGGGATGGGGTCTCACTCTTGCTCAGGCTGATCTCAAACTCTGACCTCCCGCCCTGGCCTCCCACAGTGCCAGGATTACAGGCGTGAGATACCGCGCCTGGCCAAGCCAGCTTTTCCTAATCAAGCATTCAATAAATTAGTTTAGGAAGCGGCTGCGGGGAATTTTCAAAGGTATGCCACTTTAACCGTTGTAATTTAGGATTTCCACAAATTATGTGAGATCATTCTTCTAAAAAACGACAAGAGGTGGTACCATAAGTATTGTACATGAATCTAGCTGGAGTTTTTAAAGGTGGATCTCTCCTAGGGAGGACTCAGTTTTAGGTGGCTGATTGCCTATAATGTATAGTCTCTTCTTAAGTGACCAAAAAGCTGAAAGGGAAAGATGTTTTGGATCAAGTGTACTACTGCTTATGGGAATAGCTCACCAAGGTGTCACCCTTGGGTCAGCTCTTCTCTCTTACATGCTGTGGTAAAATCCAGTTATTCTGTGCACTTAAAGCATTGGGAGATCAGCCCCTCACATGTGTTCAGCAGTTTAAGCAAATTTCCCAGTATGTTCTTCTTTGGGGGTTCCCTATGGGATGGTTTCTCATCATAAGCAATAAACTCTGATGCTCCCACGAGATCTTAGTCACCTAAGGTGCCTTCCAGCAGGGAGGAATAGTGTCCCTGCATCTTCGGGACTTACCACATCCTCAGAAAGGTCTTTTATAAATTTTTGGTTACTCAAAAGAAGAATTTTAATGTGTCAAATTGAACTGAGCTTCACACCTGGCCATTTTAACATCACAGTTTTTGCTTAAGCCACAGAAATTCACTCCCTCCGGATAAAGAGAAATGGCTTTCTCTTTAACCAGATTTCCAACAGGAGAAAAGGTTGCAACCTTTAGCAAGTAAGACCAACAAAACCTTAACCTCAAAGAGGAGTGAAACCACAAACCTGCAAACAGTATAATCTCTACAGAAATAACAAACAAAACTCCTACCTTAGTCAGTAAAGTTTCAATTCCAGCCCCAGTGAGTGTGAAACCAGGTCTCTTGAACAAGGTCCAGATCTCGCCTAAGCCAGGGAGATTCAGAACCTGAGAGGGGCCCCACAGAGGGCTCCTGCAAACCCTGGTGGAAGTTGGTTGGATGGAGAGAGTCCTGCTGGTACTAGATGTTGACAAAGTAGCCAGAGTCAGAGGAAAAGGCCCACTTTGGGCCCCTTTGTGGTCATCATTATGTTAACTTAAAATAATGGGAAGGATTAGAATTTGGTTTTAAAGAGTTTATTCTAGCAAAAAGCTGGGAATAGCCATCTGAGAAACATGGACTCCAGAGAAAGGGGGTCAGTGCTTTGAAGTTAAAAGTTAAAGTCTTGCTTATACAGGCAGAAAACAAAGAAATTTAGTAGGATTATAACATTTTCTGTACAAGGCTGGCTTATGAGTTGCAACAATTTAATTGGATACATTTTGTTTTCTTTTCCGTACACCTTATTTTCATTTCCTTTCCAATTTAAAAGAGTGTATTTAACATTCCATCTTCAACAATGTGATAGTCATGGAAATCATGTGAGAGAGAAGAAAGGGGAGCTAATGTATCATAAATATCAACGGTTAAGAGGGAAAGGGTCTTCCCTGGCACTCTTCAGTCATTTACAGCATTTTACAACACCATGTAGGTAAGGAAAAAGGCTAATCTATAATCAGAGAGACAAAGGTTATAACTGCTTAGTTCCATCTGCCTGTTTTTGTGACTTAGGTCTAATAAGCACATTCCCTTAAGGCTCAAAATATTTTAAAGTTCTAACAGCTTAGCTTTTGAGTTACTTACTTTTACAGCTGTTAGAAATTCGTGTTTGAAGACCAAGTGAGGACTGTGATAGTGTGACATATATATTTGGTCTTCATCTGCAATAACACAGTCCTGGTGGTAAGAAGTCCATCCTAAAGTACAAATACCGCGTCCCTCATTTTCAGCAATGAGTGAGGAAACAGGGATGAGTACTATTGATGGAAGAAGCCTTCCTGGACTCAGGTTAATCTGATAGCAGAATAGGTGAGTACAAAGAGTCACATGGCTACCATATTTGTGGGGAGCAGTGTGTCTCTGAGGTGGCAGGAGAGAGTGATTTGGGGTTGTCAGTATTCAATACAAAAAGTTATTAGGGTGGTAGTATCTTCAAGATAATGTGAAAAGAAACCAAAGATTTTAAATGCAATCATGTTGTCTTTTAAGTAGAAAATCAGAAGATGGTTTTGAACATGGAACAATTCAAGGAATGTTATGCTCATCAAATTTTCTTAAGGAAACTTCCAGAAGATAAATTCTAACCATCCAAGATATGATTGGGGAAACTATTACAAAAGGACTGTGGAGAGGATCAGAATATGCCACCCTAAAACATACCAAAAGACATAAGAATTATTTTGAGCCAAAGGCAATGGAGTATCAACAGATGCAGAAGAATTCTCTGTCTTTCCCTTATCTGTCTAAAAACAGAGCAAAAATTTCCCTTTGAGGAAGGTGCCTGCTCTGTAGCAGGGGAAGAAGAGCGGTTCCTATCATTGAAGATGGGGAGACAACACCAAATGAGTTTGCATAAACATATTTTACTAAAATAGCCCTTATCTTTCATTAATTTCCGCATGTATTTCCTAGTTACTTGCCCATGAGTTGTGATCTCTTGAAGCCCAGAACCTCCTTCCTTTGTTCAGAGGATATATAAGTCTACAAATCTGCTTCCTTTTTTTTTTTTTTTTTTTGAGACAGAGTCTCACTCTGTTGCCCGGGCTAGAGTGCCGTGGTGTCAGCTTAGCTCACAGCAACCTCAGACTCCTGGGCTCAAGCAATCCTACTGCCTCAGCCTCCCAAGTAGCTGGGACTACAGGCACGCGCCACCATGCTCGGCTAATTTTTTTTTTTTTCTATATGTATATTTTAATTGTCCAGCTAATTTCTTTCTATTTTTAGTAGAGACGGAGTCTCGCTCTTGCTCAGGCTGGTCTCGGACTCCAAAGCTCAAGCAATCCTCCCTCCTCGGCTTCCCAGAGTGCTAGGATTAGAGGCGTGAGCCACTGTGCCCGGCCCTAACTGCTTCTTGGAGGTTCACTTATTTTCTGTGAATGTTTGTGCATGTAAATATTAATAAAAATTGTGTGTCTTTTCTCTGGCTAATCTGTTTAATTCTCAAGCCCCCATGACTGAACCTAAGTGGATAGAGAAAATGCTTTTTCCTCCCCAACAACTGGCAAGGAACATTGAATATGTTCTACTGTAGAATGGAAACTTAAATACGAGGACAGAGTTATAGATAAGAATATAAATAGTATATACTCTAAAGATGTAGAAATAATGTAATTACTAAAAACTTGGAGGAGAAGAGGTGATGGAAATTCTGAGGTAAATTCATATTCTACCATAGATTACCTTACCTACATTCACTGGGAGTCAATGCTTATAAGGCTGCTAAATCAAGTAATAGTATTCTAAACATTTTAAATAAACATGTTAAGGAAGATAAAATTGATTAATATCAGAAGGAGAGAAGGGGTGGGAGAGAAAAAGGTAAAAACCACAGTAAATTCGTAAGACAGTAAACTAAGAAAAAGGAACTATGATGAATATTTAAAACAAAACAAATGAGATGAGCAGGTGGTCATGAATGAATGACCACCTATGAATAGGTGGTCAATTTCATTAGTTATGAGAGAGATGCAAATACAAATAATTATACAATGCTACTACACACCCACAGGGATAGCTAAAATGACAAAGAGAGACAATACAAAGCATCAGTGAGGCTGTGGAGCCATTGTGATTCTTATCACTGCTGACGGGAGTGTAAATTGGTAAAGCCTTTTGGTAAACTTAGTAATATATACTAAATTGCACATACATAAATCTATGCAGTTGCACTCCTAGATACATATACCCAAGAGAATGCATACTGTGTTCACCAAATGAAATGTACAAGAATGTTCATAGCAGCACTATTCAAACTTGAATCTGGAAACTACTCAAATATTCATGACCCACAGAATGCATAAGTGGTTGATTCATACAATGCTGTACTATACAGCAATTAGAATGAGCAAACTACAAACATATACAACAATGATAAATATTATAGATATAATGCTAGGCCAAGGAAGTCAGACATTAAAAAGTACATACTGTACTTTTCCATTTTTATACAATAAAAACATAGGCAAAGCTAATCTCTGGCCCTAGAAGGATAGCCTCAGCAGAGTTATGACTGGAAAAAGTGAGTGAAGAGTTTCCGGGATATTGGTCATGTTGTGATTCTCTATTCTGGGTAGTGATTGCATTGATGTATTTTCATTTTGTGAAAATTTATCAAGCTGTACACTTAAGATTTTGTATTTTTCTACATGTTACACTTTGCGAACAAGTATAATAACCACAAAATAGAAGGAATTTAGTGCAGGAAAGGAAATTGATTACAAAGGTGATGAAAGAGTTGAGAAATCAAAGGCTTGAGACCCAACTGAGAAATGAGCAGTAGCATAAAACAGTGACCCCTCCAAGGCTGGAGGAACAATGGCAATATTATTAGAGCTCTCTTTTTGATTAGACCTTGACCTTGGCTTTCCATGTCCTTGGCCTACTCAGCCCAGTTTAGCAAGAGTCTTGTTAAGGCAGTTTAACAAGAATCCTCCCACCCTTGATATCTGATCAAATTCCTCATCCCTCACCTTTATAGCTAAGTTTTTGGGCTGCCTTTAGCAAGAATCTTGTTAAGCCAGTTTAACAAGAATCCCACACCCTTGATATCTAATGAAGTTCCTCTTAATAATTTTCCATCCACTGACCCCTTTACTCTCCTTATTGGCTATAAATCCCCAGCTGTCTTTGCTGTATTGGGAGTTAGCTCGGTTCTTTATTGAGATCTCTACTACAGTAACTTGAATACAAACTGTCTCGCTATTTTTTTTTTTTTTTGTCTTGCTACTTTTAACAAGTGTCTGGCGTATAATTTTTTTTTTTTACACTAGGGACAGGGGTCATCCTGCAGAAGCTGAAGCCATAGTAGCCATGCTTGGCCATACAGAGAAGATGAAGCCACTGCCAGAGCTGTTGCAGGAGGTGGAGAGGGAGCACAAGAGGAATACACAGGCTTCTCTCTCTTCCATTTCCTGCCCTCCAGTCTCCTGTCAGGATCTTCCATTGGCTGAGCCTCATTTTAACCTTCATATCTATTCTCTCTTCCAGTCTATTATAATTTGTCTCAGATCCGCCACTGATTCTACCCACATAGACCAGTACGTGGGTACTGTACACTGCCGAGAAGTCAAATTCTTTCTCCTTAAATAGTTTAAGGCCTAGAAATATCTGAAGCTTTGATAAATGCTTAAAGAAAATGTTCACTATTATGGAAGAAATAAGTCTCTTTTCTGATTTTAATTACATAAAGTTGGTAGGTGACAAGAAGAAACGTGAATTTGATTCCTGCTTTATTTTTTTTTCTACCATAGGGATGAAGGGAAACTTGCCCTTTCCCCCAAAAGTTTATTGAAAGATTAACTCACAGTTAAGGCAGATTAATAAGAGAAAAGTTTATGTACCATGTGCATAGGGAGAATCACAGAGTGATTACTCAGTATGCCAATGGGATCCAGATATTTTTATACTCACCTTTTAGAGGAGAGGGGGGGAAATGAGGAATATAGGTATTAAATAATTTTGTTTAGGGATGACAAATGGTGCTAGGGAGAATAAATGGATGGGGGAAACAGACTGACTTGTAAATTAACCAGAGAGACAGGTATTATATTTCACATGATTTGGGCCAGGTCTGGTCGCATTCTTGATCTTCTTCCTACAATATATTGAGAAAATAGGGAGAGAAAGGGAAGTCAATTGCCCCCTTTGATCTTTTGATCAGTTGGTTTATGCAGATAGAGGGAAAGTCCCCTCCAATCTTTTTTTGATCTAGAAAGGCCTATAGTTCAAAATACTCTTTATATTAAGGAGTCATATTTTGTGGTAAAATTTCCTGAGCTCCTTCGTTCATAAAGGTAGAATAGCTGCTAATAGAAAAGTGAAAATGAATTTGTGTAAAGAGATTATAGGAGAGAATATTATTGATGTAAAATGAGTTTTAAAAACTGAGTCAGATAAATTATATTTTCAGCTCTTAGAAAACTTGCAAATGAAATTGATAAGAACATCTAAGATGAGAAAATGTTTGTAAGAAAGAGGATGTATTCTGTGCATTGTGTATTACTAAGCAGCATATCTCAATCAACCCCAACAAGATTTTACCATAGTTTATTTAAGAAGTTGTTATTGAATAAGAAAATGATGGTTATGTGGACCAAACATACGATGCTTAAAAATACATATCAGCCTAATCTAATGCTTTACTTCGACCAAATTACTCACATGGTTGTAGAGAAATGAAGAGGACTTTGTTTATGAACTTCTTGATTTCAACAAGGCATTCCTCCTTTCCTTTTGGATAACGTAGAGTGGTATAATTTGAGTTAGTGATACATTAAGGCAGAATAGAAATTGGTTGATCAGTCATACCCAGAATTTACTAATTAGTTGATATCAACCCAGAGATGTTTACTAGCAAAAAGGCAGGTTCTTTCCCTGGCCTTGTAATTGAGATTTCCTTTTAAAATTGCTTACTGTAATAAATAGAAGGATGATGAGATTATCAACTATTTGAATGACACCAAACTGAAACAGAAGGTGAATATGTTGCATCCCCAAATTAGAATTTGAAATATATTCTCAGAGAACATTACCAAGATGACAGAATAGAAGGTTCCAGCCCTCATGCCCCCACAGAAACATTCATTTAACAGCCATCTATGGATGAAAATACCTTCATAAGAGCAACACACAAGCATACAAAAGTATAAACCTCACTGATAAGGGTAAACATCTAGACAAATATAGAACAATGTAATACTGTAATAGTGATGTGTAAATAAATTTTAGTCCTAGTATGAAAGTTAAAAGACAAAAGTATGAAGAATAACAATAACCACAAAAATTGGTAAATGGATACATACTATAAAAAGAAATAAGTTCTGACATTGATAACATAGTGTGAGTAGGAGGGAGTAAAAGTGTAGAGTATTTGTATGAGATTGAAATTAAGTTGTTATCAACTCAAAATAGACTGATATAACCATAAGAAGTTTTTATACAAGCCTCATGGTAACCACTTCCCATCCCACAAAAAACCCTTTAGCAGATAAAAAAAAAAAAAATAAAGAGAAAAGAATCAGAGCATAACACTACAAAACAACACCAAATTATAAAGGAAGACCGTAAATAGAGGAACAAAACAGAGGAACAAAAGAACTACAAAACAGACAGAAAATAATTAACAAAATAGTGATAGTCCTTACCTACCAAGAATTAATTTAAATGTAAATAGATTAAGCTCACCAATCAAAAGATATAGAGAGTGGCAGAGTAGGTTAAAAAAAACAACAAGATCCAAATTATGCTGTCTATGATACTCACTTTAGATTTAAGGATACAAGGCTAAAAGGTAGGGATGGAAAAGGTATTCCATGCCAGTGGTGACAAGAGCAGAGGTGGCTGTACTTACATTACACAAAATAGACTCTAAGTCAAAAGCTGTCACATGGGACAAAGTCATTAAATAATGATAAATGGGTCAATTTAACAGGATGCTTCCAAATACCCACCATCTCCCCTGCCCCAAATGAACCTGGAGGGCATTATGCTAAAGTGAAACAAGCCAGACACAGAAGGACAAATACCGCACAATATCATTCATATGATAAATCTAAAATCATCAAACTCAAAGAAGCAGAGAGTGGAATGTTGGTTGCCAGGGGAATGGGGAGGGGGTAAAATGCTATCAAACAGCACTGCATGCTTCGGAGAAATCTTTCGTGAAAGGAAGAGTCAATTGATGTGGCAAACTTCATTGCTGTCTTATTTTAAGAAGTTGCCACAGCCACCCCAACCTTAGCGACCAACACTCTGATTAGCCAGCAGCTGTCAAGATCAAGGCAAGACCTTCTACAAGCAAAATGATTATGACTCGCTGAAGGCTTAGATGATTGCTGGCAGTTTTTAGTAATTAAAGTATTTTTAGTTAAGGTATGTATATTGTTTTTTTAGACATATTGCTATTGCACACTTAATAGACTAGAGTAAAATGTAAACATAACTTTTATACGCACTAAGAAGCCAAAAGCTCTTGTGACTCACTTTACTGTGATATTTGCTATTATTGCAACATTCGCTTTGTTGCAGTGGTCTAGAACCAAATTTGCAATATCTCCAGGGTATGCTAAAGAGGCAGAAGAAAACTATTTGAGGTGAGGGATAGGTTTATGGCATAGATTGTGGTGATGAATTCATGGATTTATACCTATCTCCAAATGTATCAAGTTGTATACATTAAATATGAACAGCTTTTGGTATGTCAGTCATACCTTAATAAAGTGGTTTAAAAATATATTCATATTAAATTGATTAGGCTGAATATAAAAAGATGATATATAAAATTGATAAGTCTGCAAAAACCTCTTCTTGGATTTAAAAACATTAATTGCATAATTATTGATTTGGGGAGATATGGTTTAGTAGCAATGTAAGTGAATAGAAAAGGCTTAGAGTTTGAAATGCCCCAGTAGCATGATGTGATTTTCAACAATCTCTGAAATGTTCTTATTTGTGTCAGGGGTGGAGAGAGTTTTATTTTGCTCTGCATTGGGTAGGGACAACAGAAATACCATGCTTAATGTTTCGTGCCCCATTTGCAGAGACAGCTAGACAAACGTGGAAAATAGCTATGATAGTAAAGGGATTTGCAACTTTTCAGGGTGCTAAGGGACTGACTGAAATAGATCATTTCTTCATTTGCATCACAAAGAATCTAAATTACAGATGTAATTTACTCCTGTTTACTGAGTTTGTATCTGAGCTACCAGGATTGTGCAAGTCTCATTTTCTTTACTTTCACAATCATGGATTTTAATTTAAATTTACTACTTGTTCACATAAAGACTTCTTTGAAGGACCAGATTTGTAATAATCGTAGTTATTTCAGTTAACTTTTTTTTTTAAACAGAAAGAAACAATTTTAAGTGCTTAGTTTCCACTTGAATAGAAATCTTTTTTGAGATAAATTCTGATGTACAAAGTCTTGCTGGATAATACACAATATTGGCAAAATTACATATATATACTGATGTGAAAAAACTGGAAGTTGTCATAATTAGGCTTTGGAAATGTGGGAAAAACTTTTCACTTCACACCAAACTACACAGTATATCTACCTGGCCTTTTTTTTTTCCATTTCAGCCAGGGTCTGCCTCTGTCACCCAGGCTGGAGTGCATTGATATGATCATAGCTCACTATAGCCTTAAACTCCTGGGCTCAAGCCATCCTCCTGCCCCAGCCTCCTGAGTAGTTGGGTCTACAGGCATGCACCACCATACCCAGTTAACTTAAAATAATTTTTTGGCCGGGTGAGGTGGCTCACGCCTGTAATCCTAGCTCTCTGGGAGGCC
>NW_012143412.1:3027623-3034962 GCF_000956105.1 Propithecus coquereli | reverse complement strand
AATAATAATAATAATTTTTTGTAGAGACTGGGTCCTTTTATGTTGCCCAGGCTGGTCTTGAACATCTGAAGCGATCCTCCAGCCTTGGCTTCCCAAGGTGCTGGGATTACAGGTATAAGCCACTGTGCCTGGCCCACCTGGCCTTTTGTATGTATGTAATTGCACCAACATGTGTGAACAGGATTTCTTTCTATTATATTGATTGAATCAAGGACAATTTGAGGTCAAAATGAATGGGCATAGCTTTAATTCAGGCAAATGATGGCTTTTACCAGCTATAATGTTAGCTTCAAAAGACCAAGAAAAAGTAAAACAATAGTTTGAAGTTTAAATTTAAATAAACTATATGAACCAAGTTTTCGTGTTGTTTAAACAAAGAAACAAACATCTTTTCAGATAATTTGTTCTAAGCATGTGTCAAAGCTGTATTTCAAATTTGCACAAAGGAAGACGCCTAAGCAGATTAATTAGAATTTTTTTCTCTTGGTAGAGGAAATCAGAGGGAGGGAAAAGGCTGTTAGATAATTAAGAGAAGAATGTCTGGTTTTAGATCATTAGACTCTTGACTAAGAATCAGTTAAAAAGCAGGTAGCTAATTTCATGAAAATTTCTCTTCAGTTCATTAAAATTTATCTGAAAATAGCTTTAGTATTAATAATAGTAATTTTTTCCCTGAATGAAATAGTAAATTACATCATACAAACAGTTCTATCCTCAGGCAATCTTTGACTAAGGCAATCTTTAAAGATCTAAGTCAAGAAAATGTCTGTCCCATTGTAACTGGCCTTACAAAATGACCCCCTCCCTATGTTACTTTTTGTTTTCTCCCCAATACCTCAGATTTTCAGACCACTCAAGCCCAACTAGCAGAACATTGGCATCTTCTTGCCTAACTAACTTTTCCACAGGACTTCCTGATGACTCCATCCATCACTAACAGCTGACTCTTGAATCGGACCACCTGCACACCCTGTGACTTCAAATGACCCATGACCCCATGCAACCAGACCTGCATTCCACGACCCACTATAAAAGCCCTTATTGGGAGTAGCATCTATAGTCCCAGCTACTTGGGAGGCTGAGGTGGGAGAATACTTTGAGACCAGCCTGGGCAATATAGTGAGACCCTCCATCTCAAAAAACAAAACAAATAAAAGCCCTTGCCCTTAATCGGAAAGACAGATTTGAGAAATGTCTCCCATCTCCCAGCTGATGTCAATTTCAATAAAACCCTTTCTTCCCTGGCAATACTTGTCTCAATAATTGGCTTTCTGCACAGTGAGCAACCAGACTTACGCAGGACCCCTTTTGGGTTCAGTGAGACCATTGCATTTTGTAGCACAATCATAATATGAATGTATTGATTAGTTAATAGCTTTTATACTTCTTACATATAGTGGAAATTAAGAATACAATTATGTTTACCATCAATATTCATATATATTGGAATTGTTCCTTTGAATCAGTTTTCTACCTTAGGGAAGATTTCTACACACAATCCTGGGTTTATTCTATTTCAGTACTAGCTATTTAATGAACTTTTATATTGTATACATTCTATTCCTTTTAGCTAGTTTTATTTATATAGTACAACGTGTGCTGGATGGTCAACAAAACTAAGGTCATGAAACTTAAAGTTCAGAGCATTGACTTCAGTTAAGAGGTTTCTAAAGATACTCCACCGCTGTATTATCGAATAAATTAGTAAATAACTCTTCCTTGTATTTAGTTTTCCAAAGCAAGACTTTGTCTAGGATACATTCCCTCATGATGATAGAGAACACAAAAATGTTTGCATTCCTGGATACTGAAAAGGTCTGCACATGTGGAGAATATTTTCTGAATTTGATTTCTTCTTAAATTTGCATAATTTGAAATACAATGTTTTTCCTTTTATGAATCTTAAAAGAGTAGCTGGGACAAAATAGTAGTCAAAGAAAAATTCAAATTTGATTCAATAATTAGAGTTTTAGAGCCAGGCTCAGTGGTGTGGGCCTCTAGTTTTAGATTCTCGGGAGGCCAAGGCAGGAGGATAGCTTGAAGTCAGGAGTTTGAGGCTGAAGTGCACTATGATCACACTTGTGAACAGCCACTGCACTCCAGCGTGGGGGACTCCATAATAAAATGGTAATAATAATTAGCGTTTTAGGTTAGTAGTCCCTTAACTGTAAGTTTCAAAAGAGAGTTCATTTTATTTTGTATAGTTAAAGCCTACTAAAGGGAATATAGAGATTGAGCAAGGAGAAATAAAAAAGACTCCATCATATGCTTACCAGAAAATGGAACATTAAAAACAACATCCAGGCCAGGCGCGGTGGCTCACGCCTGTAATCCTAGCACTCTGGGAGGCCGAGGTGGGCAGATTGTTTGAGCTCAGCAGTTTGAAACCAGCCTGAGCAAGAGCGAGACCCCGTCTCTACTAAAATTAGAAAGAAATTAATTGGACAACTAAAAATATATATGGAAAAAATTAGCCGGGCATGGTGGCGCATGCCTGTAGTCCCAGCTACTCGGGAGGCTGAGGCAGGAGGATCGCTTGAGCCCAGGAGTTTGAGGTTGCTGAGAGCTAGAATGATGCCACAGCACTCTAGCCCGGGCAACACAGTGAGACTGTGTCTCAAAAAAAACAACAACAACAACAAAAAACCAATATCCAAATAGTCCAAGGAAAATTCCACAAGTAGATTTCTATTAATACTTTTGCTTCTTCCAACTGCTTGTTCTACTAGTCTTTAGTTAGTAATCTACTTTTATCAAGTCATTTACTTCTTGACCAGAATAGTCCTGGAAATCCTCCTGATGGAGATGTCAATTTAAATTGACAGGTATACACATCCCTGCAGCTATCAGGCGTCAGGTCTTTCCCGTAAGGCTCTGAATTGGTCCTTTGATATTTCTTCAAGAAAATCCAATATCTGGTCTGTGGCTTATACAATGCCTTTAAACGACTCTCTCAGGTGAGGAACAGAAACTACCTATTGATAACAAGACTTGCATTGATCTGCTACGGAGAAGAATGGAATTGCTATTGAAGTAAAGTGCGTAAGTGCATGGGTCTTCCCAAATAGTACACAAGTACTTAGTCTATGACAGCCGTAGTAGACGAATGTACCGTGGACAATGAAGATACTTACAAATATCCAGGGCTTTACCATACTTTCTGTAAAGTGTGTGTTGTGATCTATAACAAATGATAAGGGTAATTAAAATCTAGAAATGAATCTTTTTAGAAGTAATATTTTTGACAGTTCTTGAACATAAATGTGAGTATGCTTCTATCATCCTGAAAGGACACACAATTACTAAAACATACTCATGTTAACAACAAATAGCCTTAGTCCATTTGGGCTGCTCTAGTAAAATACTAGTAAACTGGATGGCTTGTAAACAACAGAAATTTATTTTTCACTGTTCTCAAGGCTGGGAGGTCTAAGATCAAGGCATTGGCAGATTTAGTGTCTGATGAGAGTCTGTTTTCTGATTCATCGACAGTGCCTTCTCACTGTGTCCTGACCAGCTCTCTGAAGTCTCTCTCTCCTTTTTTTTTTTAACAATTTTTTTTTGCTTTGTGTTTATTTTATAGAGATGGGATCTTGCTGTTGTCCAGGCTGCTCTCAGACTCCTGAGTTCAAGGGATCCTCCCACCTCAGTCTTCCAAGTAGCTGGGACTACAGGTATGTACCCCATATTTGGCTTCTGGGGTCTCCTTTGTGAGGGCATTAGTCCCAACTATGAGGGGTCTGCCCTCATGACCTAATCCCCTCCTAAAGGGCCCACCTCCTAATACCATCACCTTGGGGGTTAGCATTTCAATGTATGAATTTGGGGGGGACTCAAAGATTCAGAGTATAGTATGAATTTTCTGTACAAAATTAACCTGTGGTATCTTAAGCTCCTCTATTAGGTCTGACAGCTTTCTCTACACTGTGGGCCCCCAAAACAGGACAGCTCTTATAATACAACTGAGCTAATTTAGAAAATACAGACCATATCTGAATCATGTAAGTGGATATTCATACATGAACCTTTTATTGATCAGATATTCTAATACTGATATTATTTGGATCTTTGATTTGAGATGGTTGGTCATCTTATTTGCTATATTATTAAAATTCACCACATAGGTATCATTAAATCTACTGAAATCATTATCTGAGTCTTCCTTACACTTCACTAAGCTACCAAAGACTCTGAACTTCAATTTCCAGAGAATGTCTATAATAGCCAGATATAGAGAAACTACTAATAAAACACACCACAGTTAAAGATACTGAAGGCAAGGGTAAAGTAAAATTGGTCTATCCTTATAATGAAATCTATTATTTCTGGAATGTAAATATGCTCAAAATGCCCAGGCTACCGGTGAATTATAAGTAGATACATTAACAGCATGGGCAGTGGCACATGCTTTTAGTCCCAGCTGCTCCAGAGAATGAGGTGGGAGCATTGCTTGAGTCCAGGAGTTTGAGGTTGCGGTGAGCTGTGATTGTGCAACTGCACTCCAGCCTGTGTGACAGAGGGAGACACTGTCTCTTAATAAAATAGTAATAATTTTTAAAGATTTTAAAACCTTATTAATGAGGAAACCAGTAAGATGGTAAAGTTGGCTAAAAAGCACCTTGTGGAACTGAGTACTCATAGGCATTTTGGAAGGGATGTTAGAATAAGATCACTGGGTAAGATTCAAAATTGCTTAATGTATACAGAGTAATAAAACTATAGTTTATTTACTATAAGTAAATTCTAGAACCAAAGACAAAGAGAAAATCTTAAAAAGTACATATTCTTTCAAAGAAACAACGATAAGACTGATAGCAGTTTTTGATAAACAACGGAACCCAGAAAACAATAGAATGGAGAATATCTTCAAAGTGTTATAGAATGTAAGTTCCAAATAGAATTCTGCAGCTAGCAAAAATATACTTCAGAATAAAAGCAAAATAAAGGCATTTTGTGATAAAGAGCAATAAAAGTAGTAAATATATGGACAAATCTAAAGAAAGATTGATTAAAAGACAATAATAATGTCATAGCGTCTTCAAATATAGAAGAAAAATATTTTTAAAAGCATGTATTTGGGAAGGGGAGAAAAATGAAACTAATGGGATTTAAGATCTTGATATTGAACAGGAAGAGGATAAACGATTAAAGCTAGACTGTAATCGAAGGATGCATATTGGCATTTGTAGGGAAAACGTGAAAATAACAAGCATGTAGTTTATTTAGTGGTTGCTCTAGGTATTACAATATATAATACACACATATATATATATACACACATATATATATAAAATTTAGCCTACTAGTATTAGTTTTACCATTTCAAGGAAAATGTAAAAATATTTTTTCCTTTTGTGTCCCTTTATCCTACCTTTAGAATATAATTGTTCAGTCACTATATCTCTTAATTCTTTTTCAGCCCCATCCTCATTCTTTTCTCCTTCTGAGATTATAATAACACAAAAGTGAGATTTCTTTATTGTCCCATAAGCCCCTGAGGCTCTGTTCATTTTTCCCCCAATCTATTCTCTGTCTATTGTTCAGATTGAGTAAATTCTATTACTGTGTCTTCAAGTTCACTGATTGTATCTTCTGTCATCTCTACTTCACTATTAAATCCAACTAGTGAGTTTTTTATTTCAATGATTGTATTTTCAGTTTTATAATTTCCATTTGCTTCTTTTTTATGACTTCTATTTCTTTGCTGGGATTTTCTATTTTTTCATTTATTTCAAGAGAATTTTTAATTAATTGTCAAAGTATTTTTATGATTATTGCTTTAAAATCCTTGTTGGATAATGCCAACATCTGATTCATCTAGTTGGAGAGACTCAAAGTAGAACAGTGTCGCTTGATTTTTTTTTCTCATTTAAATTATGTCCTTTCTGGTTCTTGGTATCAGAAGTTTTGGGTTGTATCCTGGATATTTCAGTTATTATGTTATGGAACTCTGGGTCCGATTTAAGTCTTCTGTTTTAGCAGGTGGTTGCCCTATTTAGGTTTTGCCTGGGTTCTGGCCTACTTTTGTGGGTTTTAGTTTCAAAGTCAGTTTAGTTTTCAGAGCCCTTGCAATACTATTCTGACCTGCTTCATCCTTTTAGTGCAGCTGGTCCTCATGCTTAATCCTTGCTGATACTGCTTACAGAGTTGGAAGCATTTCCCTCCCTGGATGGTCTGGTGTTGCTGGGCTACCATTCTGCCACTCAGGGGTTGGGGGAGAGGAATAATAAAGGGGGATGATAGAACCACTGGGCCTATGTCTCATTATGCCTCTGGATGGAGGGCACGTGGATTGGCCTGTCAGGTCACAGGTATGAAGCAGGTGTAGAGTTAGGTGTGCCTGGGCTTCTCTGCTGCTGCTCTGGGCATATCGTCTGCCCACCTGTGCCCAGTTGGACTGCAGACTAGGACAACCCAGAGCTTTGGTGTTGCAGCTACTGCTGGCTAATTGGACTCTGTGGTGCTCTGGTTTGGACAAGGGGTTCTGACAGTTGGGGCTTTGCTGCCACTACTATAACAGATTGGACCTGCTGGTGTCTGATGGTGGTGCTGGGGCTGGCAGGGCAGGACTCTGCTGCTGTTGTTCCAGGCTGATTGGACCACCCACCAGTACCCTGCTTGGTGTAGCAGGGGTTGGGGCTCCAATAGGTTTCTGTTAGGTTTCCCTTTTCCTGATCTTTTGGCCAGAGAGGGCATGCTTTACTTGGGCCTTTTTTGGTCAGTGCCTATGGGTGGTGGGTTGTAGGTCTTTTTGTTGCCTAGCCTGGTTTGTTGCCTATATAGGAGATTTAGAAAGTAAAACTCACACTGAATTTACTATGTTGTCATTCCTCAAGTCCTGAGGTCCCTAGTCAGTCCACCTTCTTTCCAGCTTTTATAGTTCTTTTTATCTATGTTTATGTTGAATAATTTCCAGGCATTTTAGTTGTATTTAGAGAAGAACAGCAGGGAAAAGTGAATTTACACTATTTTGTTTCGGAACCAGAAATACAAATCTTATTTTCAACATATATGCAAGTATTTTTAACAAATATTATTTGTTACTGCAGCACAATATCTGCACAGGGAGCACAGTTTAATGTGGCATTTTTGATTGTGGGACATTTTGACACAGCCATTTTGATGCCATCATTTGACATTAGTTGGGTCAAGATGACCTTGTCAACATGTAAAATATTAGTGTTCTTTAAAATACCAAAAACTGCTTGCTACAGGCATTCCTGGACCTCACTACATCCCTAACTCTCTCCTTGGCTAAAAGGTATTTCCATTTTTTACTGTAGCAATTTCTGTTTTTTTCTTTCTTTCTTTCAATACTCAGAGGTATCCTTTTATAATC
>NW_012143412.1:3023079-3025263 GCF_000956105.1 Propithecus coquereli | reverse complement strand
TCATTTACGCGAATGGTCATTCCTTTAGTACTCTTTCAGTTCCAGGTACCAGACTAGGCTCTGGGACATGGAGATGGGTAGACTATAGTCCAAACTACAGGAATTTTTGGAGGTAATAGGTAGAGATGTAAAAATAGATAAACAACCATGGGAAAACATCCCCATGAGCAAGACCCTGTGGGAACATAGATGAAAAAGTGTTCAATGTTACCAGGAAGATTCCTGCAGGACATAAATGGAATAAAAGAATCATGGTGGATTAGCAAAGAAGACTACGTAGGAAAGAAGGTATTTCAGACAAAGGAACAGCTTGTGACAAGTTAGAGAGGTAAGAAGGAACAGGGCCCATTTGGGGGTGGTCTGCTTTCATTTTGTTGGCTAGCAAGGATTGAGAGAGGCCTGTAGGACAATGCAGAAAAGCAGGTACAAAGAAAGTCTAGGCATCGGGTTAGAAATCAAGGTGTCAGCGCCAAAGCACTAGGCACTAGGGAATACTGGTTAGATGGAGAAGCTAAAAGCATATTATATGAATTTAAAGTCACTAACAGAGACATAGTCAGCAGAATTTATGTAAATCTCAGGGATCATGTAGTAGCCTAGACACAGAGCCTACTGTTCAGTCGTGATTCTCTCTGGCTGGTTATATAGCTCCCTTTAGTCTTCCTTGGTTTATTCATTCAACAGATATTTTCTGAACACCTCCTATATACTAGGCAGTGGGTATTCGGTGGTGAATGAAGCATAAGGAGTCCATTGTTGGACCTTGCTTTTCATCCTGTGCAGCTGTGGGCATTACCCACTCAGGAAAGGGGCTGGTGATGGATTTGGGCCCTGTGAAGGGTATAGGTGTTCTAAGTTTACAATTGGTGATGAATCAGCTTCCTCCAGTGGATATGGTAATTCTGAAAAAACTAATGATAGCGTAAAAAAACTCTAGTTCACACATTTGGTCAATCATTTAACTGCAGGTAGTGTCCACTGGAAATGTGATTGTGACTAGCCAGGAACTCTAGAACTTCCTTTGTGGGATAAATGGTGAGCCTGATCAGATAGGATCTTGATTAGTAGGCCTAGAAGATGAAACATGATCTATCTAGGAGCACCACAGGCAGTAGTGGAGATGGTCTTGGGAATTAAGTATTAATAAATCATTTTTATTCCGAGTTTAATTTAGTTAAAAACCTCAGGCTAGCTGGAAAAAGGGCAATGTAACACAAGGTACAGAGAAAGAGATTTTGTTTACTTTCTGACTCATTCCTTCTGCTTTCTACATATTTCCTAGTTTTTCTTTCTCTCTTTCTCCAGTGTATAGGCAGAGCATAAAATATTTGTCAGGTTTCAGTCTGAAATGTCGGTTCTCGGAGCACTCTTGGCCAAAGAATGACCAGACACACCAAAGTAAGGCAAACATGAGGTAGAATTTATTAGAGGGGGAGCAAAATAGGATTACAGGGCAAGAGCAAGATATAGGTTTACAGAGCAAGATACATACTCCACAGATGACGACCGGATCCCTTGTCACAGCAGAGAAAAAGAGTTTGGTTATGGTCTGCGACTTGTGCCCAGATTATAGTGCCCAGATTGGGACCTCCCTGTGGCTCAGACATCACCATAGAACCATTTTGATTGGACAGTTGGGATTTGCATGACCTGAGTCTTAACTATGCACGCCGGTTGTTCTAGTTCAATTTCCAGACTCTATGGACCTATGCTGCTTGGTCTGTGGGCTAGAGAATCCTGTGCATTCCTTTGCAGCTGGCATGCTATGTTATAATTGTAGGGTGTTCCCTCCTTCCCCAGGTATGGCAGTTGCTCAGGAGAGGATTAAGTGGGGGCAGGACTAAGATGGGGGCCTGGGGCCCACTCTTGTCTCTCTTCCCAGGTGGGGCAATTGCACCAAGGCAACAGCACCCACTTTTGTCCCTAGGAGACCTGGAATCCCTTGCTATATACCTAACATGTTCACTTTATAGACTCCAAACTTATGTGTTACATGTCCAGCCATCTGAGAATGACGAATTTCTCTTTCAGTTCCATTTTCAATTTCCTCTCATAGGGAACCTGAACAGGCCCCACTCGGATTGAATGCCTACCCTTGGTCCAATCAGCTGGCAGAGTAGACATGAGATGGGTGGGACTAGGATCACACTGAACCAAATGGGCACCAGGGGTTCCAGTCTCTTA
>NW_012143412.1:3011889-3022355 GCF_000956105.1 Propithecus coquereli | reverse complement strand
ATTCCACTAGAGATTACTATCAAGAGCCATAAAAATATTCGTGCACTCTGACCCACTTTGGTAATTCCACAACTGGAGTTTTATCTCAGAGAAGTAATTTAAAATAAGAAAAAAAAAAGAGCTGTATGTATGAAAATGTTTATAGTATCATAATTTGAACTGTCAAAAAAATGAAAAACTTTTAAACTAGATATGCCCTACATTTCAGAGAACAGAGAAATGCTTATAAATGATAAAATATCAAAATGTTAGAATATTTTACAGTCATTGAAGTGAAAAGTATAATTATCAAGGAACACATGGAAAATCTTTTTCAAATAGGTTAGATTAAAAAAAATAGAACTCAAAATTTAACCTACGTTATAATTAAACTATGTAAAACTCTATATACAATTATAATGATAATAATTGACATTAGCTGCACTTTGTTGACTGTCTCTTTCTTAGACAGTATTCTAAGTACCTTATCTCTTATCCTCACAAAAATCATACAAAATAAAAATTATTGCCTCTATCTAACAAAGGAGAGACTCAGAGAACTTAGCTTAATTCAGTAAGTAAGCGGGAGAACAGAATTTGGGTCCAGATTTGTCTAACTTAAAATTTATGCATTTTCCACTCTTCGAAGCTACCCTTCAAAACTTGGTAAAGAAAAAAACAAACAAAAAGATTCTTGTTGTCATATAAAGGTAGCATGATTACAGAGACTTTTTAATTTTATATTTTCATATATTCTTATTACATTTTGAAATTGATTTACTTTTTCTAAAAGGTACCCAATATGAAGTCAGGGTCCTGACTCTAAGAATGATATCCATGCACTGCCTGAAATATGCCAAGTTCAATGTGTACTTTCATCATCTTCATTTATATTTGAATCCACACACTAACCAGTGGCCAAGAGCAGCAAGTTGAGTATTACTGTGGAAGTACAACTATTGTAGAAATACAACCCCACCAATGAAGACAAATGAGACTCCAATTCTAAGTTCTATTCCTGCAAACTTCCCACACAGACAGCCTTTTAGAATTTCTTTCTCCACTTCACGCCAGAAGAGGGCTTCAATGAGATTATTGTTTAAAATTGAGGGTACTGACAAGAAGGAGAAATTGACATTTCTCTCTCCTGCAGGGTGCATCATGAACTGCAAAAACTGACGGACCTGTCTGGTGAAGTCACTGGGGTATAGCATGATGAGAGGGTTCTGAGGAAAGTTTCATATGTGTTCCCTGGAGTCTGGGAGTGTCCATGAGCCTAGATACTGGTGCCTCCTTCTTGCCTAGAGAACAGAAGGTAATAGGGGGCTGGCTGCCTACATATCCACCATCTTGCATTGCAAGTTTACATGTGTTTCCTGTTAGTTACGTGGACAAGGAACGATGACTGGGCTCTTGGTGATGTTGTAAGTAGTCTATCCCAGAGGGAAGCCTGCTAGGATGAAAGAACCTTAGAAATAGGGAAGTGTGAGTCACACCATCAGGGCCAGTGGCCAGCGTGGGAGAAAGGGCATTAGAAGAGCACAGCCAGACGGTATATTGCGCATGTCAGGTTCAAGCAGGAACCTCTCGAAGAACTCACAGCCTGCATCCCAGCGTGAGAGATAATATTTGGGCTGCACAACTAACTGGATCACAGTAGCGCCAATTAGGTAAGCTATTAGCCATATCTTTTCTAATTCTTTCCCCTCTACCCTGACTCTAAAGAAGCCAGAGGTTGCAAAGGAAATAAGTGGATGTATTAGTTATCTATTGCTGTTATTGCTGTTGCAACTTACAACAACAATGAACATTTATTATGTCACAAATTTTCTGTGGATGAGGAATTCTGGAGTGGTTAGCCTAGTGCTACTGTCTCTGGGTCTCTTGTGACATTACAGTCTAGATGTTGGCTGGGGCTACAGTCATTTCAAGGCTCGACAGGGGCGGGAGAATCTTCCTCCAAGGTGGCTCACTCATATACTTGCTGAGTTGATGCTGAGTATTGGCAGGAGCCTTCAGTCCCTTACCACATGGACCTCTGCATAAGGCTGCCTTGAGTATATTCAAGACATATTTGCGGGTATCCCAGAGCAAGTGATCTGAGAGAGCAAGTCTTAAGCCAAAGTATCTTTTATAACCTAGCCTTGAAAGTTATATTTCATCATTATCCTTATGTAAACACACACACACACACACACACACACACACACACACACACACACCTCTTCTTGTGTAGGCAATATCCTTATATAGACCAATCCTATTTTGTGTGAGAGAGGATTACATGAGGGTATGAATACCAAGACCCTTCTGTTAGGTGATTATTGCCTGGATGGATAATGCAGAGTCAGGAAAAGAAGGTACTACAAGAACAGTTCTAACTGGCTGTTAGGCTTAAAGAATTCACCCTCCCTAAACTTCCAACCTAACCTCCTATGCAACCCACTGCTCTCCCCTTCCTAGGGATGTATTAGGCATGTGGCCTTTGCCAGACCCCTAGGGAGATAAAGGAATGGAATGCAAGAGGGAAGTTACTTTTCCTTATCCCTCTTGGTTGTTTGAAAAGAATTTATTTCAGCAGCTGTTCTGGCCCAGTTGCTCACTCCCCCTGGAAAAACCTTCGATAAAATCAAAGCTCTCTCCTTTTCTCTTGTGGATGCCTTTTTCAGCCTCTACCCATTTGCACCCACATGTTCAAAATAAACAGCATTTTGCTACACATGAGGCTTCATGTGTCTCCCTCTCGGCTATGGACCTAACATTGGCTCTATGAACAAATTTCAGTGACTCCTATATGTTTTATTAATAATCTCTTCTCTTAACTAACTACTTGAAGTTTTGAGTTGTTTCTCAGAAATGGTAGAATTTTTACAAGACAAAGGATTTGGAATTCTGAGGCCCCTGAGCAAGATTCCTGATGCCAAGAATCACCATGCCCCATGACCTGCTGCGATGCAGGTGATCTGCCCCAATGCACATGGCCCCTCCTTAAAAAGCGCAGGATCTCTGTGGGTTGGGGAGACAGATTTGAGACTATTTCTCTTGTTCTCAAAAGACAGACATCTTTTGCAGTAAAATTCCTTGCTTCTTCGTCTCAACAATCAGATCTTTGTGAGGCAAGCAACTGGATTTAGGCTGAAACCTGCTTGTGGTTTCAATAACACTGAGAACCAGTTCATGAAAGAAAGGACCATTCAGAAACCGAGAGTTAGCAGCAAAGTAGGAAATTACAAAGTCATTTTGATTGTCACCGAAGAGGCTGGACAATTCCTCAGCCTCCAGCTTGTGTTAGGCCTGCTCGTTATACTTCCATTGGTATCTTGGTCCTCTTTTCTCCAAGCCTCAGAGACACATACACTCCAAGGAAACAGCCTTTTACATCATTAAACACTCAACGTCTCCAACCAAAGAACAAAATGGGGATATTTGCCTTACATTTGCCCAGGAAATACATCAGGAAGTCTATTTGTCTCCACCTTAGAAGAAGATGAAGATCCAACAGCTTCTCACCTCTCCTCCACTCTGATCCTAGGCCTGCTACCACCTTCCTGCTTGGACTTCTAGGGCAGGTGTGGCTATTCCCCTCTTGTTCCCAGAGTCCCATCTCCACACAAAGACAGAGGGTTTTTTTTAGAATATACCCAGATCATGTCTCTGCCCTCCTCAAAACTCTCCAATGGCTTTCATTCTCACTTAGTAAAATCTAAATTATAGAAAACTATGCTCACGGAACAGAACTGAGAACCCAGATATAAAACCATCCTCATATAGCCATCTAATCTTTGACAAAGCAGACAAAAACATACACTGGGGAAAAGAATCCTTATTCAATAAATGGTGCTGGGAAAACTGGATGGCCACATGTAGAAGACTGAACCAGGATCCACACCTTTCACCTCTCATAAAAATCAACTCACGCAGGGTAATAGACTTAAACCTAAGGTGTGAAACTATAAGAATTCTAGAAGAACATGTTGGAAAAACTCTTACAGACATTGGCCTAGGCAAAGAATTTATGAAGAAGACCCCAAAGGCAATCACAGCCAACAACAAAAATAAATAAATGTGACCTAATCAAATTAAAAAGCTTCTGCACAGCCAAGGAAACTATCATGAGAGCAAACAGACAACCTACAGAATGGGAGAAAATATTCGCATGTTACACATACGATAAAGGGCTGATAATTATAATCTATATAGAACTCAGGAAAATCAGCAAGGAAAAAATCAAACAACCCTATCAAAAAGTGGGTAAAGGACATGAACAGAAATTTTTCAAAAGAAGACAGACTAATGGCCAACAAACATACGAAAAAATGCTCAACATCTCTAATCATCAGGGAAATGCAAATCAAAACCACAATGAGATATTACGTATCCCCAGTGAGAATGGCCTTTATCAAAAAGTCCCAACACAATAAATGTTGGCATGGATGAGGAGAGATAGGAACACTCATACACTGCTGGTGGGACTGCAAACTATTACAACCTCTGTGGAAAGAAATATGGAGATACCTCAAAGAGCTACAAGTAGATCTACCATTTGATCCAGCAATCCCATTACTGGGCATCTACCCAAAAGAACAAAAGACATTCTATGAAAAAGACACCTGCACTCGAATGTTCATAGCAGCACAATTCACAATTGCAAAGATGTGGAACCAACCCAAGTGCCCATCAATACGTGAGTGGATTAATAAAATGTGGTATATGTATACCATGGTCTTCTACTCAGCCATAAAAAGCAATGGTGATATAACACCTCTTTTATTCTCCTGGATAGAGCTGGAGCCCATTCTACTAGGTGAAGTATCACAAGAATGGAAAAACAAGCACCACATGTACTCACCATCAAATTGGTATTAACTGATCAATACTTAAGTGCACATATAGTAATAACATTCATCGGATGTTGGGCAGATGTGAGGGGGACAGAGGGGATGGGTATATATACACCTAATGGGTGCGGTGAGCACTGTCTGGGGGATGGACACGTTTGAAGCTCTGACTTGGATGGGACAAGGGCAATATATGTAACCTAAACATTTGTACCCCTGTAATACGCTAAAATAAAAAGAAAAAAAAAAAGACTATGCTCTAGCTAGAAAAAAAATTCTGTCTTACCAAGGACCCTACTACACAATCCTCTGTCAGCCTGGGCAACATAGAGAGATCCCTGTCTCCAAAATATGAAAAAAAAAATTGGCCAGGCATGGTGGCTTGAGCCTGTAGTTGCAACTACTCTTGAGGCTGAGGTGGGGACATTGCTTGAGGCCAGGAGTTCAAGACCAGCCTGGGTGATATAGTGAGACTCTGTCTAAATAAATGAATGAACGAATAAATAAATAAATAAAATAATAAAAAAGGCTCTGCTAAAATCTTCTAGGATGCAAACTCTTTGAAGAAAATATTTTGTCAACATGCATCTTATATGGTTGCAATGCCTCTCTAATGTTCAAAAAAAACTGTCTAAAACTTGGAAATCAGGAGAGAGCTGCTTGCATGACATTTTAATGTTCAACAAACCCACCGAAGGGCTGTCAGGCTTCTGAGAACATAACTCAGGTTGATTTAGAAACCAGCCATTTTATAATTCCGTCAAATTGCAGGTTAACTTGTAGAAAATGAGAAAGATAAGGAGTTCCCCTTTTCTGTTTACGCCCAAGGCCGGCCCCCCTCATATAAGGATAGTTGTGATTACATTGGGTCCGCACTGATAATTCAGGATGATCTTTCTAACTCAAGATCCTTAACTCAATCACATCTGCAAAATCCCTTTTGCCATATAAGGTGATGCTCACAGGTACTGGGGATTAGTATGTGGACATTGTGGGGGTGAAAAAGTGCAATACCTTTTCCTCACCCATTTCAAGGTTCTGTAGGTTCATTCTCTTCACCCCTGACCCTGGCTGTCCCCGGCTTATTGCCAGTTCCTTTCCCCGCCCCCCTTCATCTATTCTCTAGCCTCTTGTCAACCTAACACTCTGTAGGGTGCTGCCCACTCTGTTCTCAAGATAAACGCTCCCTTTACTTCTTTTCTCTCATAACAGCCCTCAGGAAGAGCCTAAATCTTTTTTTTTTTTCCCTAATTGAGATTCTTTTTGGAATTTTGTCAAAGACTAGTCTTCCTATCTCAGAAAGTGTGTATCTCCATTTACTCAAGTAATTTTAATGTCACAGAGGAAAGATTATGTGATATTTATTTTCTTCTTCTGGATTGTGTCTATTTTCTGATTGACCTACAGTTTCCATTTATTGCTTTAGTGATTTTTTTTTTTAATTTTTAAATTTTCTTTCATTTTTCAAATTTAATTATTTTAAATTCACATAAAATTGTATCATACACAACATATCTTGAAAATATATATACATTGTAAAATGGTTAAATTAATTAAAATATGCATTACCTCACATAGTTACCATTTTTGCTTTAGTGATTTTGATGAACTAGCTTCCCCCACTTTCTTTGCCCTGACAGAATCGATGATGGTGTTAAATAATTTAGTATTTATATGTAAGATGGGATCTATATCCCAGTATTTAAAAAGCAGTTGAAACACAGACTTCCTTTCCTCAATGCATCTGTGTCTAAACTGCATTCTAAGCACACACAGAAAGCCCCTGTAACCCACCACGTTTGCTGGGTCTCCCCGCGCCCCAACCCCAACCAGCGTTCCAGGCCGCCCAGGTACCACCTCCGCACCCACGCGGCCCGCCAGTCCCGAGGGGCCCGCCGCGCAGACTCACGGGAAAGGTATCGCAGCGCGCGGGTTCTGCGCATGCCTCGTTTCGTCTGCTAGCTCTGCACTTCTGCTTTTTCCTGTTTTCCTCAGGCTTCGCGTGGGAGGCTGTACCGAGGTCGCCGGGTCTACTTGCCTACTTGCTCTTCTAGGGCCAGCACAACAACATCAAGGAACAGCAAGTAAGTCCCCGCAGGGTTGGGCAAGGACGGAGGAGGCCCTGTGAGGCTCAGGGGGCAGGCGGTACCGCGTGGTGGGGAGGAGGCCCGCGGACCTCGTGGCGGGTCCCTGGGGGGGCTGAACGGCAGCATCTCCGTCAGGACATGAGGCCAGCTGTGCACATGAGGCGGGTTCCCCACGAGTCCAGCCCCAGCGCTGAGCCCGTGGTGCTGTCAGTGCAACCAGGTTTGTGGGGCCGTGGGAGGAAGGCACTTGCGCATGCGTGAAGCGTGCTGAGCCTCAGGAAGGGCAATTCTTGACGAAGTAAGAGATCTAGAAGATGAGTAGAAATTTATTTTCTCACAGTTCTGGAGGCTGGAAGTCTGAAATTGAGGTGTCGTCGGCAGGGTTGGTTTCTTCTGAGGCCTCTCTTCTTGGCTTGCTGATGGCCATCGTTTCCTTGTGTCCTCATGTGGTCGTCCCTCTGTGTGTGAGCCTAAATCTTTAACATGAAAAATAGATTTTCTTTCCTCAAGGGCAGGGAGGACTCAAGCAATTGGTGTAACCCACCTAAGGAGAGAGAGATTTCCTTTGCATCCTGGAGAGCAGTTGTCTCTTCTCCTTTCTTCCTCCACATGGACTGAAAGATTCCAAAACCAAAAAGCAAAGCGGTGTTGTTCATACTTAAAGAAACAGACCAACAGAACAATTATGACTGTAATTTTCCCACTCAAACAGGAGGAAGCATAATGAAAGACTTTTTTGAGTGACTTTTAAGTCATGTTAAAAGTGATCATTTAAGGCCAGGCAGGGTGGCTTACACCTGTAATCCCAGCACTTTGGGAGGCCAAGGCGAGAGGATCGCTTGAGGTCAGTAGTTTGAGACCAGCCTGGGCTGCATAGCAAAACCCCATCTCTACAGAAATAGAAAAATTAGCCAGGCATGGTGGCATGCACTTGTAGTTCCACCTACTTGGCAAAATGAGGCAGGAAGATTGCTTGAGCCCAGAAGTTTGAGGTTGCAGTGAGCTATGATGAGGCCGCTGCACTCTAGCCAGGGCAACAGAGCGAGACCCTATCAAACAAAAAAGGTCATTTAGAGGGGGGAAATTCTGTCATTGTGTTTATGACAATTGAACAGCATCAAATACTGATGGTTCCCAAATTGTTTCCAGTCCCACATGTCCCACATCATATTGAGCATTTATGCTTTGTGAGGGTAAGATGCTGAAATGTTCTTTGAGGAGGGAAGCAGCTGTTACCTGACCCCTCCTGTGTCTCCTCGAAAATATGATTGGCCTGATAAGAGGCTTCATGTTTGGATTTTATAATGCAAAGCCATGGGCTTTGGCCCTTGGACCTATAAACACCTACCTCAGAAATTAATTCAGAAATCTCTCAGGTATAGAGTAGGTAATTACAAGGCACATCCATTTATCACTCAAGGAGATAAGAGACATTTTCATTGTTTTTTTCTTCTACTTTGTAAATTTGTGTGAAATTCTGAGCAGACTTCGTAGTCACTTTCATGTTGCCTTGCATGTGTGTAACTCTGATAATGCTTACTCAGTAATAAATTGTTTCTCTCATCTATATTGGTACAGATGGGTCTTTGTTGGCAGGGCTGTTTTATTTCCCCCAAGCCCCTCAAGTGCCTCAAACTCAAGGCACTCAGACTAGAATTCACCAATTTTCTGCTTTCCCAGCCCAAAACTTACTGTTAGGCCTAAGAATAACAACATATCCACAGTGTTGGAGCTCAGAAAATAGTACCCCGATAGTGCAGGCCTCAGAAGCAAAAGTTTTTCTCTGACCTTCTGCCCTGCTTCCCATCCCATTCTCCTGTGAGGCTAGCTGCAGAAACCAGAATCTCCCTTCCCCATGGTGGGTCATAGAAACCAGAGCCCTTTTTCCTGAAAGCAGCCATCAAACCTAAAAATAGTGTAAAAACTGGTAATAAAGAAATTATCTGACCTACCTTGTTTGACTGTGGGTTATAATACCCCGATTCCAGAGAGGGTCCTGCCCCACACCCAGAAGGAAGGAATGATGCTCAGAGAGGCCAAGAAGAATGGACAGGCCTAGTTGGGTTTCCCCACCCAGTCTATTAGCATTAGATCATCCCCTTTTGACCAATCATATTTCTACGCGGCTGTCCATACTTTGTTGAAACTGAGCATAAAAATGGACAATTTTCTCTTTATCTTTGGGTCTTCATTCCGAAGGCTCCCGTGTATACGTGTTAAATAAATTTGTATACCTTTTCTCTAGTTAATCAGCATCTTGTCAGTGATTTTTCTATGAACCTTCAGAGGGCCAAGGGGATTGTTTGGTTCCTGCAACACCCAGGCGCCAAAGGTAAAAATTCAGATCATCCACGACCCTACCCTCTTCTTTATTCATTCACCAGAAATCTACTGAGCACATTTTCTGTATCAGGCACTGTCTGGCCACTGGGAGACAGAGCCATGAACAAAACAAAGTCCTCCTAGAGCTTACATTCTGATGGGAGAGAAAGACGTGGAACAAATAGTTGATGTACTGTCAAGTGGTGTTTAAGTGCTATGAAGTAAAATACAGCACATTGATGAGGATGAAGAGGACAGAGAATACCAGGGAACAAAGGTCAGAAAATGCTCCATAGTGGCAGTTGATTAGATCTGAACACAGTGAAGATATGAACTGTGCAAAGATTTGGAGCCAAAGCCATCCGGGGGCTGAGATTTCAATACAGTCATACAGGGAGCCATTGAAGGAGTTTCGGCATGAGAATAACACAATCTCATGTATGTTTGGGGCTCAGAAACAGATACCCCAAAATAGGTGCTTTGTACATGCTGAACTGAAAAAAAAAGCCTTAAGGTCTCCCCCCACCTCCCAAAGTATAGGTCAGACCCACCAAGGAGAATAGTTGGTTCCCCCGCCTTATCTCATTATTGCAGAAAAGAAGACCAAGAATGTAACCACACCTGAGCAGATCCTTTTTACAAGATAATGTCTGTCTCTCAGGTGCATTCAAATTCCAAAGAGAACTATTTACCAGATAATACCTGTTCCCCATCCACCCATTCTCCCTAGTAATCATTTATTGCAACGTAACAGAATTTCTCTTCTCTTTCCTCCCATAATCTGTTTTGTCAGGATCCAAGTATCCCTTCTTTCATTAACCTCAAAATGGTATTTAAGCTTCTGCACCCCACTGGGCCGTTTGGATCTTCATTGTGAAGGCTCTCCTCTATACATGCTAAATACATGTGTATGCCTTTTCTCCAGTTAATCTGCCTTTTGTGAGTTGATTTTTCAGCAAAACTTTGGAGCATGAAGGGGAAGTTTTCCCTTGACTGCAGCATTTTAAAAGGCTTCTTTGGGTCAATTTTTACACTGTGACCAGAGTGGTCTTTCTTATTCCTGCTTCATTTTTTTTTTATTTATTTATTATTCCAGGGTTTTGTGAGGGTACAAACATTATAGTTACACTTTATGTCTTTGCCTCACCCAAATGCAGGTTAAAGGCATGCCCTTCCCTCCCTTTAGTGCTCCCCGTGTCCTTTAGTTGTAGATTTGCCCCCTCATCCCCCTAATCTCTAG
>NW_012143412.1:3007433-3009444 GCF_000956105.1 Propithecus coquereli | reverse complement strand
AACCCACTGCCAATATCATATTGAATGGGGAAAAATTGAAACCATTCCCACTTAGAACCGGAACGAGACAAGGCTGCCCTCTTTCACCACTTCTATTCAACATAGTGCTCGAAATCCTCGCCTGCTTCTTCCTTCTTCCTGCTTATTCCTTCTTCCTACACCTCCTCTTCTTTTTTTCTTCCTATATCTTCTTAATGAAAATCGCTTTATTGGGTATGGTGGCTCATGCCTGTAATCCTAGCACTCTGGGAGACTGAGGCAGGAGGATTGCTTGAGCTCAGGTATTCAAGACCAGCCTTAAGCCGGGCGCGGTGGCTCACGCCTGTAATCCTAGCACTCTGGGAGGCCGAGACGGGTGGATCGCTCAAGGTCAGGAATTCGAGACCAGCCTGAGCAAGAGGAGACCCTGTCTCCACTAAAAAATAGAAAGAAATGATCTGGACAACTAAAAATATATATATAAAAAAAAAATTAGCCAGGCATGGTGGCGCATGCCTGTAGTCCCAGCTACTCCGGAGGCTGAGGCAGAAGGATCGCTTGAGCCCAGGAATTTGAGGTTGCAGTGAACTACAGTGATGCCACTGCATTCTACCTGAGGCAACAGAGCAAAACTCCGTCTCAAAAAAAAAAAAAAAAAAAAACAACTTTATTGGTTGTTCTGATTGTAAAAATTTTGTATGCTTATTGTAAGAAATTTAAACAGAGTACAAAAGTTTGTTTATTTTTAAGTAAAAGTTGAATGAAATCCCATGGGTAACATTTTGGTACACCTTACTAAGATTTTCATAAATACAAGTGAGTTCTCAAAGTGCTGGGAGAAAAAGCACCCAGGGTGCAAAACATTGCTCCAAGAATATAATTCTCTGCAAGCCTTACAGCTGAAACTTTCAGATTTCAGTCTGAAATGTTGATTCTTGAGGCGCTCATGCCTGAAGGATGATCAGATGCACCAAAATAAGGCAAGCACAAAAATGAGGTTTATTGAGGAGAGAAAGATAGAATTATAGGGCAAGAGCAAGATACAGGTTTATAGAGCCTGACACATACGCCACAGATGATGACTGGACCCATTGTTGCAGCAAAGGGAGAGCAAAAGGAAGGGGCCAAAAAAGGGCCTCATTATGGTCTGCATCTTGTTTTATAATGCCTGGATTGGGACCTCCTTTGTGGTTCAGAGGTCACCATGGAACCACTTTGATTGGACAGTTGGGAGTTGCATGACCTGAGTCTTAACTATTTATGTGGGTTGTTGTAGTTCAATTTCCGGACTCTGTGGTACCTATGCAGCTTGGCCTCTGGGCTAGAGAGTCCTCTGCATTCTTTTGCAGCTGCCACACTAAGTTCTGATTGGCAGATTTTTAGGGTATTCCCTCCTCCCTCAGGTATGGCAGTTGCTTGGGAGAGGATTAGGGTGGGGCAGGGCCAAGATGGGGGCCTGGGGCCTACCCATGTCCTTCTTCCCAGGTAGGGCAGTTGCACCAAGGCAACAGCACCCACTTTTGTCCCTAGGAGACCCGGAATCCTTTGCTGTCTACCTAACAACCCTCTGAAGTTCAACTGACAAAAGACAAATTAATAGGACAAAAGGCACATAAGTTTATTTTAATGGGCATAGCACGGGAGAATCATAGGTCATAGGAGAATGATAACCCAACAAGTCAATGGTGTACACAAGGTTATACACCCTTCTTAGGAGAAAGGAAGATGCAGAAGTGCGGATAATCTCAGGGGAGTAGTTAACTGATTTTTAGGGGAATTCAGTGGGTTTGAAGAACATACAATGGCCTGGGACAGAGTCTGTTGGGCCTGCAGAGCAGACAATGGTTTGTGACAAAAGTCTGTCCAGGTTTGTTGACTGACTTCAGTCTTTCTTCCTGTGATATGAGTTCAGATAATGAAAACTCAGGGAAGGGACCAGAGGTCATTGATTTCTTCTTTGGTGGGTGCAGACTTTGGGCAGATGACAGAACTTCAGAGAACACCTTCATCCTGTGCTTTGGGAGAGACAGGA
>NW_012143412.1:3005065-3006808 GCF_000956105.1 Propithecus coquereli | reverse complement strand
AAAGGGAAAGGTCTTCCTCACGTAAAAGTGCCAACTAATAAATGTAGAACAACTGATTCAACTAGAAAATCAACATTTGGTAACTGCCACAGAATAATGGATGTTAAATCAAATGGGAGAAAATTTGATGACAAATAGGATATTTACATAGTCTCAAAGTAATCTGTCTAGAAGATACAAAGGAAAAAATAGTAACTTTATAGTGGAGAAACTTGGCAAACACCATCATAACCAAGTGATGAAGCTAAGTTCATTAGAAATGGGATAAATCAATATTTTGCCATCTAGGTCATGAAAGATCTCCAGTTTATACTCAGATGATTGTAACTATTACAGGGTATTTTCCAGTGAACCATGCCCATGAATCCCTAGGTTCCTGGTTTGTCTTCCATAAGCAATCCTAAACAACCAGGTTCATCCTATCAAAAGCATTCCATAGATAAGGACTCCCCTGCTAGCAAATACCATTAGCTAGGAGGCATGTTAGCACTTTCGCAAAGAGATTAGTCCCAGTCATCTGCCTTGTTTCTGGCCTCCAACCCATTCTTCTTCCATTAACAGGAGAGAAAAGACTGTAGACTCACTGCTTGACCCTTTCCTTCTCACAGATACTGCAAATACATTTACATCTTCTCTTCTATTAACTTTCCCCTGGTCTCCTTTATTGAACACAAATCCTTGATCTGGCTAGACATTACATTCATCGATAGTTTGTTTTCTGGCTTGTACTTTTGAATTGTGTTTGTGAAATCATTTCTCATGTGAGGTCGATGATACTCTCCTTTATGTTCTTCTATCAACTTAATTTGGTAGTGATTCTAAACCTTCACTTCAGAGACAGAGTGGCTTTATGCACATAGACCCAGTCCAGCCCTCTATGAGCAGGGCATGGGCTTTATTCTCTTTTCTGAGTAGATTTCAGCACTTTAGCTCTCGGCTTTTAAGGCTCACATCCAGCTCTAAGAACTCTGAGCTTCAATCTTCACTTGCTGCTTAGAGTTTAAATTCACTTTGATTTTGGTATGTTGGCTTTTTTTCCTTAGCTTAGCTTGGCTATGTGTTTCCCCTCTTAAAAAGTTTTTTTTTGTTTTTTTAGTAACAAATGCTATGAATTTCCCTCAATGGATCCTTCTAAATTGTCAGTAAAATTCTCTTTTGCCCAGGTGTGATGGCTCATGCATGTAATTCTAGCACTTTGGGAGGCCAAGGTGGGAGGATCGCTTGAGGCTAGGAGTTTGAGACCAGTGCAGGCAACATAGTGAGACCCTGTACAAAAAATGAAAAGAATAATTAGCTGGGTGTGGTGGACATACCTGTAGTCCCAGCTACTCAGGAGGCTGAGACAGGAGGGTCACTTGAGTCCAGGAGTTTGAGGTTTTAGTGAGCTGTGAGGGTGCCATTGTACTCTAGCCTGGGCAACAGAGCAAGAAAAATTCCTTTTTTATCATTGCTTTATGGTTATAGTCTGAATTTGGATGTGGGTAAGGACAGAGTCAGGTTACAATTTAAAGTTCAGATTCCACTTCTTAGTAACTGTGTGATCTTGGACACATTATGTAACACTTGAGAGTCTCAGTTTCCTTATCTCTTCTATCAGGATAATAATATGCACCTCACCACATGAAACAAGGAAGTTCATGTACATGCCTTTCTTTTCTGTTCCTCTTGTGAAAAAGCAGAAGAGTAAGGGGGAAAGATTGCAGTGAGGGGCTAAATCTTTACTAACTAGCACTGTAATATTGG
>NW_012143412.1:2996704-3000561 GCF_000956105.1 Propithecus coquereli | reverse complement strand
TGGTTTTATTACTTTAATCATTAATAAAGGCATTATAAACAACTTGGTGATTTTTTAAAATAAAAGAATGAGAGAAATTATGCAAATTCTACTTAATGCATTATAGTTGCATAAATGGGCAAGATTTTGGGGTAGTTTTTTTATTTTTTTACATCAGAAAATAGTATGTACTTTGGATTTTGGAGACTACTTTTTTGTAGTTTCTTTATTTTTTTCCTCCAAATGGAAATGTTTTTAATTGTTTTTGCTGATTATAAAAGTAATTCATGATCATGAAAAAGAAAAGAATACATAAGAATATAAGGTATATAAAGTGAAACTCCCCCCAGATGCTACCTTCCAGGAATATGTAGTTTTAAAAAATGTCATTTTTTTTTTTAGATCTTTAATGTAGAGCTTTTCATCTGTCTGTCCGTACATTCATCCTTCTACGCCATCTTTCAATATTGAAGAGAGAGTTGGGGAGGGGCAGAAAGGAGTGGATTCTTGTTCTTAGGGAGAGGAAGACTCACACACAGTCCATAATCAGGGCACTATTCAGACTGACCTGGGAGCCAAGGATGGAAGCCCTGTTGTGTGGGGTTGGCATAGCTAGGGGCTGGGAGTTTGGATCTCTATATCTTCATTTCATCTTGGTTTCTTTTTTCATTTTGTTTTTCTGTTTTGTTTTTTTTTTTGAGACAGAATCTCTCTCTGTCGCCCCAGGCTAGAGTGCAGTGACATCCTCACAGCACACTGCAACCTCCAACTCCTGGGCTCAAGCAATATTCTTGCCTCAGCCTCCCGAGTAGCTGGAACTACAGGCATGCACTGCGACACCTGGATAATTTTTCTATTTTTGGTGGAGATGGGGTCTTGTTCTTGCTCAGGCTGGCCTCGAACTCCTGAGCTCAAGCGATCTCCAGCCTCGGCCTCCCAGAGTGCTAGAATCACAGGCGTGAGCCACCGTGCTTGGGCTCATCGTGGTTTCTAACTCATGTGAGACCTTGGGCAAGTCATGGAATCTCATTTATAAAATGTGTCCTTTGCGTGCTAGTATACCTTGAATTATATTCTGCTTTATAAATGTTTTTTGAGAAAGGGATCATTAATTTTTGATGAGAAGTTATTTTTATTTATGAGAGCATCCAATTGGTGGACTACTACAGACCTATGCCCTGACATACTTTAACCAACATTTGACAAGGTGTCTTTTTTTAAACAGCTACATAATGACTGCTTAGCTGGCGTCCTTTAGGCTAAGCTTAAAATACTTAATGTTTTTGAGAAATAGAGGCAAAACAGAAGTCTGTGTTGACTCTGAGAAAATGCTTCAAAAATTGATCATGTCTTGTCATTGATAAAATGATCATAGCATTGGCCTCAGTAACACAGACAAGGGTTTGGGAGTGGTTGTCTATGCACACTGAATTTTAAAGATGTGGTTCTTAGGAATACAGGGGGTTTTGTATGGCGCTGAATGAACCTTCCATAGTCTGAAAGCCCATCTTTTAGAAACAAATATCCGGTTGCCATGGAGACACTCAAGGTGGATGAAGGATGGATTAATCAAAATACAGTAAATCCTTTTTACGAGCATCCTAAGAAATCTAGTGTGAAGAGAACCCTCTGGTCTGTCTCCCCTTATTCTCTCCTTCGTCACACAGGAAATCCACCATGGATGTATAATGACACATATTTATTATACTGAGTTCTATGTACACACTAGTGAATGACACTCTCCCTTGCTTGAAAGGTACTGTCATACAAGCACACAATGGCTCTCCAAACATTTTTTAAAAAACAAGTTTTGAAATTTAAGAAAAAAAAATTATCTTCTGCTCTCTGCAACAAAAAGAAAAAAAAGAATAGTTAGAAACAGCCTCTAAAAATTGTGATTATTTATTAACCAAGCTACATTCTCTGGGGAAATAAAGGATATGAAATAATTTGTACTGAGAGAATAGCTGCATTCAGCCTGAATCTAAATGCACAACTAATCTGATCCTTTTAACTGTCCAGTTTAGTCAAAAACCAAGTCATCTCAGTACCAGAATCAGATAAATGAATACATCTAAATAAATTATTCAGTTGAATAAATTAAGTGAATAAATAAATTAAGTGGCTATTCCCTTCCCAACAAAGTGACGGGCCAAATTAATCAAATAGTTAATCCAGTTGTGGGAGACATTTCCAGAAGCCTCCAGTAAATCATTTCTTGGGCAGCCAATTCAATTTTAACTCCTAGTAGTGAATAGCCACTGACTCAGGCAGGGTGGGTGAGCTAGCATACAGAATCAAGCTGATGTGAGTAGGTTTTGGACATCCTCCAAGAACAGACAAAGGTTCACAGTGAGAATGTCAGTTACTGTAGGCAAGGGGCCTACAGGAAATCCAGGGTGACCAAATAGAGGGTATAGGCAGGAGGTTTTCAGGGCTCACCTCCATGTGTTCTCACAGGCTGAAGGGAACACAGAGGATGCAAATTCCAAAGGAATTCAGCATAGAGTGAAGCAGTGGTTCCACACTGGGGCCGATTTTGTTATGACCAGGGGTGAGAAAAGGTGTGTGCTGGGATGGGGTGGGGGGTTGCTACTGGCATCAAGTGGGCAGAAGCCAGAGATGCTGCTAAACATCCTGCAGTGCACAGGACAGACTCCTGCAAAAAAGAATAATGTCAGTAGTGCCAACGTTGAGAAATCCTGGAGTAGAACAAATAAATAGTGATTTCTAAGTAGTACCTTAGATTGAGTACCAATTGATAGATTTACTAGCAGAACAAAAGTGTTATAACCTCTGAGCTGAGCTATAAGAAATCAGCTTCAGATTTGGAATTTGAAGCCTGCATCTCAATCGGAGCCTTGCTATTTATTGTGACTGGTAAGATGTCAACCTCTTTGAGGCTCAGTCACTTAATTTATTACGTGGTGATAGTAATACCTACCTTATAGTAAGGATTATAGATTATGTGGAAGCATGGAATGCTGTGTCCGTGTTTATGAAATAATGATTGTAAACAAGCCTGTTTATCTGATCTTCATGTTTTTTCTTGGGGCAAGATAGGTCAGTTCTGACCAGTGGTGAGAATAAAAAGAGCCAAAAAAATTTTATTTGGAATTCATCATTCATTTTGGATCTTAATGTGTAAAACGTTCTCTTTTTGCTTAGGGGGTGCAGATGTGAGGATGCAACAATGAATTATATTTCCTTTTACTGGAAAAAAAAAAGAAGAGATAGAGAAAGTATTGGGGAGAGCCAAGGGGGAAACTGTAGCTAAGACAATTTTGGTGAGCAAGGGATCTAACAGGATTTCAAAGTTGAAATTTTGCTATGTAACTCTGTCTTCCATCTTCCAGCTTACTGCAAAATCCTTAGTAAAATCTTCTTCACTCGTCTATGCTTTGTGGGTCTGAATTGGTTTTCTTTCTCCTTCCTTCCTTCTTTCCTTCTCTTCCTTCTCTTTCTTTTCTTTTTTCTGTACAACCAAGTACTGAATCCTCCTTCAGTGTGAATTTTCAGGGCTATGAGTAGCCCATGTTAAGGAAAAGTATACAAAACTTAGAAATAAGGCAAAAGGTGATTCATGTCATGGTAGAAAGATTTCCTGACAAGTGGCAACTGACTCAGGGAATTTAAGCTTGTTGGTATAATTCGTTAGAACTCAGAGACTTTGTAGTTCTGTAAAGCTTGATCTGGCACAGTGATTTTCTTTTTTGTTTGGTGGGAAAGGTAAACCAGAAGGTTATGGTCATATTATCCTTGTAGGATTTTAATCATTGCATACCTTTATCTAACTTAGCAACTTTATTTCAGCATTACTTTTCCCCCATTCATTGTAAAAATCTAGTTTCTTAAATTCTCTTTTGAACTGATTTTAT
>NW_012143412.1:2992294-2995322 GCF_000956105.1 Propithecus coquereli | reverse complement strand
AAGAGACTCTGAAGTTTCTTTGGTATCAGTATATTTTTCCTAAATATTATTGCTTTGTCTTCTAAAAATTTATTTCTTTGATGCTTTTAAGTGCATTATGTACATCGAATTTTTGTTCCGGCATCATTTTGCCTATCACGTCGATTTTACCTAAGCTATTATGCCAAATTGGTACTGAGCAAATAAATTTTAAAATGGTTATTTTCAAAATCATAACTTTGGCTTGTGTTACAGATAAATATAACTATTAAAATCACAATAATTTCTAGCAGAGCATTTGCGTTCTTCGTCTAATTGAATTTCTAATGTTATGATAGCTTTAACTTGACTTTCTAATCATTTTCTTCAAAAATGGCTTTAAATTTCTCTTTCCTAAAATTGTTTTCAATAAATTCCAACACTGATGCCAAAAAAAGTTGTTATATGTTTTCTGTAAAGTTTAAAGAATGTGCAAAACAAGGAATATAGGCTGCTTTGCGTATGGTTTTTCAGGGATTTGCTGCTCTATCCCTTATGTTTTCCATGTGTATTTGTGGCATTATCATATCCCTAACCATTCAAATTATTTTGTCTAGATTCAGTTTTTGTAGGATTTCTGCTGAGAGTAGATACTATCTGTGTCAACATAGCTTCACTGTTTTTTTTCCTCTAGCAAATTGTCGTGCTGGAAGATAAGACTGCCAGCCAATAAATAACTAACTTCATCATTTGCTTCAGGAAATTTCTGCAAACCAATTTGTCAAGGCAAACAGTTGCCTCATGGTGACAATAGCTAGTCTTATCAAGAAAACTGTATGCTCACCTGGACAAATAGCTAGTCTTATCAGGACAATAGTTTGTTTCTCCAGACTTGTTTATAGACTTGCTGTGTCTGCCAGTCCTAAACTATTATGTCTTAAACTTTGCCCAATCTCCACCAGCTCCCTGCCTTGAAGGACTTGCGTTGAATCACCAGAATCCAAAAGTGTCCCCTACAGAGACACTAAGTCTCTGTTAAGGGCAGTGATCTCCCCTGCTGCTGAATGTCTATTACATTTGTCTTTGGTTGACTAACAGGTTATTCTCACAGATTTTGTGGAGGAGTCAACAATCAACATGATTAAAAATACATATAGTCTTGTTCTATCCATGTCATTTACTGAATAAACTCCCACAAAATGTTCACCTACAGACATATTTGCCTTTTTAAAATCCAGAAACCTTATAAATATTATCTGTTCTATATAGCCTGCATCAGGGGCCATATCTAAAATGGCTAAGTAATATTAAGCATTTTTTCCCTTATTCAGGTAATATGTGATTGGATGTTAATGTTTGTACTCTAACAAAAAGTTTTGCATTTCATGTCAACATTTGTTGTGATTTCTGTCAAATGAAGAAAATCGTCATTATGATTATGAAGTTCTTGGTCTTCTGAATACTAGCATTGTCCTACCAAAAATGAATCATCTATATTTTGTGTTTAACAACAGTGCACTGATATTTTATCTCATTTTCATATAGTTTCTGTTTTGTAGCATTAATCATAGGGCATATGATAAATGCTGCCAATGTTTGTATCATTTTTTAATCTTCAGTTGATTATTTTTCCATTCCCAAAGACTCTGACATAGAGACAAAATACAGATTACTTTGCAGTAGAAAGAACTAGTAATATTTTTTGTCATTTGGAAGAATCTGTGTGTAATGGGGAAAACTTCACAGGGGAGAAACCTGGCAGATATTACCTTTACCAAGTGATCAAAGTTTACATCCCATAATGAGACATATCAACATTATGTGCCTCCTGATATGGCGCACTGAGAAGGACTTAAGATCACTCCTGTGGTATTCTTACCAAAAATGCATAACCTGAATTTATCATGAGAGACCTCAGATAACCCTATATGTCATTTTCCAATGCCAATTCTCTCTCACCAGCTGGGTGTCATTACAATTCAGTTCCCTTCTGACACTAACTTCCTGGAGTAAGCACAGACCCTATAGGTTAAGGAGCTTAGTCCCACAAGACTGCTCCACTTCAGATACCAACTGCAATTCTCAGCTGTCCCCAAGGTACCTGCACTTCTTCCTGCTGATCACACAATTGGGGGTTCCTATAACCTGCCCTCATTAGCTTTGATTATTCTCTGGAATGACTCACAGACCCAAAACAGTGTAATACTTGCAATTAAGTTTTATTACAAAGGATACGATGCAGGGATGGCCAAGTAGAAGAGATGCGTACAGCAAGGTGTTGGTGCAGGGTGGGCTTAGAGTTCCATGCCCTCTCTGGGTACCACCTTCTTAGCACATCGATGTGGAAGCTCCCAGAGCCTTGTGTTCAGGATTTTTAATCAATGCCTTATTATGTAGGCATGGTTGATTAAATTATTGGCTGTTGGTGATTGGACTCAATCTCCAGCTCCTCTTGGCTCCCTGAAAGTTGGGGGTTAGGGCTGAAACTTCTAACCCTATTCTTACGTGGTTGGTTTTTCTGGCAACTAGCCTCTGTTTTGAAGCTATTTATGCTTAGGAGTTAACCTCATTCATACAAAAAAGACACTCCTATCACTCTGGAGATTACAAGAGTCTTAGGAGCTCAGTGTCAGGAACTGTGGACAGAGACCAAACACCTTTTTTATTACACCACAACCCCAAATTGTGGAACATTCCACAGAATAACTGGCCAGTGCCTTTCAAAATTGTCTAAGTAATGAGAAAAAAAAGAAAGAAAAACAAAAACCCTTAACTTTCCTAGACTGGAAAAGACTAAGAAGACATGATAACTAAATGCAACGTGGAACCCTGGATTGAATTCTGGACCAGAAAACAACTTTTGTTTTTCTTTTTCTGTGGGACAACTGATAAAATTTGCATGAGGTCTTTAGATGAGTTTTCTGTTTTTGATCATTGGATGATGGCTATATAAGATGTTAACATTAGGGAAAGCTAAGTGAAGTGTATATAGAATTTTTTTTTTTTTTTTTAATTTAGAGACAGGGTGTCACTCTGTTGCCCAGACTAGAGTGCAGTGGTGTGGTCATAG
>NW_012143412.1:2979256-2980873 GCF_000956105.1 Propithecus coquereli | reverse complement strand
GTAGCTGGAGTAACAATAACAGCTGCCTGCAAAAGAGGGGGAGGATTTGTCTTACACCCCGTTAGGATCACAAGGCCCCTGTGAGTTATGGTGATCAGACCTTCCTGAACCTTGGAGACATCTCTGAGAAATAAATACTCTGTCACTGTGAACACATTCCTGAGGTGGGTCAACCATGACCTAATCATAACACAATGGATTCTCTATATACTCAACAGGAGAAAACACTGCATGCTGAAATGAATGCCTTGCACTATCTGCTCCATTTACATTTGAAAGCCTGGGAAATTCACCACCAGCATTTGTGACTCACCCACTCACCCAAATAGCATGAAGTAGATGCTGGTAACTGCTGATGTCTTCTTTCCATTCATCTTTAGGGAACCTCTAAGAGACAGTTTACCTTTGGGATTTCTTTCTATGTATTTGTTTAACAATTGTTAAAAGAGATTTTCTGGAAACCTTATTTTGCTATTTCTTCTGGTCTTTCTCCTTCTCCTTCACCTCTTTTTTCCTCTGTTACCCTTCTCCTCTTTATTGTCTTCCTCCTGTTCCTCTTTTTGCCCTTCCTTCTCCTCAGGAATTTCCATTTCAATGATGGTGTAGGGCAACCTAGGACTGCCCATGATGGTAACTGAATTTGGGTCTCAGGTGGAGCTTTTAGCCTTGAAAAGGCTAAAAGAATATTGTACTAGAATTTAGAAGAAATAGGTTGGTTCTTTTTTTTAGTAAACAGATTTTGTACTGGAATTGGAACTCAGGGTTTTTCTTATTTTATTTTTAATTATTTATTTATTTACTTTATTTGAGGCAGGGTCTTTCTCTGTCAACCCAGCTAGAGTGCAGTGGTGTCACCATATCTCCTTGCACCCTCAAACTCCTGGGCTTGAGCGATCCTCCTGCCTCAGCCTCTCGAGTAGCTAGGACTACAGGCGGACCCACTATGCCTGGCTAATTTTTCTATTATATTTTTTGTAGAGATTGATTCTTTCTATGTTGCCTAGGCTGGACTTGAACTCCTGGCTTAAGGTGATCCTCTTACCTTGGCCTCCTACGTAGCTGGGAGCATGCCAACGTTTTCTAATTTCAAACACTGTCCTCTTTCAATTACATGATTATTTACTCAGTCCATTTTTATGCTGGAATCATTATATCATTTGGACATCAAATTCAACAGGCAACTACAAAATATTGTGGGGCTTCACACTTGGGGGAACTAGGTGAGTCCTATGAAGTGCACAATTTTCCTGAGACAGATGGGTCTGGGTTGGGGCACATTCAGAATAGGTGTTTCTTGAAGCAGTTGCATTACTGAGAAAAGCCTAGTTTGGCTTCAGAGAAGTAGGGATAAGGTGAACGCTAGAGGGAAAGAGAAGGAAAAGCATGTTAGAATAAACAGAATGATTAGTTAAGAAGGTGTTGTGGTTGAATTGTGTCTCTTGAAAAGATATGTTGAAGTCCTAATCCCTGGTACCTGTGAGTGTGCTCTTATTTGGAAATAGGGTCTTTGCAGATGTAATTGAGATAAAATGAGGTCATAGTGGATTAGGGTGGGCTCTAATCCAGTGACTAGTGCTCTTATAAAAAGAGAGAAATTTACACAGAGAGTGAAAGGAC
>NW_012143412.1:2977145-2979206 GCF_000956105.1 Propithecus coquereli | reverse complement strand
AATGTTGAATATATAATTGCATGAGGATATATGCACAATACCAACTATTCCTATGTCCAAGGGCAGCCAGATGCCTCCTCAGTGTTGCCAAGAAGAAGCTGTACTTGGTACAGGGGATGCTGACCAGCTCACAAAGTGCATTGCATACAGAGCTCAGAGCTCACCAGTCTGTCAGTGTGTACTAGGCACAGGTAAACCTTTCTCAGAACTGCTTAGCCATGTGTGTACGAGTGGCCTTTAGCATGCCCCTAGCTTTCTGTATTTCAGACCCTGTGTGGCAAGGGTCTGGGTCCTTCTGCCGGGAGTTCGCAACTCTCCCAACAAATAGGGTCCCAGGTAGGAATGTTGCAAGAGATTGGAAATAAAGGAGACAGAGACAAAATATAGATTAAAGTGATGGGGAAATTAGGGGTCCTCCAGCATTCCTGTGAGCCAGGAGGTCATGGGTGGAGTCCTGCATCAGTAGTTATTGTTTCAGCAAACAATTACTGTCAGTCACTGATTTACATATACATATCATGAGTTTAAGTTTCAAGGTCCCTCAAAGTAACAATAAACTAGCTAAGCATACACAAGTTAAAGATAAAATCATGAGTCAGCAGTAAAGTGTATAATTTCAACGGGAACAAAGAGACCATGTACTTCTTTCTACTTTATCTAGTTCCTCATTGACTGAGACAGGAATCAGGAGAGAGATAGGAACATTGCTTCAGGCTTAGAATAGCAAACTGGTCTTATCTGCTGGGCTGACATCCTTTGAACATTCTCTCTGCCTTGGTATCCCAAGCCTGGGTCTGTTTGCAGACATCCAGGCTGTGGCCCTCAGGCATCGAGGCGGGGTTCTTTTACAGACATCCCTGATTGGTGGAATGTCCCCCTCAAGGTTGAGCAGCTTTAGCTCAATGAACCGACACGTCGACAGGTTGCTCTTTGGCAAAGTCCTGTCCCACTCCTGGGGTTCTCATGTCTCAACCCTAATCCTTAACATCCTTCTACCAACACACGTTGGCTACATGTAGCCACACTGCCTGGATCAGATGTGGAGTGGATCTGACAGCCATGGGGGACCAACATCTTGCAAGGGGCTGGATCTTGTGCACTCACTCCTCTTGCTGTAAGTAAATGCTTGACCCTGGTATGCTGGTTGTCAGTTCTCAGTGACCTTGAATCATGCGTTGTTCTCTTCCCTGGGTGGTACTTACCTGCCTTTTGATCTCAGCCACTCTTATACTTTTTTTTTTTTTTTGAGACAGAGTCTTGGTCTGACGCCCCAGCTGTTATGCAGTAGCATCTTGTAATCATAGCTCACTGCAACCTCAAACTCCTGGGCTCAAGCCCAGGAGGGCTCAAGCTCAAGCTCCCCTGCCTCAGCCTCCCAGAGTGCTAGGATTACAGGCATGAGCCACTGCACCCGGCCCCACACTCATGTCATATTTTATCCTGTGGTGAAGCCTGACCACCTAATAAAATAGTTTCTGTATACATATCCTGATGTGGATATGCACAGTTTTCTCAGGGAATATATATTGAGGTATAGACTTGGGTCACTGCATGGGTCTCTGTTATTAATGTATTTATTTATTTTTTACTCTAATAATTAAATGTGAAGAGCTAAACATGATTTTTGGTGGGCTTTGATACTGAATTAAATAAGCAGAAAAAGACTGAGTGTGGTGGCTCACACCTGTAATTCTAGCACTTTGAGAGCCCGAGGCGAGAGAATCATTTGAAGCCAGGAGTTCAAGACCAGCCTGGGCAACATAGTGAGACCCTGTCTCTAGAAAAAGTACAAAAGTTAGCCGGATATGGTGGCACGTGCCTGTAGTCCTAGCTACTTGGGAGGCTGAGGTGGGAGAATCACTTCAGCCCAGGAGTTTGAAGTTGCAGTGAGCTATGATGACGCCACTGTACTCTACCTGGGGCAACAGAGCGAGACTGTGTCTCAAAAAAAAAGGTACAGTCTACTTGCATGAGTCATTTTAGATGTGATCTTTGAAGTTAAAATCTAAGTGTCCATTGAGTAATTATGATAGGTTGAGAGAAAAAATGGCATTTTATTAC
>NW_012143412.1:2974666-2977095 GCF_000956105.1 Propithecus coquereli | reverse complement strand
ACCTGTTTAAATTATTTTTTTTTAAAAATGTACTCTGTAACAATCAATTCAAACAGTTTAGCCTTTACATTTTTTTCCTGTCCTACATTATGAGCAGCAGTCCATCAAAGATCAAAGAAAACATTCTTTTATAATCAAGCAATACTCATTATATCTAGTATTTTATTCATGCCATGGCATAAGTTAAATCCTGGCATAAGTTAAATCCTCGCTTCTAAGCTATTTGTTTTCCCATTACCAGGTCTAATGCAGTTTTCCAATTATTAAATCTATGTAGTTTTCCCCAAGGGCAAACCAGCCCTTTGAATGAATTTTCCAATGGCCCTGGGGCACTTGCTTGTATAGAGTAGAGCTCTTTGCATGAGGCAAACTGACGATGGCAAGCATGGCTGGGACGCTGAAGCCCAGTCTCTGAGGATGAAGGGTTGAGACATCAAAAGCTACTGGAAAATGTTGGGGATTGAGATTAAGGGTTAATGCAACTGGGAAATCTGGAGCCCATCTTCAGAGCAGCCAGGAGAGGTTTATGGTGGGGATAACAACTGCCAGAAGTCTTTCAGCTCCTTCTGCAAAAGCAGCTCAGATGGGTTTGTTCTTCCTCACACCCTAGCCACACTCTGGATGCAAAGCCCCTGTGGTCAAGGTCATTCCCCAGATGACAAGCTGGGTGGATGGGAGAGCCTGGGCTGGGGAACCAAACCGTTTTTATCATCCTGGTCTAGCTGGGGTCTCGAGATAGCATCCTGATAGGGTTCTTTTTCCCTTCCCCGAGACAGGCTCTTGCTCTGTCTCCCAGGCTAGAGTGCAGTGGCGTCATCATAGCTCACTGCAACCTCAAACTCCTAGACTTCAGTGATCCTCCTGCCTCAGCCTCCCAAGTAGCTGGGACTACAGGTGTGCACCACCACACCCAGCTAATTTTTCTGTCTTTTGTAGAGATGGGGTCTCACTCTTGCTCAGGCTGGTCTCAAACTCCTGGCCTCAAGAAATCCCGTGCCTTGGCCTCCCAGAGTGGCAGTATTACAGGCTTGAGCTATCGCGCCTGGCCTGATAGGGTTCTTTTTAGTTTGTCTGGAAAATATCTGGTGTGCTTACCAAGAGCCAGAGTGAGGTAAGACTCCATGATTTCTTGAGTTGAACTTCTGGCTGAAGCTCAGAGAGGGGGCTAAGGCTTCTGAAAGTTCTATTATATTTAATGCCCTGTTTAGTAGTAGGCTCAGTGTTATACGTAATAGTATTGAAATGTAGTCTCTAACCAAAGGAGAAACAAAGGCACTGAGGACTTTAAGTCAAAGACCTTAGTTCCCTCTTTCTGGGTGTCCCATGTAGTAGAAAAGTGGTGCTAGGCACATCACTTGATCTCCCCTAAGACATTGTTTCCTCATCTGTCAAATGAGGTCAACGACTCCAATAATGGGATATTGTGAGGATCACTGAGACTGTGTATGTAGAAACAAACAGGGGAATATGTACAGAAGTTTTCACCTGTTGTTAGTATATTCTGTCTCTCAACAAGTTAATGCAATACAAACCATTTGTGATTACTGGCCAGCAGTGCATGATTTACCACGTTTTCCAAATTCTAAACTGAGAGATCAGTAATGGTTTAGGGGGCATTTCAGCAACACTGTCAATCCTTACAGATATACCACCAGATCACATGTCTCCTCACCAACCTTATTTGCTGCACAGATGGGCATGACTGTTTTAAACAGTTTTTTTTTAACACTGAGGAATCGAATATATATACAGAGAAGGGAATAGGAGATAGTTGTGTTAGCTTGGGGTCCTGTGAGAAGCAAGATGGTATTAATTGTGAAAGGATTTTATTAGGAGAAATGCCTCTGAGGAAGGAAATAGTGAAGGACCTGGAGAAGCTTTGGCATAAGGCTAGGGGAGCCATTGCCCCATGTAAGTCTGACCCAGAGTAGAAGAGAGATTTCCCTGCAGTCTAAGGGAGGTTTGGCAAAGCTATTGGGGAGCCTCTGAGCCTGAGAGTTGAGGGGGTCCTGTATCTCGCAGGAGCTGTTCTGTCTTACTGTACCTATCATGCTCAGTCATTGGTGAAAGCAGCTGGAGGGAGGTACGTCCTTGCTCAAATGCTACAGCTGGGCCCTTGGTCATTTAATGCTCCCCGTAATAGCAGGGCTGGGTGGCACATTCTCATGGCCTCCATAGTGAATGTACAGTACAATGAATAATTATAAAGCAGACACATGATTATCAGCCAGATCAAGACGGAAAATTTCACAACATCCTCGTGTTCTGAAACACCATCCTGATCAAACCCCTCCTTTTTCCATGGAGGCAACCACTATTCTGCCTTTTATGGATGTTGGTCACTTCTTCTGATCACTTGCTGTTCTTTAGCATTTTACCAATTATGCATGTCTTCCTAAACAATAGTTTTTTGCTTATTTTTGAACTTC
>NW_012143412.1:2965829-2971263 GCF_000956105.1 Propithecus coquereli | reverse complement strand
CTGTCATTATTTCTGGTGTTTCCTGAAGCCTAAAGCTCTCCTTTTGTAATGTGTTTGATGGTTGTGCTTGAGGGAAGCAGAATAGTTTTCAGGCAAAGGTGGCACTGTTATTAGGTGCTAGATGGAAGGGGCTAAGAGAACCTCATAAATTCTTCAATAGAAAGCTGCTGGGCTTATTCACATCTGCAGAGTCGCTGCTGCCTTTGTGTTTGGAATTTAAAACTATTCCCAAGATGTGTATGAGCAGGGCTCTTTGTTCACAGCCCCTCCCCCACAATATGATGCTCTCTTACAACCCATTATCTATTTTCTTTTGATAGAATTTTTTTTTCTATTATAACTTTGATTTTGCTTCTGTTCCATTTGTTCTGATTTCTTTGGTAATGTCTGCTCTCCTTTCATCTTTATCATCTCTTTATTTTATCTATTTTATTTCAGTTGCTGTGAATCTTGTTATATTATTTGTCTTGTGAAGGTCTATTCTGGTTTAATAAGGGAAAGCAATACTTTCCTTTACCTCACTGAGAATAAACTGCATATATTTTGTTTAAAAGATCCTGTGCTTTATGAAGGAAGTCTATTGGTGGTGGGGTTGTGTGAGATTTTCACCTGAGCCTTTACTGTCTTGCTGTTCTTTCATTTGTAGTAATGAGTTTTTTGTTGTTGTTAAAATTATCTGGATTCTTTTTTTAATCTGGGGGAGGGGAGTGCTGATTTTAAGGGTAATCACTTAAAACTCCTTTGATTGTAGAGAGAGCTATCCAGAGACAATTTTAGAATGAACTTGGCCTTGAAAAATTTTGCTTTTGGGTTTCTCTTTGCCTTGGACGTCTGTTCGCTCTGAGAGAAGAGGTGAGATTACGGGATAGAGGCGAAGACTCCATAGTGTCTTCAGTGGGAGTAGTAGTTATTCAATATTTCTTAGTTCCCTTTGGTAGATGCAGATTATCAGCACAAGTCATCTAAGCAAAGAAAAAAGACCTCTCCAAGTCTAATCTGAGATGAAAATCTCTTTAGGAGTAAATTCTCTGTTCAGAGAACAAAGGAAGAATAGACCAAAGGCTTATTTACCTTTCACTGCTTCAGGGATTCAGAGGCCGGCAAGCATACAGATGCAAAAGAAAGCTGCGAGCTAGACATTCCTTTCTCCGTTCTTTCTTCTTTTGTGAGATGCAATAGACAGACCTGCCTACAGGCAAGGAGCTAAGGAGTTTTCTATACTTGGGGTAGGGGGCAAAGCAGTGGTAGTGTTATAAAAGCCTTTGTTACTGATCAATGTCAAGAAAATGTGAAAATACAGAAGGCAGAGAGAAAACCTTGTGGGAATGCAGTCTAAGAGTGCCGAGTCTTGGAAGATGAGTAGTAATTTTCCCTCTTGGGAGGATTAACAGGATGGAGAGGCCGTTCCTTTAGGAAATTCTGTTAAGCCAGACTTGGAGAGGGATCTTTTCCCAGTATCCAGCCTCTCTTTGGGAGTCATGACTTTACTGAGAGGACAGTGTTTGTTATTCATAACAGCTAAGGTTAAGACAAAAGGGAATTTGGGTTCCCCTAGCAATCCGCAGATCTTAAGCAAGTATCCCAATTGCTCATTATTATTATTATTATTATTTTTTTTGAGACAGAGTCTCACTCTTTTGCCCAAGCTGGAGTGAGTGCCATGGCGTCAGCCTAGCTCACAACAACCTCAAACTCCTGGGCTGAAGCGATCCTACTGCCTCAGCCTCCCGAGTAGCTGGGATTACAGGCATGCGCCACCATGCTCGGCTAATTTTTTTTTCTATATATTTTTAGTTGGCTGATTAATTTCTTTCTATTTTTAGTAGAGACGGGGTCTTGCTCTTGCTCAGGCTGGTCTCGAACTCCTGAGCTCAAACGATCCGCCTGCCTCGGCCTCCCAGAGAGCTACCCGGCCTCATTATTATTTTTTTTGAGATAGAGTCTTACTATGTTGCCCAGGCTGGTCTCCAGCTCCTAGGCTCAAGCAAACCTCCCCCCTCAGCCTCCCAAGTAGCTGGGATTACAGGTGCACACTATGGCACCTGGCCCAAATGTTCTTCTTAAAGTCAGGTGGTGAGGCCCATCTTCTATAATCACAGGAACACTCATGTTTCCACAAGTCAGACTGGGAAATATAAAACAGAATATCCCTGAGCATGATATATCCGCCACAGATGATGACTGGACCCATTGTTGCAGCAAAGGGAGAGCAAAGGAAGGGGCCAAAAAATGAACTTGGTTATGGTCTGTGTCTTGTTTTGTAGGGTCTGGATTGGGACCTCCCTAGTGGCTCAGAGGTCACCATGGAGCCACTTTGATTGAACAGTTGGGAGTCACATGACCTGAGTCTTAACTAGGCATGCAGATTGTTCTGTGTCAATTTCCAGACTCTATTGTACCTATGCTGCTTGGCCCATGGGCTAGAGGGTCCTCTGCATTCTTTTGCAGCTGGTGTGCTAAGTTATGATCAGCCTATTCATAGGGTATTCCCTCCTTCCCCAGGTATGGAGAGGATTAGGGTGGGGCAATCGCACCAAGGCAAAGTGCCCACTTTCGTCCCTAGGGGACCCGAAATCCCTCACTGTCTACCTAACATATTTACTTTAAAACACTTTAGTGTGGATAGTGTGATACGATGTGTTCTAGTTACCTTTATTCTTAGGAATGGTTAGTTGGCATTTGAAAAATCCTAATTGAGAGTTATGGGTGAAGGGAATTCCCCCTCCCCTTCCAAAGGTTCTAGTCTTTAAGTCTGTTGATATAAACTGACAATAGATAGATTAGTAAGAGAAAAAGCATACGAATTTTATTAACATGCACAGGGGCATCACGAGGAAGATAAGTGACTGTCCAGTAACCCAATGAGACCTAAACTCTCCCTTCACAGGGAAGAGGGGAGGGGAAAAAACAGGCAACCTAGGGAGAGTAAATGATTATGAAAGAAAAAAATAGGCCTTCAGAAGAATAAGTAATAGCCTCTTTGTATGAGGTGACAACTTCCAGTCTCCTCTAGGTTTGACTCCTGTAGTGTGTTAATCTTCCCTGGTAGATAAAAATTTCTAGGGACAATGGCTCCCCTTTGGAGAACTTGCATTTGGTCAGATAAGGGAAATTCTGGTAAAGCCCCTTTGTACCCATCCAGTTTCCCAAATGACTTTGGTTTGAAGTAATCAGCATACCAATGCTGCATACTTTTGGGTGATATTTCCTGGACTCCTTCAGGGAAAACACTCCTGGGAGGGCAGGTTAACATTTGAAATTCTCAATTCAGAAGCCACATTCCAGAAGGATTAAGGTATGGCTCCAGCCATCTTTATCTCATATTAATCCCTGGGGCTTTGTTAATTAGCACAACGAATGTTAGAAGTGATTTTTTTCTACTGGCAAAATGAGTTCAATTTATGTGGATTGTCTAAGAATGTTTTATAGATACTCTTGCCTTTGCAGAAATGAGGTATAAAAATCCAGACAGCCTAACTGTCTATACATTTTGGATTCTCTCTCTAGTCTTGACATTCTAAACTGTGCCTAAAACTGTAATGGGAGAATTTTTCACCTTACTCTAACTTGAGAGGTAGCTCAATCCTGCTCCAAAGCTGGAACATTGTCCTGCTGTCTCTAATGCCTATTAAGTTCTGCTGGAGCACTGAAAGGCTAGGGAGCTAAGACATTATCAACCTCACGAAACAGGTTATATGACTATGGGGGGGCCTGATACATGTTAATATATTAATACATATTTATACATGAGGCAGAATGAAGTCTGAGACTTGCTTCCATTATACCATCTGAAAGTGAGGTCTCTGGTTTTCACCTGCTTCTAACTATTTGAAGCTATGGATGTCTGTCAAAAAGCAACTAATAATTATTAATATGTATGGTCAAATTGGCTTAGGTACTGTAGGGGCCAGTGGAAAACTTCCTCTTTCTCCTCTGAAGGTTTGAAAGGCAGGAATTGATAGTAGGAGAATGTACTTTGTTTTGTGTGGAACAGAAACTGTTTTAGATTAGAAAAATGTGTCCTCTTTGATTCTAACTAATGCCATTTGCTTCTGTAACCGCGCTTGCTTTTAGTTGTTAGTCAAATATAGCTAATTAGAATGAAAAACAGGTCAGGAGTAACTCCATGACAAGCTGAACTTCCTAGAGTAGGCCTAAGTTTCAGTTTCCCCGAAACCGAAACATGGACCAAAACTGGCGCCAGTGCGAAAATTGAAAATCCTGAGGCTTGGAGCCAACCAATCAGGAGTCAAAACAATCCGCCACTTTCAAAGGAACCAATGGACTAAGGGGTGAGGGGGGATGGTGTGCCCAGCGTGTCGTGTGGAACCTGCGTGTCGTGTACCACCGGTGTGTCGTGTGCAAAAGGAAGTATAAAAGCTTCACTTTTACCCCAGGGCGGGGTCCTAGCCCTTAGAAGAGGCCACTGCGTTGGTGCTCTGGGACTTGGGCCCTAGCTCGAGCTAGCCAATAAACTCCTTTGCCATTTGCAGCCTCGGTGACTCTGCCTCTCTGTTCCTGGGGCCGAGGGGAACTGGTTCTAACAGTTCACTGAAAAATCAACTTACAAAAAGCAAATTAATAGGACAAAAGGCACACAAATTTATTTTAATGTACATAGCATGGGGGAATCATAGGGAGATGATTACCTGATAATTCAGTGGGGTACAGATGGTTTATACCCTTCTTCTCAGGAGAAATAGAGATGGGAAAGTGAGGGTTGTAAATGGTTTTTAGGGGAATTCAATGGCCTTGAAGAACATACTGAAACTGCCTATATCAAAATAATGTAAGGCCATAAGGCAAGAATAAGTAATAAAAGTCTGATTTCTATATAAGTATAGATACAGCTAAAAGTTAACCAGCTCTTATTCCCTAATTTCTCTACTGCTGTAACTGCTTACTGCTTAAGTGTCACATATCCCTTTGTGACTTCCTCAATCACTTCTATAGATAACATCGTTATTGTAAAACCTGAGACTGGTCTTTGAAATATCTTCCAGACTCTGCATTTGGGGGAATCAAGTAATGTCAGTTGGACCAGTGGCCCTGTGTGGGAACTGATCCAACAGGTCCCACTACCTTCTACCCAGGAACTGTCTCAGCCAAGAAGACAATTTCTGCTTCCCAACCCTGTGAGTTCATCCCCAGCCAGTCAGCAGGCCCAGTTTCCTAGCCCTTTGTTTGCCAAACCACCTTTAAAAATCTTAGCCATCCCTAATTCTTGGGGAGATGGATTTGAGAAATTTCTCACATCTCTTCACCTGGTGCCTTGCAATATTAAACTCTTTCTCTGCTGCAACTCCTGCTGTCTCAGTCTATTGGTCTTTATCTGAGCGCTGAGCAAGGGACCTGGTTGGACGGTAACAATACAATGGCCTGGGACAGAGTCTGTTGGGTCCACAGAGCAGACAATGGTTTGTGACAAAGTCTT
>NW_012143412.1:2964125-2965779 GCF_000956105.1 Propithecus coquereli | reverse complement strand
AATAAAATTTCTGGCCTGAGAATTACAAAATCTCTGCTGTATCTGAGTCTGGTTCTAAAGCCTACTTTGCCTCTTCAGAGTATGTATTTTTATTGCCTTTTAGTCTACTTTGTGATTTATTGTTGAAAGCTGGATATGATGTATTGGGTAATAGGAACTGAGGTAAATGGGCCTTTAGTATGAGGCTTTATGTTTATCTGTCTAGAAGTTAGGCTGTGTTTAATGTTTGCTGTAGCAGTGTCGGAGACTTTAATTTCTTCTAGTATTCTTGTTTTTGTCTTTACTATTGCCTTTGTGTTTCCCTAGAAACTCCTTAACTAGAGCCTGTGTCTTCCATCTCTCTCAGCTATAATCCGCTGTTATTAGACTGGGACCCTGTTGATGTTGTGATAAGGTATAATGGAGGGAAAACATTCTCTCATCTTACGATGAAATCTCCATTTCTTTCTTTCTTTCTTTTTTTAAGTTTGTTTGTGGCCCTGGGTTGTGATCTTCAGAAGAGTTTTTTAGCTGCTTTTCCCCTCCTTTTATGAGACCGGAATGCTAGAGAAGGTGTAGTTGTCTAATTGCCCTTCCCCAAGGTCAGATTAGGCTCTGACAAAGTAGTTTCTCTTGAGAGAGGCTTTTGTTATGGAGAACAAGAGCTCTCAGGGCTTATTTCAAAGGGGTTACTTTTCTTCTCCCGCTACCCTAAGCATGAGGAGATTTTTCTGTGCTCTTCATTGTGAGAACCTACTGAGACTACTGGAGGTAAACTCATCAAAGTGTCGGTGGTGTCCCCTGAGACTGGGCTCCCAACAGTTCTTAGTTCTTAGGCTAGTCTGTGCTCACCCTCCAGCAATTAGTCAGTTACAGAATAAATGTTCCTACTGGCTTCCTCTCCAGCAGCTTCCACTCCCATAAGCGGTGATTCACTTGTCTCTCCCATTTCTGATGTGAGAGTTTGCCCTGTGACCTCAGTTCTCTGATGGTTCTAACAATTGTTTATTTTGTTTGTGCAGCTCTTTTTTTTTTCTTGTTGTGAGGATGGGAGTGATAACTTCCAAGCTCTTTATGTATCAGCTTGAAAATTGGACAGGTTTGCATATTTATGGTCATAAAATCTTCCTATCAATTTCCTTTTGGGGTCACCCTTTGTGTGACTTGGGCTTAGTGGAAGCCTAAGGGCAGCTTTCCAAGGTGCTGTCATTCACAGTTGGCTCAGAGTAGGAGTTCGGGGCTGTTTCCATTTCCCAGTGGCTCTCTGCCAGGCAGCGCTGAGCCACGGCTGTGTGGCAGCTCCTAACCGAGGCCAACTCCACACACAGGAGTCACTGCTGCTTCAGCTTGGGCTCTCCTGCTTGCCTCCAATGACTTTAAAAAAGATTTTCAACAATTCTCCTGTTTTTAGACCCACCTGCTCTATGCCTATGAAGGGTCCTGGTGCTCCAAATACCTGAGACTTTCTGAGCTTCAGGATTGTGAATCCACTTGCCTTTTTAGTTCTCTCTCCAATTCCATATATCCACCTGGACTCCTTTTAGGAAATTCGTTTTCAGAACTGTTAAAAGATAAGCTGAGGCACATTAACATTTTAAAGAGTTTATTTGAACAAACAACAGTTCATGAATTGGACAGTGCTGGCCAGACTAAGGAGCATGAGGGAAACGCTTTT
>NW_012143412.1:2947462-2953815 GCF_000956105.1 Propithecus coquereli | reverse complement strand
ATCCATTTAAATTCTCAGTTATTAATATTCATTTTATTTCTTTTCAGTCATTTTCCAAGCAGAAGTTCCTTTCTTTCATCCTTCATGATTATTATTATATTACATATACCCTGTGAATTCTTCATTTTTCATGTGACATAAAATAATGAGTTTTTAACAGAATTTTCATTCTGTGAGAAGGATATTTCATCGAAAGAATGCACAATTAAGATATGGTTGCTGTAACAGATAGAGAGAAACAATACCATGCTTAAATAGATGTGTTTATAAATGCGTCCTGGTTCAAGTCCAAAACCTTTTTGGAATGTAGGGAAGAAGTTTGGATAACATTACTCATTTCAGCTTTCTTTCCCTTCCCAGTAGCAAAGAGAATGACTTTTGGCAGCTAGGCTTGTGATATACTGCCAGTTACCAGGGGCAATGCCTGACAATTAACTTAGAAAATCTCATTGCTTTTGACTGATATAAAGGATAGAGATAGTTTCCAATTTATAAATATTTGGTTTTTTATTGCATGGCAGACACAAAACAAATTTTGCAAGAAGATACTATTTATGTCAAATATATCCTTTCTGTGGGTTGGTGAACAGGCATCTTCTGTCTGTAGATCAGTGAGATTTCTAGCAGACATCCCTTAGGTACAGGCAGCTCTCAGGGTCATTGTACCTACAACCAATTCAAGTACTGAGCTGGGAACTTACATTTTTTCTTAACCTTGGTCCAGAGAGGAGAGAGGACTCACTTACGCCATCATTCATTTCCCTTCAGTGAAGTCTAGCCTCCCTAGAGAAAGCCTGCAGTGGAAGGTGTGGCCCTCTCAAGTATCAGTGTATAGATGACTATGCAAACACAATGAATAATGTACAGAAAAGAAAATGAATGCAGCTGATCCGAGGTATTTATTTATCTCTGGCACCTGAATTCCCCTCCCAGAGGTAGGAACCCTGACTATATGAAGAATGGAAAGCATACAGTACAACCATTTCAAAGCAAAACCCCCAGTGTGCACAAAACACTGCTTTGGATAAAAGATGGCAGCTGCAGAGCTGGAATGGTAGCTGGTTGCCATAGTTACCAAGGCTCCGATTCAGCCACCATATGCCACCTGGTGTTCTCAGCCTGAAAAAGCAGGTTGGGGTGTCCTCCATTGGAGATAGAGCTATGGCCATAGTTCTTCAGGGAGAGTACTGGCCTTGGTTGTGCAACATCTGTAAAAGATTTCGGGGCTTATAGCCTATGACTTAAGGAAGGGGTTCAGTTGGAGAAAGGAAACAGAAACACTTAAAAAAAAAATCTTTCTAATTCTCTCATGGAAACACTACTATATGGATATTCATTCTCAAAGATCAATCTTTTGTCCTCTTTTCAGGGCAAATTTGCTACTCAAATCTAATAGGTTATGAGTACCATATTGCAATAGCAACACACTCAAATGCTGGGTACAATAATCATAGGACATTAGATTATACCAATTCTCAGCCATCCAAAATCTTTAGAGCCCTATCTCCTTCTAAAAGTGTTATATGGCAAATAGTAGCTGTCTGACTTTAATGTTGAATTGTATACAAATAACATATGGGTTTATATATATTTAAATATGTGTGTGTGTATGTGTATATATGTCATTCTTTAAAATTACTAAATAGAAATCTGTTCTAAATCTATAATAATTTCACTACTGTTGCACAATGAAAGGCTGAGATAGAGCACTCGTTTTGAGACTCCTTGAGACTGTTCACAGTGATTGGGTGGTGGTTGTTATGTAATAGTAACTAAATATACAATATGCTATATTATGGTAATATCCTATAATAATTTTAACCCTTGTACGTTTTGGGGACTTTGTGTTTGATTTTTATATTTATGATAAGGACGTCAGTTAGGATTAGATATTGCTAGTAATTCAACTTTGAAATAAACATTTCATGTTACCTTTTCTTCCAGTTTCTATTTCAGCTATTAAAAAACTGATTATTGATTTTATATTAATTATCTGAACATGTAAAATTTATTTATTTTGATGTTATTTTTATCACTGCTGAGGAAACAATTATCAATGTAATAAAGAAATCAAATAGTTAAAGAATTAAAAACTAGATTATACTCTTTACAACTATTACTGTATTGTGTCAGGATTTTTAATACTGTGCAATTAAAAAAGAAAAAGAAATTTGCTCTAGAGATTGCTGTAACAGAATTTTTCTTTTTAATTTTTGGGTTCATCAAAATAGCCTCATTGTTCTAGTGAATTGACTTTATTGTAAGTATAATAAATATTAGGAATTTGAATTTATAAAATACATTATGTCAACTGAAAATATCTTTTATTTCTTTTTATTATTAGGGTCCCAAATACAATTCCTCTTTTTTTTTTCCAATATGAGTTCTCTTGCTAAAAGATCTGAAAATCACTAGACTTCATAATGTAAGGGCCCTAGTAGAATACCTTTTTGAAGAGAATTGACCTGTTCTCAGTAGACAAATCAGTCTAGGAAATTTCAGGGAGTTTGACCTCCCTTCTGGTGCAGGGGGAAGTACCATTAGCTGTCAACATAGACTCAGAGAAGTCACAGAATATGCAGGAGATAGAATGAGCTGGCATACATTATATAAAGAAACATTGCCCTAGAAGAACAAAATCTTGGGATGAGCCAGGACTCCTTGAGGGCTTGAGAAGTGAATGTTGACTGGCCAGAGAAGCTGTGAGCCCTGGCAGGAAGCAGCCTCAGGTGCAGCTATATTCTCTTGGAGAGAGCCCTGCTTTGCTCCTGCATCCTTGCCTATTCCTACATCTTCAATCCTCAGCTCATCCTAGGGACCATGGCCTCCTCTGTCTTACTCTTTATAACTGTTCACTTAGAGATTTCTGGAACACACTCCTAGTTTTGTCCCCCTAACCTAATCACTTGACATTTGGCCCTTGGGTTTTTAATTGTAATACTTGCCCATTATTACTATTAATAAAAATACTGTTATTACTACTAACTGTACCACAGCTGCTACAATTCTCACCATCACTACCATTTATTGAGCCCCTCCTGTGAGGGAAGTTCTGTGCTCGTTGCTTTGCGCTTACTTCCTCACATCTTCATAAAACCCCCTTGAAGTAGGTATTATTATTCCCATTTTACTAGTGGGAAAGCCGAAGTTCAGAGACAGAGAGGCAAACTAAGTAGCCCAAGCTCACGTGGTTGATGAGTTTTAGAACAGATTGAAATCCATGTCTGCCTGTATTAATATAAAAGACCCCAAATATCTTTTTCTCTTTCTGGCTGCTGGACTTGGTCTGAATAGGTGCCGGCTACATTCTGGCATAGGTTGCTTCCAGAACCTACCCAACCTCTGAATTCCACCCTATTTTATCTATTTATTTATTTATTTATTTGAGACAGAGTCTTGCTCTGTTGCCTGGGCTAGAGTGCCGTGGCATCAGGCTAGCTCACAGCAAGCAACCTCAAACTCCTGGGCTTAAGCAATGCTTCGCCTCTTGGGTAGCTGGGACTACTGGCATGCACTACCATGCCCAGCTAATTTTTTCTATATATTTTTAGTTGTCCAGCTAATTCCTTTCTATTTTTGGTAGAGGTGGGGGTCTCACTCTTGCTCAGGCTGTTCTCAAACTCCTGACCTTGAGCGATCCTCCTGCCTTGGGCCTCCCAGAGTGCTAGGATTACAGGCGTGAGCCACGGCACCCGGCCTGAATTCCATCCTGTTTTAAGATGGAGTCTTTCTAGCCTGAAAATAACCATAGACCCTAAAATAAAATTTGTATTTACATCTTTTAAATAGAATCACTGTGTGTATTTGTGTGTGTGTATGTGTATGGATATATGGATAATTAATGTAAGGGAGAATTTCAATATGTGTAGGATTGCTTTTTTTTTTTTACATACATACACCTTTGTGGAATGATAGGATAGTTCCTTATAGCATGGTTTTATATGATCTCATTTTGGGGAGATGAGAAAGAGAGACTGAGTGCCCAGTGTATTTTAGAACTGTAAGTCCTGCAATACGGGAACATAGATAACAATATTGGACTGTGTTCCAGGGAATATGTTAGAATTTGCTGTGTAGGTACAATTTTACACTCAACTTTTTTACTTAACATTTTTCCATGTTTTAATCTTTATGGTTATAATTTCTAATGACTATATGTTTCACTAAGATGATTTATCTTAATTTACTTAATCATTTTCTTTTTCTTAAGCATTGAATAGCTTCCTAACATGTCGATTATCTGCCTTCTCTCCCATAAGTATTTAAACTAAATGGTCAATAAAATTTTAATGCTGGCTTTGTTGAGATACAATTTATATACCATATGATTTATCCATTTAAAATGTACAATTCTTTATTTTTTTTTTTCCTGAGACAACTCTCACTCTGTTGCTTGGGCTAGAGTGCCATGGTATCAGTCTAGCTTACAACAGCCTCAAACTCCTGGGTTCAAGCAATCTTCCTGCCTCAGCCTCCCGAGTAGCTGGGACTACAGGTGTGCACCATCACACCCAGCTAATTTTTTTCTATTCGTAGTAAAGATGGGGTCTCGCTCTTGCTCAGGCTGATTTTGAACTCCTGACCTCAAGCGATCCTCCTGCCTCAGCCTCCCAGAGTGCTAGTAAAATGTGCAATTCACTTATTTTAGTTGCACAGAATTGTGCAACCATCATCACAATAAATTTCAGAACATTTTAATCACTCCCAAAAGAAACTTCATACTCATTAGCAGTCACTCGTCATTTCCCTGAATCTCCCAACTCTGGGCTACCACTAATCTACTTTCTATTTTTGTGGATTTGCCTGTTGTGGACATTTAAATGTAAACGGAATCATCCATTGTATCGTCTTTTGGGACTAGCTTCTTAGCATAATATTTTCAAAGTTCATCCATGTTGTAGCATGTATACAAACTTCATTCCTTTTTATGGCTGAATAACATTCCATTGGATGGCTAGACTACATTTTGTTTATCCATTCATCCATCAGTGGACATGTGGGTTGTATCATGGTCACTGTTCATCGGTTCTTCCGTTCACACACAGACAGCAAACCATGTAGTTGTGTTGCTTCTTTGTCTCCCAGTGAGAAACCCACACAATATTTCACAAAAGTGGGTGATTAAAATAGGGATTTGGCCAATAAAGATGAATGCAGCAAAAACCTGGTGAGTATTAATGCTAGAAGTGAAATGAATCCAGCATAAATGGATTAGAAGAAATTGTTGACATGGAAATGTTGAATTCAGGAGACACTAGATAGATAGTCAGGCATTTGGTGAAGGCACTTTTATTGACATAGATGAGGAAAAATATTTGTGAGAAAAAAGATGAAGATGTCCCAGGAAAGTGACATTAGCAAAAAACTTCGCATTAAAGGAAGACTCAGAGATTTTTCATGACATTGAAAACACAAAGATAAATGTTGGTATCTGATTCAAACTTAGAAAAGAGGATGACAGTTCTCCAAAGCATAGAAAAGATGTTTGTGCAGTATCATAAGTTATATGAATAAAAGGCAAAAACTATTTAGACTACTCTTGATAAGTTTTTTACAAAGAAATAAAACTCTTTAATTCTGTTTCTAAAATTTTAAATTATAGTGTACTAAGTAAATATTGTGCCTTTTTCCCCATTTCACTATATACTTATAATCAAGAGTAAGAGAGTTTTTAATGTTTTGACAAAAATTTAAACATCAGAAACAGTTGCAATTTTTCCCGTTGGTTATTATGATTGCTTTGCATGGTTTTAGCTTGCGTGGTCTATTTTTGTGGTCCCACATACAAGACTACCTGTAGTTGATACAATATGGCTTATTGGTATAAATTTTACATACATTTATTTTATGTGTTGTGTCTAGCCCATAGAACTTGCTTAATTTTTTCTGTAGTCTGTATACACATACACACACACACACACACACACACACACACAGTTTTTCCGTGAATACCTCATTTTATTATGTTTTTATTTGTTTACATTTGCTTCTGGTTATAGCTTTTACCTTATACATTGGTGAAGTAAATGCTTAAAATGTTTCCAATTTTTATGTAAACAATTCTGCTCACCTGTGTTTGTGTGTGTGTGTGTGGGGGTGTGTAAAATAACAATAGTTTGAATCCAAATTTCTTTTCTCCCTGCTTACTCTGGAAGGAAAACAACTACCAATCACCTATCACCTTCTGGTAATTGAAAATTCAAAATACTCAAAATTTTTTTAAAAAGCTATTCTAAATAAAAAAGGTAATTTAGAGTTATCTCTAGATACAAGGTAAATAGTAAAAAATTAATAGCTTTTTAAAATAATAGCATCCTGGAGAAATAGAAATTTTAAAAAATTATAGTAGCAAC
>NW_012143412.1:2945904-2946607 GCF_000956105.1 Propithecus coquereli | reverse complement strand
TCCCTTTTTAAAATTAAAACATTTTTAGTGATAAGGTCTTGCTATGTTGCCTAGGCTGGCCTTGAACTGGCCTCAGCCTCCCAGGTAGCTGGGACAACAAGCACGTGTGTCTGGCTTCCTTTATCCCTTTTAACCTTCTCATCCCCCTGTATATATAACCATTCTAATATTTTAAGTGCATATTCTTTGTATCGCTCTAAAATGAATAATGTTGTTTAGAAGGCATCTCTCTAATTATGTAAATTGTAACCTGTTATAGATCTTGTTCTGTTTCTTATTCTATTTTTTTTTCCCCCATTTAGCACTATATTTTAAAGATCCTTACTGCTATGTCTACAATTAGCCTGTTGCTTTTGCTGGCTGCATCGTACTCCATGGTGTGTATTTATGTATTTTACTTACGCTTTCCCCAGCTATGGCACCTAGATGGCTTCGAACACCTAGCCACAGCAACCTATGCTTCCAAGAACAGACTTGTGCTTTGCAGCCTTCTGGACATGGGTGAGAATTTCTTTGGCGTAAATACTTGTGCGGAATAGCTGGACCATAGTTATGCATAGACTTAATTTGGCTAAGTACCATCTGCTGTCCTCCAGAAGGACTGTACCTAGCATACATTTCCATCTGCAGTTCATTAAGGTCAATATCCCCCAATTTTTCTAATGTAACAGGTACAAAGTGATCTCATTATTTTGTTTTCTAA
>NW_012143412.1:2940001-2943669 GCF_000956105.1 Propithecus coquereli | reverse complement strand
CAGATGAAGGTATGCCCATCATCCAAATAGTGTTCACAGTACCTGTTAGGTAGGTTTTTGCCCCTCCCCTCTGCCCTCTCCCCTTTATTTTCGTTTTTTAGACATGGAGTCTCACTCTTCTGCCCAGGCTGGAGTGTAGTGATGCGATGACAGCTCACTGCAGCCCCGAACTCCTGGGCTCAAGCGATCCTCCCATCTCAGCCTCCTGAGTAGCTAGGACTATAGGTGTGAGCCACAATATCAGGCTCATTTTAACCATTTTTAAGCATACAGTGCAGTGGCATTAAGTGCATTCATATTGTGCAACCATCATCATTATCCATTTGTAGAACTTTTTTATCTTCCCAAACTGAAACTGCATACCCATTCAGCAATAACTCCCATTCCTCCCTCACTCCAGTCCTTGGCAACCACTATTCAACTTTCTGTTTCTATGAATTTGACTATCCCAGGAACCTCCTATAAGTGGAATCCTACAATATTTGTCTTTTTGTGACTGGTTTATTTCACTTAGCATAATGTCTTCAAGGCTCATCTGTATTCTAGTACTTCTAAACTGGGAAATCTCTAGTGGTATAGTGTTGGTATCCCTTTTGGATTTGTGGCTGACATCTGCTGGGTATATAATTAAGTACATAAATTAGTTGAATAATAATATCCAATGAGGCCATAATGTACCAAGGCAGACTCTGCACAAGTCTCAAGCCAGGTCACAAGGGAATTTTAATAACAATTTCATACAGAGAGAGTTTGTGGAAATTTTGAAGTAAACATCCCCTTATCATTCAGGCTAAGGGTAATAATTTAGGCCAAGGAAGAGTAAGCTCCGGTAGAGGCTGGACAGTACTGACTTTAAAATATCACTAGCTTGCCTTTTTCTTCCTGGAATTTTGAGGATGATGTGGACAAAACATTTCAGTTTAATGTGAGTACTTTGCACACATTAAAAAAATTTTACTGGTAAAGTGAGCTTTCATCGTTATTGGCTATTGAAGATATTTTCAGACAGGAAAATGAATTCCGTAAGTTTTTGTATCCACATGTTAGTCCTTTGGCAAGGGACTGCTTCAATTCGACCAGATTATTTTTTAATAAATAATTATTAAAATATATATCAAAGCTTGAAATAATAAAAGGAAATTTATTTGTAAATGTTCAAATGGTTCTTTAGGTAGAGGTTTTTAGTCCATGCCCTGCAGCTTCAGTTTTTTTAGGGGTTTATAAAAATTACAAATAAGACAAGATTCTACCAATTATTAAGTTTTTTTTCTTCCAGAAACTAGATTAAATAACTCTTTCTATTGACTGTAAAAGTATAGTCTCTTTTTGATATTAAAAGTAGTATACTCAAGGTTCAAGATTTAATAAAATTAGTACCTTTTTGCTGCTTCATTGATGACATTTTAAAGTGAAACTAGCATTTTCTTTGCCTGCGTGTGGTGGTGATGAATAAAATGACTCCCAAGGTGCTGCCTTGATTTTTGCTCAGCCTCCAGCGGTTTTACCACCATTGCTTTTGCATTATGAGTGCAAATGTTCACACAACGAAAAAGGCAAATCATGTTATTATTACTGTGAAATAGGTTAACCTTGATGATTCCCTGAAAAGGTTTTGGGAAGCCCCCTGCACCCCTGGGGTTAACACTTTGAGAACACTGGATTAAGGACACCAGTTTTCAGATTTTAAAAAATCCGGGTTTGAATCCTACCTCTACTGAGAATTTGGGATTGTAACTTCTCTGAGTTCCATTTGTGCATCAGTAAAATGGGTATAATACCTCACAGAGCTCTTGAGAGGACTAAGTGAGATAATGCATATAAGTCTTTAATATGTATTTTCTCTTTTTACTTAGTAAGTGCTAATGGTTCCCCAGTATAGAACACAGATTCCTGTAGGTTTTGACTGCTGTCATCAACCAGTATGAAAAGAATCAGGCGCAAGATTTGTCACTAAAGACCATGAGTCAGGCTCCCTGGCAGGGCTGTATCAGTTGTATCAGTGGCTTTGCCTCGGTCTTCCCTGAAGCTTGTGAAGATTCTTGGGGACTAATAGAGCAATGATGTAGTATTACGATACATACATATGTATTGGTTTTCATCCATGGTTTCTGCTCATAACTGTCATGGGCCTTGTTGTAGTCTTTTGTTGTAATGTTGGGGCACTTTAGGCCTCAGGGAACAGCATCTCTCTCTTCCTCTGACCTTCTGTCCTTCTTTCAACTGCCCACAGAAGGACTCTTACCTGATTGTGGGTCAAAAGATGCTCATTTGAGAGAGGGTCTCACCCATATCCTGGAAGAAGGAATGCTATGTAGAGAGGCCAAGAAAAGTCTGAACAGACAGGCCTTGTTAGGTTTAGATCATGTGCTTTTTCTCCAATCACATTTCTACATGGTTATCAATCATGCCTATGTGGTAAAGCCTTCAGAAAAACCAAAAAGGACAGGGTTTGGAGAGTTTCTGGATATCTGAACATGTGGAGGTTCCTGGGAGGGCCAGGAAGCTCTGTACCCCTTCTCTCACACCTCACCCTATGCTTCTCTTCATCTGTATCTTTTGTAACATCCTTTATAGTAAACTGGTAAATGTGTTTCCCTGAGTTGTGTGAGCTGCTCCAGAAAATTAATCGCACCCAAAGAGGGGGGTCATGGGAACCCCAACTTGAAGTTGGTGGGTCAGAAGTTCCAGAGGCCCAGACTTGTGACGGGCATCTGAAGGTGGGGATAGTTTTGGGGACTGAGCCCTCACCCCGTCAGATCTGAGGCTAACTCCAGGAAGATAGTGTCAGAATTGAATTAGAGGACACCCAGCTGGTGTCTGCTACTTGGCGTGTAGGGAAAACCCCCCACATTTAATCACAGAAGTCTTCTGTGTTGATGATTGTTGTGGTGGGAGAGCAAAGAAGAAACACGGTTTGAGTGTTTTTTCTAAACAATTAGTGTCAGAGAAGTGAGATTCACTAGAATTGTGATATGGTTTGGATGTTTGTCCCCTCCAAATCTCTTGTTGAAATCTGATCCCCGGTGTTGGAGGTGGTGCCTGTTTGGAGGTGTTTGGATCAGGGGGCAGATCCCTCATGAATGTCTTGGTGCCCTCCCCGTGGTAATGACTGAGTTCTCACTCTATTAGTTCTATTAGATCTGGTTGTTTAAAAGAGTCTGGCACCTCCTCTTCTCTCTTGCCACTTCTCATGCCTGCTTCCCCTTCACCTTCCGCCTTGATTGGAAGCTCGCTGAAGCCCTTGCTAAAAGCAGATGCTGACGCCTTGCTTCTTGTACAGCCTGCAGAACTGTGAACCAAATAAACCTCTTTTCTTTATAAATTACCTGGTCTCAGGTATTCCTTTATAGCAATGCAAAATGGACCAATGCAGTTTAGGAGTTTTTCCAAAGCAAATGGTAGCTATGGCTTGGATGATTCTCTGCTGTTAGTGAAACAATGCAGATGAGTAGATTCTGTCTGATTTATTTACCCCAGGAAAATGGTAACAACCAACACCAATTTAGTATTTATGTGTACCAGGCACTGTTTTAAGTGCTATGCAAATATTAATTCATTAAATACCACAGCAACCCTATGAGTAGATACAATGATGTTTGCATAGAAATAGATAATGCGTTTTCTTAATTAGCTTTAAGCTCAATAATTGAGATTTTTTTTCTTTGAAT
>NW_012143412.1:2938690-2939951 GCF_000956105.1 Propithecus coquereli | reverse complement strand
CTTAACTGAATATTTTTATGATCCTGTTTATCTCCACTGTTGACTTATTAGCTGTACTTTTTTTTAATGATTGCTCTAGAGTTTCCCTTATACATGTTTAACTTAAAATAGGCTATTGTCAAATAACTTCGTGTTCAATGTAAAAATCTTTTTCCACTGCCTCATTGGATAGCAGTTGGCATCTAGCGAAGGGGTTAGTCTGGGCGTTCTGTCCTTGAGAAGGCTGACTAGGGGTATCTGAGAATTTCATTGGTTTGTGGCTTCTCTGGATAGCTTTGGGAATGTCATCATGGAGTATACACGATAGGCTGTCTCTAGGTTGACATTGGCCATGTCCTTCTGTGAGCACCTCTCACAGAAGGTTGGGCCGGAGCTGCAGCACCTCCCTTGTAGGAATTTCTCAACTCCCCCATTTTGGTTAAACAAGCTCCGAAGCAACAGGTTTGGCCATAAGGGGTTAGTCTCTTCTTGACACAGTCTTATCATTTGGGTGTCCATGTGGGATAACAGAATGATTGTGTTGCAACATTTTAGCACCTGGCTATCATGCAGTGTAGGGGAGCACAAATATTATGAGAAACATTGGGAACTTGCGGTTTAACAAGGAAAGTAGTTTGCCCAAATTTAGTTGAATAATCTGTTGTGTGTGTATGTATGTGTGTGTGTTCATTGAGTATTTTAACGTTATTTAGTTCATCAGAGATAAATTATGGATCATATATTCTGGTTTTGAAACTTCTTGCTAGAGTAGGATCTTTGTTAGAAACCAGTGAAAATCTAGTATCTTTAGGTCCCTTTTGGTAAGTTTTGATGTCAGGCTTTGTTTTAAATACTTTGGAGCTGGAAAACAAATTCAGCAATTGGAAATGGAGAGTGGTGCAGATGCCAAAAAGGATTAGCATGGAAGGAAAAAAGTAAGAAAAAGAAATTGCAATAACTAATAAAACCTATGTTCAAGTGTAAACCCTTTATCCTGATCATGAATCTTGATTCAAAGACCTTGGCAAGTCTTTGTCTACACTTGATGTGATCTTGAGTCACAGAGTCTTAAATCACAGAATGCACAAGAAGCTGTCTGCTTTGGCAGTGGTCTGTTTCTCGGTCCTTTTAGTAGATGTAAGGGTCAGATTTCCAGCCATTTTGTATGTCAAAGAAAGGACTTTAGAATCTTAAGTCCTTTTCCTCTTTGTCTCCCCTTCCTCCCACCTTCCTCTTCTTCCTCTTTCTCTTCTTATAAAATATATACATGAAATTTATTATT
>NW_012143412.1:2910488-2924840 GCF_000956105.1 Propithecus coquereli | reverse complement strand
ATTTTAAGAAATCTTTTAATTTGGTTTATTAATTTTCCTAGAGGAAAATAAGGTATATGTTTGCCTCAAAAATTATATTTATAAAATGGAAAATTTTACCAACTCTTGTGTAAGTTAGAGTTGTAGTGATAAAGCAGCAAACTAACATGGAAACAGGTGTCAGAATCTATTAAAAATATTGATCAGTTAAAGAAAGAAAGACATATATACCATCAGGACCTTCGGGGGGAATCATTATTAAATGTAATTTTATGATTTTTTTTGAATATAGCAACATAATCTCTCTCTCTCCTTTCTTCAGTTTCTGTGTCCCTTATAATAAGACAATGTCCTATCTTTACTCCCTTGTGTAGGGCAACATCCAAAGAAAAGGCTCCGGATGATTGCAACATGAACATGGTACATCCTGTTACTGGGAACTACCGCTGTGCTGCTGCTCAGTTATAGCCTGCAGCTGTTCCTTATTAGATGGCAGAAAGCCTCATACCTCTTCAGAACTAGGGAGGACATGAGACAATGCTTCATTACAGCATCCTTGGCAGAGAGGGAAGTGAGTGAGAAACAAGCTCTTCAAAAGCCTCCCATGCACTCATGCTTTAGAAGGATCCAGGATGTTTGGCCAAGACTCAGATCAGCCGCAGTTCAATCTTTGCCTACATCGCCTACATGGGTATGTACAAGGTCACCATGAACCAACATGGAGCTGTTCTTTTACATCATATAGTGAAAATCTGTCTTCAGGGACTTATCCCAAGGGATGTATGTGTGAGACATTCCAGTGTCTTCTAACACCTGGTTTGAATGCAGTGTCCAGTTCAAAGAGCATAGGAATGGAGGTGGAAATTGATGGTGCCAATTTTCAGGTGTAGCTTTGATGACATCTATGTGTAAGGGTAATCCTTTCATGCCACACACCTTCGAAGAACGCTTGTGGAATTTTGGTAGTGATCAGTGTATTTGGAGCCTTGTCTTCCTTTTTGTTTTTTTGGTTCTGCCTCCTAGACTCTCAGTTGCCCAAGGCCATTTTAGGCAAAACTGTTGTGATCTTCCTTACAGTTGGCTGGTGTAGTTTATGTGCTGCAATTGTTTCTCAGCTTTCCACAGTTGACCCTGCTGTTTAACGTTTCCTTTCAGAGGCTCCTTGCCCAGAAGGCAGGTGGAATTGGCAAGAGAAGAAAGCTAGTCTTAGGGTTTCCATGACAATTTTTCGATTTTTCATGCCATTGGCTGCTTTGCCTTCCCCAGGGAGATGTTAGGTGGATAATTGTACATGACATATCATAATGCATTGGTCCTTATATAACCCACGGGGCCCCTTTAATACTGGTACATCTTCCTGTTTCCACCTCCTTTTGTTATATCTTCCCACCTCCCCACTCCATAGCTTTATTCTGGAAGTAAATGCCAGAATGAGCTACATGCTTTTCTTTTTTTTCCTCCTGCCTTTTGTGTGGTTCTTTGAAGTTATCCCAGGCAGTGTTCTGTTTCTTGCTCGAGTCTCAATACTTCTGTTACCCGTCTTCTTCAGGTATGGTATTCACTTTGATTACAAAGACGTGGGACACAGCCTGAAGAACAAGCATGGCTATTGGATCCCTGTGTGAGGGAAGGAATAGCACTAGTGGAATGTGAGGTCATTGGTGTAACTTTTTAAGTGCAGCTCTTTAGTGAATTATCTGATGATTCTTTAAAAACGTCTACTTTTTAAATTTTTAATTGACTCCAAGGTTGGAACGTGTCTAAAATTGCTCTTATCTCTACAGTAGCTGTTTACTGCAAGTGCTTTGGACTGCAGTTTTGTCTACTCTTATTGCTTTGTCAATCTAATTTCTTCTGCTTTGTGTCCTTAAGGATTTTGGATTCACTGATAGTGCCCTTTCTTTATGTTAGAGGTGGTATGAATTTGGTCTTTTTAATTGGCTTCTTGTATAGTTATTTTAAGAAATTTGGGGTGGACAGGAAAGTAGATTACCAGTTTAATCTACTCTCTCAGTTTGCTTCCATCTTCTAATAGCTGTCTGTTATTTATCAGAGCAATTTTCTCTTGACTTACTCTGGGAAAATAATTTATAATTTATAATTTCTGTTTCCTGCATGAACTAATTTTCATTGGGAGTCCCATTTGTCTGTGTGTTTTATACTCAAATACTAAAAGCATGAAACTTGTTTTCAGTTTAACAATCTGAGAAAAGATAAAATGCATTAAAAAGAAGATGAATTATAAAGGATTGGCTGTTTACTTAAGTGCCATAGAAATGAGCTTTATTGGATTAGTTTTCAGTTATATGCAATGAGCTGAAATTATGGCATTAGGAACCAGTACATTTTAACATCTATCAAGAAAGACTCCTGTTGTTACCAGGGATTCTGAACCTCAGCATTATTGACATGTGGGGCCAGAAAATTCTTTGTTGTGGGGAGTTGTCCTGTGCATTGTAGGATGTTTAGCAGCATCCCCGCCCTCTACCTATTAGGTGCTAATGCCACCTCTACTTCCCCTACCCTAGTTGTAACAAACAAAACTATCTCCAGAAAATGCCAAATGTCCCCAGGGGAAGGGTCAGACAAAATTACCCCCAGTTAAGAACCACTGTGCTAAAGGAATAAAACCACTCACTCAAAACAGCTTTTCCAATATTAGATGATAAAAATCTGTAACATGTGACTGTATGTCCATTATATCCAACGCAATACTTGAAAATAGAATATATCTTGTCACAATCTCATGAAATATTAAAAACATCGATTGATGATATTATCTGAGCTTAGGGTGATTAAAAGTAAAATATGGCCTTTCCGTGCTACCCAGAGAAAGGTTTGTATGGCGTTGTTCTGGATTCCTGTTGTAACTTAAAGGGAAACTTTCATGATGTTTGGAGATCTTGATGTCCTACAAATGAAGGAGAAGGATGTCTTCAAATTCTTTGCAGCAGAAAGCCACTTAGGTGGTACTTCCAAATGGAACAGTGCGTCTCCAAAAGGAAAAGTGATGGCATCTAAATAAAAAATCTGAAGAGGACCTGGGAAAAGCTTCTGCTGGTAGCTCATGTCATTGTTGCTGTTGAAAACCCTGCTGACATCAGTATCCTATGCTTCAGGAATACTGACCAGTGGGCTGTGCTGAAGTTTGCTGCTGCCACTGGAGCCACTCCTACTGCTGGTTGCTTCATTCCTGGAACCTTCACTAACCAGTTCCAGGCAGCCTTCTAGGAGCCGAGTCTTCTGGTGGTTACTGATCCCAGGGATGACCACCAGCCTCTCACAGAGGCGTCTTATGTTAAACTGCCCGCCATTGCTCTGTGTAACACAGATTCTCCTCTGCATTACGTGGACATTGCTGTCCCACGCAACAAGGGAGCTCACTCAGTGGGTCTGACATGAAAGTTCTGTGCATGTGTGGCACCATCTCCTGTGAACACCCATGGGAGGTCATGCCTGATCTCTGTTTCTGCAGAGATCCTGAAGCGATTGAAAAGGAAGAACATACTGCCACTGAAAAGGCTGTGACCAAGGAGGAATTTCAGGGTGACTGGAGTGTCCCAGCTCGAGAGTTCACTGCTACTCAACCTGAGGTCACAGATCGGTCTGAAGGTGTGCAGGTACCCTCTGTGTCAGCAGTTCCCCACTGACAACTGGAGTACTCAGCCTGCCACAGAATACTGATCTGCAGTTTCTACTGCTCAGGCCACTGAAGTGGTAGGAACAACCATGGAGTGGTCTTAAGCTGTTCTTCTACAGGCCCTTAAGCAAGATGGAAATAAGGTTGGTAGAAAATAGACATCAGTTTCTAAAAAAAAAAAAAAAAAAGGTAACATATAAAAGCTAGAAGGTAAAGCTCTAATATTAGAAATTAAAATGACACAAGAACTCTTGTAACAACTATTAATCAAATAAGAAATCAAAATCAAATTTCAGAATATCTAGAAAATAACAAAATTAAAAACATTACATTTATGAAATCTTAACTAAAAAAATGCTCAGAGGAAAATTTATTATATACAATGTTTATATTACTAAGCAACAAGAAGAAAAACAAACCAAAAAAATCAATGCAATAGCCATTCAACCTAAGAAGTTACAAACTTATTGATGAGCTAAGGAAAACAGATAAAAGAGATCAGTGAAAGAAAATGAGCTATTAATGGATTAGGAAATAGAAAAACAGAATTAACCAATACATTTTGTTTTGGGAAATTTTCTCTAAGTGAAATAAAGAAAGAAGCAGAAATAACTTGATAAACTACTAATTAATAGAAAAGAGTACAAACACATAAATACGCTAAATGAGAATAAAAAGGAGAAAATAACCATAGGTATAGAAAAATTAAAGGAATCATAATAATATAAGTGCTGAGAACTTAGGGATTTTTATTTTGTTAATGGATATAGCCTAAGTCCTTAAGATGGAGCCTAGCACAGAGTGGATACACTAATAATATTTTTTGAATAAATGAACAAATGTAAATACTTTTGCTAAATTATATGGTATCAATAAATTTTGACAAAAAGATAAATTTGCAAGGTTGATTCCAGGTAAAACAGAAAATTTACAGGCTCCCTATCAACAGAGACAAAATTCTCAGATAAATTCTACCAACATATTAAGGAACAAATAATTTTAATTTTATTTAATTTGTTCTACAGTGGAGAGTGTGAAAGAAAATCTCTCTTTAATAATGAAATGAGCATAATATTGATAATAGAAAGTCATTAAAAAGTATACAAAAGAAAACTACAGAGCAGGCTCATATATAAATATCAATACAAAAATGCTCATCATCAAATAGCAGTACAGTTAAAAAAAATGTGTTTGGCTAGTCGTGGTGGCTCACACATGTAATTCCAGCACTTTGGGAGGCTGAGACAGTAGCATCACTTGAGACTAGGAATGAGACCAGCCTGGGCAACATAGTGAGACCCCCACATCTACAAAGAATAAAATAATTAGCCAGGCATGGTGGCACAGGCCTATAGTCCCAGCTTCTTAGGAGGCTGAGGTGGGAGGATTGCTTGAGCCCAGGAATTCAAGGTTACAGAGAGGTATTTTCACACCACTGCACTGTCACCTGGGTAACAGAGCAAGACCCTATCTCAGAAAAAATGTGTTTAATCATTTCCACCAGCTCCTTGTAAGGCTACTCTTCCCTGACCTCTACATGGCTCTCAGCAGGACTTAAAGTGAGGTCTACCTAGCTCTAAGTCTTCTGATAAGTTTATCTCTCTTCTGAAAATCTCCAGGACAGTATTAAAGAGGACTTTCATCCTCCTAAGTATGTCGTATTTCCTTTGTAGAAATATAGCCAGATTCCTGCAGATAGCCAGATTTAAGGGGTTCCTACAAAAGTCCATGTACTTTTGTCAAGACTACCACTACCATCTTCCCTCACATACCATACTCTGCATCTCAGCTTTCAAACTGGCTAAAATATGAGTGCCCAGAAGGAAATTATAATTAAAAGCATTCCATACTCCCATCACTAACCCCAGCCAAGAGACAATCAGAACTAATGCCCTAATCTCTCTTTCCGTCTCTTTATGTAAGTCACCAAAAGAAATCTAAGCCACTTAGTATTCAATCCAGAAATACTAGCTATTAGAATTATTTTTTGAATTCTCCTAGGCTACAAGGATAAAATTTGTTGAGGATCTTGAAAGAAAGACAGGATCTTCTCCCTGGAGTTGCTAAGGAAGAAAAGGTTTAGGTTTTTTTTTCTTTTCCCCATGTAATTTAAAGCAAATGGAATCCTAACTTCAGAAACACAAAATTAAAAAGCTGCAAGTAGAGAGTAACGTCAGCAAGGTGACAGAGTAAGAGGTATCAGCCTTTATCCCTCCACAAAAATAACAATTACGTAGTTATTCACAAATGAAAATAACATTGGTAGAGTTTAAGGGTCCAATTAAAAACCTGCAGTGACACAATGCAGCAAAAACCAGAGAATACCTGCCAGAAGGGATCACTGGGGAGATCAGCAAACCTGAAACATCTGTAGATGGCTAGAAAAAAAAGAAGGGCAAGGGCTATTAGTATCAGCCACATGGTCCCCAATGGCCTGTTTTATAGAGCAGCGTTCCCCAACCTTTTTGGCATCATGGACTGGTTTCATGGAAGACAATTTTTCCAGGGACTGCGGTGGGGGTTGAGGGCAGTAGAGCTCAGGCAGTGATGCAAGTAATGGGGAGTGGCTGTAAATACAGATGAAACTTCACTTGCTTGCTTGCCACTCACCTCCCGCTGTGTGGCCCAGTTCCTAACAGGCCATGGACCAGTACTGGTCTGCAGCCTGGGAGTTGGGGACCACAGCTGTCGAGGACACCATCAGCTTTTGCCACTGAGGTAATTGAAAGTCATCATTGCTACAAATCCCCTGGAAGGGGATATGGTACTGCACCACCATGACCCCCCAAAGAAGCCACTGTTGTGCCACTGTAGGACTGGGGCTACCTCCTCCAACCTTGCATGTGTGCCAGACCCTGGACCCATGGCCACTTTATGTGTGCCTGGCTCCACAGCTGCACTGCATTCTCCAATGCTTCAGACACTGGAGCCATTGCTACCACAGGCTATTTCCACCCCAGGCCCTGGAGCTGAGGTTGTTCTGCATGTACCTGTGCTCTAGACCTCAGGTGACCACTCTGCGAGTGCCCATGTCTTGGCCATCAGAGCCACCTTCATAGCAAGCTGCACACTGGACCCCAGAGCTGTTGTTGCTGTGCATGTGCCCATGTTCCAGACCTGGGCTCTTCAGCTGTTCTGCAAGCACCTGCACCACAGACACTAGAGCCATTGCTGTAGCAGGTGTGTCTGTTTCTAGTCCCAGAAGCAGTGGTAGCCCTGAACATGCCTGTGCACCAAACCCAGGCTCTGCAGCCACTCTGTGGTGCCCATGCCTCACACACTATTATCAATGTGGAAGCAGGTGTACTTGTACACCAGACACCACTGTTACTGCTGCTCCAAACCCCAAAGCCATGGTTTTTCCATGCAAGCCCATGCTCTATATCCCCGATCCACAGCTGTTCCACAGGTGCTATGCATCAGACACTGGCACCACTGCCACCACAAGCTTACCCGTGAGCCAGACCTCACATTAAGAGGGATCTCCTCAGCATGAATTCTTCCTTGGAAGAAAAAGAGATCAGGAAAACCTCAGCAGCCTTTGCCACCAAAGATCCTGACAGCCCTTGCCACTGCTGTAGACAGCCACAGCCTTGTCCTCTGAGGACCTCTGCAATCTTTGCCAATGCTGATCTCAGCATACAGAACTAGATGGAGATGATACCACTGTCCACTCATCAGAGCTGAAACCACTGCTCCCTACCAAGCTAGCACTCTTGCACCTACAAGTAGGTGAAGGTATTTCCCCACCAAAACCAGTCTGTAAAGTCTGGAAGAGGTGATTGCTGCATCAAATGAGCAAACAGCAATACAAGACAACAAGAAACATAAAAAAACAAGGCAACATGTCACCACCAAAGGAATACAACAATTTTCCAATAATGAACCCTAAAGAAATGAAAATCTACAAATTGTCCAACAAAGAATTCAAACTAATTTTTTTTAAAGAAGCTTAACGAGCTACAAGTGAACACAGACAACTTAATGAAGTCAGGAAAATATACAAGGAAAACTAGAAGTTCAATTTAGAGATAAAACTAGTAAGAACCAAACAAATTCTGGAGCTGAAGAATATAATGAATGAAATGAAACATGCAACAGAGTGTCTCAACAGCAGACTTGATCAAACAGAAAAAAGAATCTGTGAACTCAAAGACAGGTTAATTGGAAATATTCAGTAAGAGGAGAAAAAAGAAAATAGAATGAAAAAGAATGAAGAAAGCCTGTGGGCTTTATTGGGTACCATTAAGAGTTAACATTCACATTATAGGAATTACAGAAGAAGAGAGAAAAAAGGAAACTTATTAAAGAAATACTGACTGGCCTGTAATCCTAGCACTCTGGGAGGCCGAGGCAGGTGGGTCGCTTGAGGTCAGGAGTTCGAGACCAGCCTGAGCAAGAGCGAGACCCCGTCTCTACCAAAACTAGAAAGAAATTAGCTGGACAACTAAAAATATATATATAAAATTAGCTGGGCATGGCGGCACATGCCTGTAGTCCCAGCTACTCGGGAGGCTGAGGCAGAAGGATCACTTGAGCCCAGGAATTTGAGGTTGCTGTGAGCTATGATGATGCCACGACACGCTAGCCTGGGCAACAGAGTGAGACTCTGTCTCAAAAAAAAAAAAAAAAAAAAAAAATACTGACTGAAAACTTTCCAAATCTGGGAAAAGACAAGAACATCTAGGTACATGAAACTCAAAGGTCTCTAATTATGTTCAACCCAAAGAAGACTCCACCAGGACCTATTATAATCAAACTGTCAAAAATCAGAGACAAAGAGATAATCTTGAAAGCAACAAGACAAAAGAGGTTCCTCATACACAAGGGAAGCTCCATAAGGCTATCAGTGGATTTCTCAGCAGAAACTTTGCATTCCAGGAGAAAGTAGGATGATATTTTCAAAGTATTTTAAGGAAAAAAACTGCCGATCAGGAATACATTACCTGGCAAAGTTGTCCTTTAGAAATGAGGGAGAGATAAAGACTTTCTCAGGCAAATGAAAGCTAAGGAAGTTCATCACTGCTAGACTTGCCTTACAAGAAATACTAAAGAGAATTCTTCAGGCTGAAATATAAACATGCTAATTAGTAACATGAAACATATGAAAGTATAAAACTCACTGGTTAAAGTAAATGTGTAGTCAAATTCAGAGTAGTCTAATACTGTAATGGTGATGTGTCAGTCGCTTATATCTCTAGTAGAAAGGTTAAGAAACAGCAGAAACTTTGCATTCCAGGAGACAGTAGGATGATTTTCAAAGTGTTTTAAGAAAACACTCACTTTGGAGATCTAAGGGTTTAGGGAGCTATGTCGCTGGCAGAAACCAGGGGCAGAGCCCAAATCTATATTTCTTATTATATCACAATATCATACTCACTTTCACCACTTTTCAACATAGTACTGAAAGTCCTATCCAAAGCAATTGAGCAAGAAAAAAAAGTCATCCAAATCAGAAAAGAAGTTAAATTGTCTCTGTTGATGATACGATCTTATATATAGAAAATTCTAAAGATTCCACCAAAAAACTGTTATAAGTAATAAAAACAAATTTAATAAAGTTTTAGGATACGAAACCAACATATAAAAATCACTTGTATTTCTAACATTAACAATAAACTATGTGAGAAAGAAATTAAGAAAGCAATCACATTTATAATGGCATCAAAAATAATAAAATACTTGGGAATAAATTTACCCAAGGTGATGAAATATCTGTATATTGAAAACTATAAAATATGAATTAATTAATTAAAGAAATTGAACAAGACACAAATAAAAAGATATTCCCTGTTTATGGACTGGAAAAATCAATTCTGTCCATACTACCCAAAGTGATCTGCAGATTTAATGCAATTCCTATCAAAATTACAATGTCATTTTCTATAGAAATGGAAAAACACAATCCTAAAATTTGTATGGAAACTCAAAAGACTGTGAATAGCTAAAGCAATCTTGAATAAGAAGAACAAAACTGGAGGCATCACATTTCTAATTTTAAATTATATTATAAAGCTATAGTAATCAAAGCAGTATGGTACTGGCATAAAGAAAGACATATAGACCAATGGAACACAATAGAAGGCCTAGAAATAAACCCATACATATATAGCCAACTAATCTTTGACAAACACGCCAAGAATATACAATGGAGAAAGAATAATCTCTTCAATAAATAGTGTTGGGAAAATTGGATATTCACATGCAAAAAAATGAAATTGGATCCTGATCTTACACCATGCACAAAATTCAACTCAAAATAAATTAAAGATTTAAATGTAAGGATAGAAACTGTAAAAGTTCTAGAAGAAAACATAGAGGAAAAGCTCCATGACACAGGTCTTGGCAATGACACCCAAAAGCACAAGCAATGAAAGTAAAAATAAACAAGTGGGACTATAATAAAATAAAAAGTTTCTACACAGAAAAGGAAACAATCAACAAAATGAAAAGGCAATCCATGGAATGGGAGAAAATATTTACAAACCAAATACTCAATAAAGGATTAATATCCAAAATATATAAGGAACTCTGACAATTCAATAGTAAAAAACTTGATTAAAAAGATGGGCAAAGGACCTGAACACACTTTTTTCCAAGGAAGACATGCAAATGGTCAACAGGTATATGAAAAGGCGCTCAACATCACTAATCATCAGGGAAATGCAAATCAAGACTACAATGAGACATTACCTCACACTTGTTAGGGTGGCTGTTATAAAAACAGACAGACAAAACTCAAAAGATAACAAGTGTTAGTGAAGATGTAGAGAAACTGGAACTTATACACTATTGGTGGGAACGTAAAATGGTGTAGCCACTATGGGAAATAATATGGAAGTTTTTAAAAAAATTAAAAATAGAACTACCATATGATCCAGCACTCCCACTTCTGAGCATATGCAAAAGACCTGAAATCAGGATCTTGAAGAGCTAGATATCGGTACTCTCCTGTCCATTGCAGCATTATTCGCAATATCCAAGATACAGAAACAATCTGAATGTCTGTCAATGGATGAATGGATAAAGAAATTATGATATATATATATATATATATATATAGAGAGAGAGAGAGAGAGAGAGAGAGAGAATGAGATTTTATTCAGCCTTAAAAAAGGAGATCCTGTCATTTGCAACAACATGGATGAACCTGGAGGACATTAGACTAAGTGAAATAAGCCAGACAGACACAGGAAAACAAATACTATAAGATCTCATTTGTATGTGAATCTAAAAAGTTGAACTCAAAAACAAAGAGTAGAAAGGTGGTAACCAAGTGTGGGAGGGGTGGGGACATGGGGAGATATTGGTCAAAGGGTACAAACTTGCAGTTAGAAGATGGATAAGTTCTGGAGATCTGATGTACGACATGGTGACTATAGTTAATAATACTGTGTTGTATACTTGAAATTTACTAAGGTAGTAGATCTTAAGTATTCTCACCACACACACTCACAATTTTTTTAAAAAGGTAACTATGTGAGGTGATGAATATGTTAATTAGCTTGATTGTAGAAATCAATTTTGTATCTTTGATTTATTGTTAGGTATTAGTGGTAAGAAGTCCCCAAGACCACCTTTAGGTTCAACAATTTGCTAGAAGGACTCACAGAACTTATTAGCATTGTCTAATAACAATGGTAGTGGACCTTTTATGGTAGAGATGTAAATTATAATGTCTGGTAGAAAAGGTAAACACAAAAGTTATATAGTTTATTACCCTTCGGAACACTAACTAGTTTTGAATCTAAATAAGCAATCTGATTCAAGCATATTTTCTTTCTGCTGCTGCAAATATTTCACTTTCTCTAATTCTCTTGGGAGTTCTCTTACTATCTTGCTGGCACCATCATTAATTAGGTAATAAATCATTGATCTGTACTTACTTTGTATTTATGAGAATCATGTTTTTAATTTTTAAAAAATTATACTTTGAGAGGATCTTATCATTTATACACTCTGATAGGTAGTCAACTTTCCTGATTTTCGGTCCTGATAGAGATCTCTACTGTGTCATTTTTGTGGGAATCTGAAGTGATGGAAACAGGAAGCTAAAACCTAATACTCCATCACTCTGAAAGTCCCTGTTGTCGATCTCTCTTATTTTGTCTGCTCAGAATTCTTTCCCTCTTCTTGGGGGAACCTATTCCTTGTGATTCGGGCAGGGTTGTGGGCACCCGAAACCTTCCTTTCTCCTCCATGCGCCTCCCTTTCCACCTCCTATCCCTTGCGTTCCATCCCCCATCCCCCACCCCCACTCCAGCTCCCTCATCCTCCTCTGTTACAGGGATGAATTTCTGTCTGAGGCCCCTCCATTCAGACTGCCCCAGGCCATAGTGGCTGGTTCAGGCATGGTGCATACTGGCCAATCAGAGTTCTTCCTGGGATTACTTCCCTGACTGAGCTATTAGAAAAGACTGGCTTTCTGCTGGGTTGCTAATCTGGTGGTAGGAGAACTCAGAGATACTGAAAGCTGTCTTGTCTGCTATCTGCAGACAGGTAGCCCAAGGAGAAGAAAAAATGGGCACAAGTTGTGAGCACGTTATTCGAGCTCTAGCTCTAGCTGCTTAAAGCTGCCTTACTCCTGCACTTCCTTGTTTCCAGTCCTGTGAGAAATTGAATTCACTCTTTCTGCTTAAACTAGTCTGAGCTGGGTTTCAGTCACTAGCAACTAAAAAAGTACTGATGGAAAAATAGATACTTGGAAGTGGAGCATGACAGGTGATTACTCCTGAAATTTAGAATGGACTCAGTTAATGTGGATGAAGTGTAGCAGGGAGGACAGTCCTCAGTGCGAGTCTGGACGTCTTCGCCTGTAGTTTAAAATAGCAGGTTAAACTTTTACATTTTGAAACTTGGACTATGTGCCTGTCCAGACTCCAGCTTTAGCACTGGGGTAGGTTTGTTAGATGCTTCCTATGGCTTTCAGTTAAGCCCTGCAAAAAGGAAACAAGCTTTGGTTCAAGCTGGAGGTGCAGAAGGCAAAGAGGGAAGAGAACGTGGCCTTATTAAGAGAGTCTGATTTACTTTGGGCAACTGACGACTGCTGAATCAAGCAATCATGTGCCTTGCGAGAGGGGAATTCTACTCCAAGCCAATCAGTGTTAGTAAATGCAGGGAGGGAAGTCTGAGCACAAGCTGAGACCCTCAACAGTCCAGAGAAAGGGGGAAACCCCTACATAGCATAGCTCTTGCCAGAGGAGATATTACCCACCATAAACAGCCTTTTCCCAAAATGCTGCTTGGGATAGGGAGGCTAAGCCTATCTGCGGGGCATCACCCTCTCAACCTGTTTCTCATGAATCGGAGGCAGAGACTAGGGTGGAAGAAGTTAAGTGAGAACTTGGGGATTTGGTATCTACAGGCAGAAACATGAAGGCTACAGTTCAGATGCAGGCAGGGTTCGCGTTCAAGGACCAGACATTAAAGTTACCAGCAGAAGTCTGAAATTTCGAGAGTTCTGAGAAATACCAAGTCTTGGAAATATTAAGTTTGTTCAACCTTTGTCAATCCCCATGACTGTGGCCACATAATGCACACCCCACAAAACGTTGAAGGCCGAAGGCGTGGGATTGTTGCCTATGCCCCTCTGATGGCCTCTCTAGCTGTTGTGTCTGTGAATAACAGTGCCTGGGGGTGGGGAGCCCTTCTGAACAGCCAGGGATAGGCAGATCAAGAAACATGCTGTGGGCTGCTGGGGCAGGAAGTTCTTGCTGCTTCTGTCCAATGGACTTTATGGCCCAGCGAGCATGGCATGCTGTTGGTCTCTTTTTTTTTTCAGGCTGGTTGCATCACTGTTGATGTATCTTACTCCATAGCTGACCAAAGGGCATTGATTAGGAAGATTGATTTAACAAACATCTCTTTGGGGTTGCAAAAGTCCCCCAAAGGTCAAAATTATTGGTTATCACTACCTGGACTCAGCAAAGCATTGACTAAGTGAGGCCATTTTTACTATTAATGTCAGCTGGAGAGACTGGAAATCATTACTGAGGGATGGTGTATCAGTTTGCTAATATGCTAAGATCACGGCGACAGCAGCGTCGGTTCCTTCTGAGGGCTGAGGGAGAATCTGTTCCTTACTTCTTTCCTAGTTTCTGGTGGTGGTTGGCAATCTTTGGTGTTTCTTGGCTTGTAGAAGCATCACTGTGATCTCTGCCTTTATCTTTACTTAGTGTTTCTCCCTGTGTGTTGTCTATGTCCAGATTTCCTTTTTTAATGAGGATACCAGTATGACTTCAACTTAACTTAATTATATACACAATGATCCTATTTTCAAATAAGGTCACATTTGGAGTACTGGAGGCTGGCATCTCAACATATGATTTTTTTTATTTTTTGAGACAGAGTCTCGCTCTGTCACCCTGGGTAGAGTGCCGTGGTGTCATTGTAGCTCACTGCAACCTCAAACTCCTGGGCTCAAGCAATCCTCTTGTCTCAGCCTCCCAGTAGATGGGACTACAGGTGCTTGCCACCATGCCCAGCTAATTTTTCTATTTTCAGTAGAGACAGGGTCTCGCTCTTGCTCAGGCTGGTCTTGAATTCCTGACCTCAAGCAATCCTCCCGCCTCAGCCTCCCAGAGTGCATGGATTACAGGTGTGAGCCATTGTGCCTGGCCTCAACATTTGAATTTTAGGGGAACACAATTCTTCCTGTAACAGATGGCAAGCTTGCGAGGGGTAAGAGTGGAGGGAGAAGGGACACACAGAAGCTCACAGACTGTTGTTCTTTC
>NW_012143412.1:2906422-2908938 GCF_000956105.1 Propithecus coquereli | reverse complement strand
TGATCTAATAAAATATTAGCTGATAATTTCTCAAGAATTATTTCAACAGATTTAAACATTTTTTCTTCAGCGTGGCTGAGCCAGAGTCACGCACACTACACAAAAGTTAAGCATGCTTCCATTACCACTTTGAGGATAGTAAAACCCCTTTCATTTCCACATACTTGGAAGTGGAAAGGTCCTGGCACACACAACAGGGGAAAATCTGCCCAGGAACTCTCTGAAGTCAGTATTCATCATGGAATGGATACTCGGGGTGATCAGACCACCTGCCAAAACAATTCCCCAAAGGGAAAAAGTTTACTTCAAAATTGCCCATCTGTATGTGTCACCAGCATCCTTTCAGAATTTCACTGACCAGCTTGCCCTCTCTCCTGTTCATGCCCCTGATGTTTCTTATCCACGCTCCTTTCTTGTTTTCCACACCTTTTCCTGAAGCTCTGGACAGCACCCTGGGCATGAATATGAGTGTGTGTGTTAGGGCTGGGAAAATGTTGGTTGCTGACACAGCGACATTTCACTCAGAACAAAAACACGGGAGTTGAGCCATGCCTGTCTGTGTTTACCTGCCTCTTCCCAACTCCTTCCTCCCTCCTACTCTCGACACAAGCTGCCTCCTACTCCAGTGAACTAACTACATGAGCATTTCTCTTCTTAACTCTAATTAGCAGCCTGTGTCACCCTCTCCTAATCAGCATTTTCACTTGCCCCCTCGCTAGAGTTCCTGAGAGTTGCAAGTTTGAGATCTAGAAAGGTGATGACCATCAAAGTGAGTTTCCATCATGATGATGATGAATTTATCTCTTAAATAGCAATGATGAAACAGTCCATAAAGATCTCAAGTGTGTGTGTGTGTTCCTATCATGGAAGACATGCAAAATTTAGTTTTCTTTAAGTACCATGAACTCTAAAACTTTTTTTTTAAAAGGCTCTCGAATATGAAAGATCAGTTGGATGAGAAACAGAAAAGAACCATGGGCCAGTACTCCTACATGATACATGATTAATGGGGCCTAATCTTAGTTTCGCCTTGTGTATTTTTCTAGTTATTTTCTGGCATGAGTTATTTTTTCCCCCAGTGTTGCTAGAATTGGTATTCAACATGTCAAATGTCAAACTGAATAATTTCACCGTCTGTGAAAAAAATCATTATATTGATGGATTGATTACATTGCACTATCTCTTCTTAACTTGATGATACAGTATTTATTCAGTAGAAATCGTTTATCTTCAAGAGCTATAAATTAACATGTAACTGTTAATTCTGGCAAAGTTACATGTTTGTGTTTACTTTTTTGTTCTTGAGGCTGGGTGGTACCTTTTGATGCCAAACTACTCTCCTCCAGGAAAGTTTCCATTAGGAAGCTGTTTTATTAATTCAGAAATTCAGTATTAGCCAGTCAGAGTACTTTCTGACTCATGAAAAATAGTGGGACCAACAAGATAAGTATCTAAACTATATGAATCATCTTAGTGAGCATTTTCTAAATTCTCACTTAAAGAGAAGACTGAAAAAAGAAGATGACTATCCAGGTGACTTACAGAACTGGAAAGACTAATGAGGAATAATTAAGAAAAAATGCATGTGTGTGTACGAAAGTATATGTGTGGATGTGTGTGTGTGTGTGTGTGTGCGTGTGTGTGTGTGTGTGTGTGTGTGTGTGTATTTTAAAGGACCTGCAATATTTAGAGACTAAAAGGGCCACTTCAGTTGGTTAGCTGGACTTGGCCATATTTTGAAGGAGTGGGAGGAATTTTGCTTGTGGAAATCAGCTAATAGGTGGAGCTAAAAGCTAAAATCTAATAGACAAGAAAATATTTTTCTTAAACTCTAGGTTCTTGTTTCCCAACCTAGTGGTCTTTCTACTACATTATCATGCCTCTCTTCCAGAAACTGTTTTTTTTTTTTCCCCTTTCTTGATAACTTTGCTCTGATTTGTGCATAACTTTGATTTTTAGGAAAAATAAATACGTTGTTTCAACATTTGTGCTGCTGTTGTTTTAGCATATGAATAGTATTATCATATGAGTTAATTCTCCTCAGGGTCCTTAGCCTGCCATGTCTTAACCTAAGTCATGGCAGTGAAATAAATGCCAGAACTCTTTTCAATAGGGTATAGGGTTTAGGAAGTTCCTATAGTGGATGTATTTCCCCTAGGCATGCTGTCCACTATGCTTTGCGCTTGTGCTATTTATGCGAGATAGGTCAGGGTTCATATGCGCCCTGTTGGTTGATGTTTGACACTCCAGTACCACTGGGCAGTCCCGATTAATGATCCTCAGAACTTACATGAGCATTTCCACAAATCGGATATTTTTATTTAATGCTTCAATGTCCTTCATTTCTTCTTCAGTGAGAGAAAAGTCAAAGATCTGAAATAACAAAAATAAAAGACAGAACATTTTTCAAGGTAGAAGATGGATCCATAGTGGAATCATAGAGTGGGGCTGGCAGTGGGAGCCGTTCAAATTGTATGAGCATCTCTGCAAATGTCTAAGAAGAGTCTCGCTAATGT
>NW_012143412.1:2891249-2892112 GCF_000956105.1 Propithecus coquereli | reverse complement strand
GCTATCTGCGCATCCTAATATTTTTTATTAGAATAGATTCTTAGAAATAGAAGAAGACTGTGAACATTTTTTAAGGCTCTTGATTTCCAGTAAGGCTGATCCAGTTGGTACTCACCAGCACTTTATCACTTGCTTACATGAGCATTATATAAAAATAAGACAAAAACTTTGCCAGTTGATGTACAATACAAAAATAACACTTAAAGTTAAGTTTCTCTAATAGTGAGTTGAACATTTTTCGTATGTTTACCAATGTTGCAACTTGTCTTCTGTGAATTTCTGTTCATTTCTTCTGCTTATTTTTTTTTTTGCTGAACTCTAGTGTTCTTTTCTCATTTTTTATTCACTTTTAATTCATAAGGACATAAATCTTTTAAAAGTATATTTAAAAAATATAATTATCTATTTGCTCTTTAATTGTTCCTAGTATTTTTAGTTTAGCATTTTATACCATTAAATTTATTACAATTTTTCTTTATGACTTCTTTATGGTTTTTTTATGGCTTTATTTTCTGTCCATGGTTCCAGGAAACTAAAATTCTTTAGTTGTATTTACAAGTTATTTCCTCTTTCTTCTTTAACATCTAATGAAAGGGACACTAACTTTGGAGTATGATATAAGGCAGAGATTTATGTTTGTTTCTATAGAACTCACCGTTTTTCTTACACTATTTACTGAAAAATTTATTCCTTTGTCTATTAGCTTGTGCTACTTTATTCTACATTAATTTTTTATTAAACTTGGGCCTGTTTCTAAGATACTTGTTATTTTCCATTTATTTGTATGTTGATTCTTGCACTATCCTTCCATTATTTTAAATACTCTATACTGTGTCTTAATGTCTGACAGATATTGTCCCCTC
>NW_012143412.1:2890261-2891199 GCF_000956105.1 Propithecus coquereli | reverse complement strand
TTTAGCATACTTTCCTTTTTTTGCTAATAACAGAATCCCTTTTTTTCCTTTTATGAACTTCCCTCCCCCCACCTGGTAAGGCTGTCTTGACACATGATCTCACCTCCTTCACCACAGGAATAGAGATATAGCCCAGGGGACCAATCAGGGTATGCTACTTACTGGACACAGTGATTAATGTGAGGGTGGCTTGTAACTCACAAAGGGCCAATCAGGATTGATAGAGACCCTGACAGAAGGCTTTATTTGTGATCATCTTTACTGAGTATGAGTAAATGATTAGCCTGGAGCTGTTAGGAATTCTCTGCCACTAGGTAGAGATAGAGATAGAGAATTACAGTAAATCCCTGTATAAGCCATTTGAGTACTTTCATCCAGCATTGTCTGATTTACCTATTGATTTTTTAGTTATGTAAACCAATAAATTATATCTCTTTTTCTTTCTTTTTTTTTTCTTTTGAGGTGGAGTCTTTCTGTGTGGCCCAGACTAGACATCATCATAGTTCACTACAGTCTTGAAGTCCTAGGCTTAAGCAATCCTCCGGCCTCAGCCACCCAAGTAGCTAGGACTGCAGGTGTGTGCCACCACGCCCAGCTATCTTTAAAAATTGTTGTAGAGGTAGGGGTTTCCTATGTTGCCCAGGGTGGTCTTGAACTGCTGGCTTCAAGCGATCTTTCCACCTCAGCCTCCCAACGTGCTGGGATTACAGGTCTGAACCACCACACCTGGCTTATATCTCTTTTTCTTTGCTTAAGTTAGAGTTGCATTCTGTCATATGGTAGCAAAAAACCTCTGAAGATGTAATTGTCTAATATCATGAATATCGTCCCATGTTAGTACTTATACTTTTTAATGGCTATATAATATTTCATGAGGACCTGAAGCAGGAGGATCATTTGAGCCCAAGAGTTGGAGGCTGCAGTGAACTATGATTGCA
>NW_012143412.1:2885780-2888511 GCF_000956105.1 Propithecus coquereli | reverse complement strand
GTCTCCCAGAGTGCTAGGATTATAGGTATGAGCCACCGCGCCAGGCCTCTCTTTTTGAAAAGTTTCTGTTCATGTCTTTTGCTCACTTTTTAAAGAGTTTGTTTGATTTTTTTCTTGCCGATTTGCCTGAGTTCTTCATAGATTCTAGTTATCAGCCCTTTATTGGATGTATAGCATGCAATTTTTTTCTACCATTCTGTAGGTTGTCTATTTGCTCTTAATGATTGTTTCTTTGGCTGTGCAGAAACTTTGTAATTTGATCAGGTCCCATTTATTTATTTTTGTTGTTGTCGTTGTGATTGCTTTTGGGGTCTTCTACATAAATTCTTTGCGTAGGACAATGTCTATAAGAGTTTTTCCAACATTTTCGTCTAGAATTCTTACGGTTTCATGCCTTAGGTTTAAGTCTGTTATCAGCATGAGTTGATTTTTGTGAGAGGTGAGGATCCTGTTTCAGTCTTCTACATGTGGCTATCCAATTTTCCCAGCACCACTTGTTGAATACGGATTCTTTTCCCCACTGTGTTTTTTTCTGCTTTGTCAAAGATCAGATGTCAATATAAGGATGGTTTTATATCTGGGTTCTCTGTTCTGCTCCATTGGTCTATGTCTCTATTCTTGTGCTAGTACCATGCTGTTTTCGTTACTCTATTATCAAACATTTTGATTAGTTTCCTTTGTGAAGGGACAAATACTATCTCATTTTTACTTTTATCATTTTATGTTTACCTCATGTTTACTTATCTTTAACTATGAGTAGGGATGAACAATTTACTTTTGAAATTTAAATTATTAGCTAATAGGTAATTAATTAATTTTACACAGTACTTTTATATGGTTGTAATTACCTAGCAGTTAAGTCTTTAGTGGTAGTAGAGTAAATTAATCACTCCTTTGTCTAGACAGTGGCTTTTTTTCTCACCTGGAAATTACAGTGTTGTTCACAAATCACTTGTAGAGGGAATAAAGGCAATTAGCATTCATTAAGTCTAAATGAACCTCTTCTGTAGTTTTTAAATCTGTCCTGAACTTTTACCAGAGTCATTAAGAAAGTGGAAGGTTGATTATTATGAATTTCAAATTTTATTCATTCTATTTCTGTTGTGGTGGTGAAATAGGTAGTGTCAAGAGTCAATTCAGCTGATTAGCAATGTTAAGAAAAAAAGAAAAAGTAAGAGCCAATAGATAAGAACACGGAAGATATAAGAGAGCTGGATAATGTACAGATAGCAAGCAATCCCTGAAGTATTAGAAATTGTCTTAAATTTAGCTAAAATTAAATCCAGATATGGACAGCATGGATTAAGAAGCTGGAATAAAATAAAATATGATAGCCTTACCAGTTTCTTAGTAAGCTGATCAGAACATTCTCTAAAAGCAAAAAACAAATATACCCATTTTTTCTCACTTCCGAAAGCTCTTACCTGAAAGTTTTCTTTGATCCTTTCAGGATTAAAGCTTTTGGGAATGACAACTACCCCTCGCTGGATGTTGAAACGCAAAACAACTTGAGCTGCTGTCTTATTGTACTTTTTCCCCAATGAGTTTAGAAGTTCATCCTTTAACAAAGGTGGAGAAGACACATTCACCCTGAAAAAAAAAAAATCAAAGCATGCATCATATTTAGCTTGAGTGATGAGAACCACAGGTTAATCAATCACCTTCCTTCTCTGTCTTCCCATTCACCTGGTCACCTACCAGGATGCTTGAGGTCTCCGGTAACCAGTTTCTTTGAGTGCAGAGTACTCACTGAATGAAGAGTGTCCCTTAGTATGAGAAGATCAAGAGAGGCAAGTTTATGGAGCTGCCTCCTTCAGAAGGTGAATAGTATTGTTTTTGAAGAGTCTTACAGAGAGAGCTGGGCAGGAAGTAGGAATATAGGATAGGCAGGAAGACTGGAGTGGAAGAAATACAACTCTTAGAATCATCTTAGAGTAGAAAGATTTCTACTTAAGTCTGTGGAACATATCACCAGTAGAAGTATTACCATTGAATACAGAGTTCAAAAAGTTCAAGAATTTTTAAACATGGCCATAGAAACTCTTTTGTCAAAAAATAAACTATGTTTTTTTTGTTGTAGAGACAAAGTCTCACTACATTGCCCAGCCTGGTCTTAAACCCCTGTGGCCTCAAGCTTTCAAGTGATCTTCCTGCCTTGGCTTCCCAAAGCACTTGGGATTACATGTGTAAGCCACCACACCTGACCTCAACTAACATTTATTGAGCATTTTCTTTATATCAGGCACTGATAAGTAATTTCATACATATAATGTTATTGATTTTTACAACACCTTGTTGAGGAAGGTATTATTAGCTTTAATTCATATATATGGATAATGACTTGGAAAAGGTTACTTTCTTAATATCACATAGCCAAATGGAGTCATTCCAATTAAGTATAGTAATTCACATTAGTCTCATGCTCTATACCCAAAGAAACACTTCCTGAAGAGAAGTACTTACCAGGTTTCATTCCTAGAGGTCCCCAAAGGGCTATATGCAACAATGACAATTTCATGTTGTTGGCAAAATTTCAAGAGTTTTGGCTGGGTGAAATATGGGTGGCACTCAACCTATGTGGTTGCATTGAAGAGTAGAGCACAAAATTAAGGTTGTGTAGTTGAATGCAATTTTACATACTTTTAAAAAAGTTCTTCAGTAAAATCCATTTTAATTAATATAATCTTCTCCATACTATATATTACATTTTGTATCCTGGTCTTTCCCCTTA
>NW_012143412.1:2884383-2885730 GCF_000956105.1 Propithecus coquereli | reverse complement strand
ATGGATATGTGCATTTGAATGTATTTACTTATTTGAATTGTATGCTTTTATCATGTACAACATGATGTTTTGAAGTGTATATACACTGCAAAATAGTTAAATCTAGATAATTAACAAACACATTACCTTTTATAGTTATCATTATTGTGGTAAGAGTAAATAATATCCACTCTCTTGATGCATACAATGTATCATCATTAACTATAGCCACCTTGCTGTACAATAGCTCTCTTGAAATTTATTCCTTCTGTCTAACTATAATTACTTATCTTTTGACCAACATCTCTCCATGCCCCTCAACCACCCTAGCCTCTGGTAACCACCATGTTGTTTTCTACTTTTATGTAACCAACTTTTTAAGATTCCATATATGAATGAGATTATGCAGAGTATGTGCATTTTAATTTTGATGAATCTGGAAAAATGATACCCTATTTCTCCAAATCTTACCAGTTAACATTAATAACAATAGTATATGAAAGTGCTTGTTTTCCCAAACATTATCAAACATTTTGGAGTTTTTTTGTTTTTCTTTTTCCATTTCTTATTCATTTATTTATTTTATTTCAGAATATTACAGTGATACAAATGCTTTGGTCACATAAATTGCCTTTGTACTGCCTGGGTCAAAGCTACAAGTGTGCCCATCCCCCACAGTGTGCACTGTACCCATTAGGCATGAATTTACCCAATCCTCTCCTCCCCACTCACCTGCCCAATCCCCAATGACGGTTACTTCCATATGTGCACGTAGTGTTGACCGATTAGTACTAATTTAATGATGAGTACATGTGGTATTTGTTTTTCCATTTTTGTGATACTTCACTTAGAAGAATTGGCTCTAGCTCCATCCAGGATAATACAAGAGATATTGGTTCACCATTTTTTTCCGTAGCTGAGTAGTGCTCCGTGGTATACATATACCACATTTTATTAATCCACTCATGTGTTGTTGTTTCCACATCTTTGCAATTGTGACTTGTGCTGCTGTAAACATTTGAGTGCAGATGTAAATAGAATGTCTTTTTTTCCTTTGGATAAATGCCCAGTAGTGGGATTGCTGGATCAAATGGTAGCTCTGCTTTTAGTTCTTCGAGGTGTCTCCATACTACTTTCCATAGAAGTTGTACTAATTTGCAGTCCCACAAGCAGTGGATGAGTGTTCCTATCTCTCCACATCCACGCCAATATTTGTTGTTTGGAACTTTTTGATAAAAGCCATTCTCACTGGAGTTAAGTGATATCTCACTGGATTTAAGTGATATCTCACTGTGGCTTTGATTTGCATTTGCCTGATGATTAGAGATGTTGAGCATTTTTCATGTTTGTCGGCCTTAGTCTGTCTCT
>NW_012143412.1:2878155-2880183 GCF_000956105.1 Propithecus coquereli | reverse complement strand
AAAAAAAAAAAATCTTAGTTACTTTTTCCTGGATTTGGACATTCAAATATTTTTTCTTAAATGACATAGATTGAGAGAAGTCGAAAGACTGGCCCAGGGCAAGGACTTCTTGAGAAATACCCCCAAAGCACAGGCAACCAAAGCAAAAGTGGATAATGAGATTATATCAAACTAAAAAGCTTCTTCACAGCAAACAATCAATAAAGTGAAGAGACAACCCACAGAATGAGAGAAAATATTTGCAAACTACCCATCTGACAAAGGATTAATAACTAGAATGTGTAAGGAGTTTCAATAACTGGATAGGAAAAAATCAAATAATCCAATTAAAAATGGGCAAAGGATCTGAATAGACGTTTCTGAAAAGAAGACATACAAATGGTCACTGCTCAACATCATTAGTCATCCAGAGAAATGCAAACCAACGCTACAATGAGATATCATCTAACCCCAGTTAAAATGGCTTTTATCAAAAAGGCAGTCAATAAACGCATGCTGGCGAGGATGTGGAGAAAAGGGAACCCTCATACGCTGTTGGTATGAATGTAAATTTGTGCAACCACTATGGAAAACAGTAATGGAGGTTCCTAAAAAACTATAGGTAGAACTACCATATGATCCAGCAATCCCACTGCTGAGTTTATATCCAAAGGAGGGGAAATCAGTATATTGAAAAGATACCTGCATTCCCATGTTTGTTGCAGCACAATTCACAATAGCCAAAATATGGAATCAACGTAAGTATCTATAAACAGATGAATGGATAAAGAAATTGTGGCAAATATATACAATAGAACATTATATAGCCACAAAAAAGAATGCAGTCCTGCCATTTGCACTGACATGGATGAAACTGGAGAACATTGTGTTAGGTGAAATAAGCCAAGCACAGAAAGACAAGTCTGGCATGTTCTCACTCATATGTGGGAACTAAATATTAAAAACAGTTGATCTCATGGAGACAGAGAGTAGAATGGCGGTTACCAGAGGCTGGGAAGAGTAGCAGGGAGGGGAGGATAAAGTGGGGATGCTTAATGGGTACAAAAATATAGTTAGCTAGTTAGATAGAATGGACAGTATATGATAGCATAGTAAAATGACTATAATCAACATTTACTTAGGGTGTACTTTAAAATAACTAAAAGAGTAGAATTGAAATGTTCCTAATACAAAGAAAATATAAATACCGGAGGTGATGGATACCTCAATTACCCTGATTTGATTAATTCACATCTAATACCTGTATCAAAACATCATATGTACCCCTATAAAGATATACAACTATTATGTACACTTAAAAATTAAAAAAAAAAAACTGTTCAGGATCCTATGATGAAATTTATATGGAATAACCACAAGACTTAGTCTGTGCTTCTATTTGTTACATAAATATTACATTGGATCTCCCTAAAACCTCCAGGAGGACCTGGTAAGCTATACCTGGTTGGTGACTGGCCTGTGTTTGAGTCCTGGCTTATTTAGGATGAGCTCCAGCTGCCTGCGGTTAAAATTGGATACTCCAAGGGATTTCACCAAGCCAGCATCTTTGCAAGCTTCCAAAGCCTGTAGAATAAATGCCAACAGGTTAAGAAAAGAAGACTCCCAAGAAGCAAGAATAAATGTTTATAAGGATGACTATTAATTCTTTAAAAAGAAAAGTCCTGAGTATGCTAATAAGCATTCTATAAAGGAAAAAAGTGGGGGAGATGGGTAGATGGGAAGAAGCAGTAATCCTATGGTTGAATGAGTTTGGAAAATATTGTATGCCCTATCTTCCACAGTGTATACCAGGACATTAATAATGATCCTTTTTCTCAAAATTTGTTGAGATTTTCTTTGTGGCATAGCACCTGAGCAGCTTTTTTTTTTTATTTCAGCATATTATGGGGGTACAGATGTTTAGGTTACGTATGTTGCCCTTGCCCCCCACCCCAAGTCCGAGTTTCAAATATGTCCATCCTTCAGGTGGTGCGCATTGCACTCTTTGTGTGTCTGAGCAACTTTTATAAATGTTTTGGTGTATGTGAA
>NW_012143412.1:2874867-2877525 GCF_000956105.1 Propithecus coquereli | reverse complement strand
CTACACCCCACAATGTTACCGAAAGCTTGGCCACTTGTCCACGAGGCCGAATCGGAAGAATGAGGACAAGCAGTTTGAGGAGGAAGGAAAGAGAGTTCGCTTTATCTACAAAGGAGGAAATATGGTAGACCTCATCTCAAAATCTCAAACTTCCTGAACATAGGCAGAAATACAGAGCTTTTACAAGAAGGGTTCTTGGCTTCAGCCAATTACTGTGGTCAACTAATCTAAAGTCCCATCTCTGCCAGAGACAAAGCCTATGAACTCTGCCAGCCTGGGAGTTTTAACAAAAGACTTAACCTGCCTCAGGGAGGCAGGCTAGGCTGCAGTTCCCAAAGGAGTGGGGAAAGTTTTAAAAAGACAGAAAATCTTTTTGCCCCATTTTTTCCCAGGCCATTCCCTCTGTTACAACAAGACATCTTTTGTATTAAAAAATTCCTTTTTTCCTCAGCAATCCTTGTTGTCTCAATAATTGGATCTTTGTCTACGAGCAGTTCGACCTAGGCCAAAGCCCCCCTTGCAGTTTTGATAACAATTATATGTAAAATTAGGTCTAGCTTTTCTGGGCTTCTCAGTAATTAAAAAGAATATGTCAGAAATATTCCACTATAATGGTGAATGTATCAATGTCTTCCTATATTCTATCAATTTTTCACTTTATATATTTTGAAGATATCTTATTTGGTGCACGTGTGTTTAGAATTGATATAATCTTTTTGGTAAATTGAATCTTTTTTGTTTGCTTATTTTTTTAAAGAGATGGGATCTTGCTCTGTTGCCTAGCCTGGAGAACAGTAGCTCTATCATAGCTCATTGCAACCTCAAACTCCTGGGCTTAAGTGATTCTCCCTCCTCAGCCTTCTAAGTAGCTAGGACAACAGGCATGTGCCACCATGCCTGGCTAATTTCTTTTGTTCTATGTTGCTCAGGCTGATCAAACTTCTGTCCACAAGTGATCCTCTTGCCTCAGCCTCCCAAAGTGCAGCTTTGGGAGGCATGAGCCACTGCGTGCGGACAAAAATAGAATCTTTTATCTTTATGTACAACCCTTTCTATCCTTAATAATGCTTTTGATTTTTAAGTCTATGTTATCTGATATTATTAATACTATAACTTGTGAAGGAAAAATAAAATTTCAGGACCCCTAAAACTCACTATGTCAAAGGGAGAACTAAGCCTGGAACTGAGTCATGCAGCAGCACTACCATCTTCTCCCCCAAATAGCTGTGATTTCACTATCCTTTTGTTAGGTAGATAGTGAGGGATTCCGGGTCTCCTAGGGATGAAAGCGGGTGCTATTGCCCCATCTTATTCCTGCCCAACCCTAATTCTCCATACCTGGGGGAGGAGGGAATACCCTACGAATCTGCCAATCAGAACTTGGCGTGCTAGTTGCAAAAGAATTCCGAGGACTCTCTAGCCCACGGGCCAAGCAGCATAGGTAACATAGAGTCTGGAAATTGAACTAGAACAATCTATATGCGGAAGGCTCAGGTCATGTGACTCCCAACTGTCCAATCAAAGTGGTTCCATGGTGATGTCTGAGCCACAGGGAGGTCCCTATCTGGGCACTATAAAACAAGACACAGTCCACAACCACGTCCCTTTTGCATCCTTCCTTTGGCTCTCCCTTTGCTGAGACAATGGGTCTGGTGGTCATCTGTGGCGTATGTACTATACTCTGTAAACTTATATCTTCCTCTTGCCCTATAATCCTATCTTTCTTTCTTCAATAAACCTCATTTTCGTGCTTGCCTAACTTTAGTGTGTCTAGTCATTCTTCAGCCATGAGTGTGCCAAGAACCGACATTTCAGACTAACCTGACAACACGTTTTCAGTCATTTATTATATGCGTTATCAAACTGTAGCATGTAAACTAAAATAAAATCTTAAGCCCCCCTAGCCAAGGGGACCCCAGAAATACCCTAAAGCTGAGTTGCTGGCCATGAGAAGGGAAGTCAGACATGCTTCCACATGCCCCTCTCACTTCTTGGAGATATGCTTTATAACTCATTAACAGGCCTAAGGCTATGCAAAGCTTAAACCACACCTGCAGGTCATCAGTTTAAAAGATCCCTTGAGTCTCAGTATATGTCCATGTCTGGTGGCTTGTTTCTGATTAACAGACTTCCTTAACTTTAAACATTCCAAGCCTTTAGACAAAGCTTCATTTGTTTAACCAATTAGAAATCAAAGAATCTTTAAACCCACTTATAACCTGTACTTCCCTGTTTGGAGATGTCCTGCCTTTTTAGGCCAAACCAATGTATGCCTTCTATGTATTGATTTATGACTTTACATGTAATTCCTGCCTCCTTGAAATGTTTAAAATCACACTGTAACTCAACCACTTGCTCAAGGCTTCTTGGGTGAGGCTTTCTGGGCCATGGTAGCACACATATGGCTCAGAATAAGCCTCTTTAAAAAAAAACTCTTTAAATTTTTTACAGAGTTTGGCTTCTTTTCTGTTGACTGCCAACTTTTTTTTTATACCTACTTTTTATAAGTGTTCGGCTCATTCTTTTTAACTTTTTCTTACTTTTCAGTTTACACACACACACTACACTCCCTAATAAAGACAATAACTTAGCAGAGTTACACATTTCTTGATCTACCCTGAACATCTGTGATATTAATAGTATATATAGACTTTAATT
>NW_012143412.1:2873312-2874702 GCF_000956105.1 Propithecus coquereli | reverse complement strand
CACTTTGAAAATGCTATGCTATTATCTTTTTTCATGCAGTTTTGCTGATAATAAAACAAAACTAATACCAATCTCATTGCATGTAATTAGCTCTCTTTTTGTAAGTTTTTAAATTTTGTTTTAATTTTTACATGTTTATTGAGTTATAACTGATGTACAATAAATTACACATATTTGAAGTGTACATTTTAATGAATATATGCACCAGCAAAATTATGAACACCTCCAATGGAATGTTGACAATTGTGTAACAAACAGCTATTGAAACCACTCTTTGTAAAATTAATAAAGGGCCACAAGGTGGGAACCGTGGTAGGGGAAATATTTATGTATACATATATGTATGTATATATGTATACATATGTATGTAACCAGCCATTGTTCCCTGGCTTGCTTTCCTATAATTGCCTACTACTCAGGAGTCACATAGCTGATGGCCAGAAAGATTCTTAGCTTTCTTCATTGCTGCCATATATAACATCACCCTTGTGAAACCTAAGGCTAGTTTTTAAGATATCATCCAGGCCCTGTATTCCAGTGGAACAGCTGACTTACCCAGACCAGTGGCCCATACTGAGGAACCAACTTTACTGGTCTTGCAACTCCCATCTAAGGACTGACTTAGCAAAGAAGACAACTTCTACACCCCTATGGTTCTGTCCCGAATCTAGTCCGTTAGCAGACCCAATTGCCTAGCCCTTTGCCTGCCAAACTATCTTTAAAAACCCTGTCTCTCAAATTCTGAGGGAGATGGATTTGAGAACTTCCTCCTGTCTCCTCACATGGCACCCATGATATTAAAGTCTTTTTCTGTAATAAGCTCTTCTGTCTCAGTGTATTGGCTGCCTCTTGAGCAGTGGACAATGAACCTGGTAAGGTTGTAACACCATCCAGAGGGGAAAAAAGTCCCCTGATCTGTAGTGTTTTTCAATTTTTGTGGTGTAACTACTTACAACAGGCTGCACTCATACTAACAACATGACATTACTGAATGTAGCTAAAAAGAGATTTGTATAGTAGGTTCTCCCAAGCTGGTATGAGCCAGTTTCAGTATACCATTGAAAAGATTCTCTCTCTCCCTTGGCACTTCTGTTGAAAATCAACTGATCATATGTCTTCAGCAGTGTATTTTAGCACTCTTTTCCATTCCATCGATCTATATATCCATCTTTATGGCACTGTCACAATTACTGTAGATGTCTAACAATACTTGCAATTAGTATAAGTCCTCCCAATTTATTGCGTTTTTTTTTTTACAAAGTTATTTTGGCTGTTATAGGTAATTTGCACTTCCATATAAATTTTAGAACTAGCTTTTCAATTTCTATTGGGATTTGACTGGGATTGCATTGAATCCATAGATGAATTTGGGAAGAATTATCATTTTAAC
>NW_012143412.1:2856268-2869717 GCF_000956105.1 Propithecus coquereli | reverse complement strand
AAAAAAAAATTTTTTTTGCTCGAGCCCAGGAGTTTAAGACCAGCCTGGGCAACATAGTGAGACTCCATCTCTACTAAAAAAAAAAAAAAAAAAAGTAAATTCTTTGCTGGCCTCAAAACTTTTCAAGATGTATATCCTCCCATAAACAGGGACATGCCCAATGTAACTTTTGGTCTGCAATCTAAGTCTATCTCCTAAAACTAAAGCCTGTTCTACACTGATTCTACAATGATAATGTCTGTTGATTATAAACTTATCTTCCTAGGTACAGAACAGATACCAGATCAATCATTCTTCCACTTACCCAGAAGTCTGCGTAATTGATTCTTCCTTTACTCTCTTCGTCCTCCAAAGGTTCACCTCATCTTATGTAAAATATAGATTTACTAACTAAAGTTTCACAAAAATATGACCATTCACCTTACTGCCTACCCACTCCTCTTCCTAAATGCCTTCCCACCTTTAAGGAAATGTATAAATACTAAACCTGAAAATCTCTTAGGAAAAAATAGCCACAGATGTGCGCCCTCAAGCTCTTATTTAATAAGCCTCGATGGACTGAGACTCGTTTCAGTCACTCATTCCGTTAACAGTGTGAACATCATAGAGTGTACTTACACAAACCTATACGGTAAAGCCTGTTACTTCTAGGCTACAAACCTGTACAATATGTTACTGTACTGAATACTGTAGGCAGTTTTAACACAATTTTAAGTATTTGTGTATCTAGAAACAGAAAAGTACTATTGCTATTGACAACTATTTACTATTGTAAACTATTAGATACTATTGCAGTAGGTGAGAGCTGATAGTGCTTTGGACTTGAGCAATAGCAGTAGAGATGAAAAGAAGGGAACAGATAAGCATGTGAACTTGGAGTAGAGCCAACAAACCTTAATGTTGGCTTGGAAATGAACTGGGGCTGGTGGTAGCAAAGGATAGAAAGGAATCAGATTACTCCTAGACCCTGAAGGAGCTCAAGAAGTTTCACCCCAAAATATGACTCCTTGGTATAAAGAGTATTTTTAATTATAGGGCCTTGGAAGGGGGCTGCCCCCTCTCTGCATAAACTGGACTGACCTATCAAAAGAACAATTGACTTCCCTTCCCCTCCCTGTTATCTTAATATTTTGCAGGAAAAACAATCAAGAATACAACCAGACCTGGCCCAAATCATTTTAAAATAATACCTGTCTCCCAGGTTAATTTATAAGTAAATCTGTTTCCCCCATCCATTCATTCTTCCCAAGTATCTATTCATCCTCCCTGGCAACCATTTATTGTCCCTAAACAGAATTACCTATACTCCTCATCTGCCCCTCCCCTCTAAATGACAGGTAAATCTCTTTTTCTTATTCATCTGCCTTAATTGTGAGTTGAACTTCCAGTGACGTTTAGGGGGAAAGGGGAGGTTTGCCCCTCATTCATACAACTCCTTGGGTGGATGGTGGTAATCATTTCTGAGGTTAGGGCTAGGAAATGACCATTAGACATTCAAGTGGATATTTGAGGAGGCAGTCGAACAGAAGTCTGAGGATCAGAGAGAAGTCATGGAAAATTTGGGATTCATGAGCATGTAAAATGGTATTGAATCCATGTGATTGGATGAAATGCCCTATAGGGAGAGTTGGCTAGTAAGACAGGAATATTGGGAGTAAAGTACTGAGCATAACAACAGTTGGAGGTTGGCAGAGAAGCTGCCAAAGAATCATGAGAGGGTGATAGCATAGAAGTCATGAGAAGACAATGTTTAAACAAGGGAGTGGTAGTCAACTGGATTGAAAGAGATCAAATAATGGAAAGACAAAGTCCCATTGGATTTAGCAGTAGGGAAGTCTTTGCTGACTTTGGTAATAGGAATTTTCTTGTTGGAAATTGCTATGGTTGAAATATGTCTTCTAGAATTTATGTGTTGGAAAATTAAATACCCAACACAACAGTGTTAGGAATTTGTTAGATTGTGGATTAATACCACTATAGAAAGGGCTCATGGGAGTGGATTTGCTCTCTGGTGCTATTTGCCATTCCTCCTTCCATTATGTGATGATACAGCAAGAAAGCCCTTGCAAGATGTCAGCATTTTGATCTTGGACTTTCAAGCCTCCAGAACTGGGAGCTAATAAATTTCTGTTCATAATAAATTACCCAGTCTCAGGTTTTCTGTTATAGGAGCATAAAACAGACTGAGAAAGGAATCAAAGACTTGGAAAAAATCCATTATATTTTTAAATTTTTCCCTAATTTTTTCCTTTATCATCTAACCTTTATGAAACTTAAATTTTCTTTGGTGATAACACTTTCCCAATTATCCTTTCTAGCAAAGAGGATTTCTTCTCAATTTCCTACTGTCTCATTGAGAGTGGGAAACAATCTTCTTTCTCCTCGATGACACATCATTATTCATGTTATTTACCCTTTCTGTCTCTGATTTCTAAGCTCTTTGACTTTCTCAACACTATCACTCATATTTCTGCTCCAGTCTCCCTCCATATTTCTCTTTTTTATTATTTTTTTATTTCAGCATATTACGAGGGTACAAATGTTTAGGTTATATATCTTGCCCTTGCCCCACCCCAGTCAGAGCTTCAACGTGTCCATCCCCCAGACGGTACGCACGGCACCCATTAGGTGTGTATATACCCATCCCCTCCCCCCATCTCCTGACACCCAGTGAATGTTATTTCCCTCCATATTTCTTGCCTTTTGCATTTTCTAATTTTATTTATCTTCTGAAATGGCTTTATGCCATCATAAACTCTGTTACATAACTTTTACTTTCCCAGATTTTAATTAAATGATTATTGTTGGGGCTCAGAAAACAATACCCCAAAATGAAGACCTTAGAGGCAAAAGTTTTTCTCTGACTTTCTCCTACCCTCCTGTCCAGTCCCTTTCTTCCCTCAGGCTAGCCATAGGAACTAAAAGCCCTCTTCCCCAAGGTGGGCTACAGAAACCAGAACCTCTTTTTCCCAAAGCCAGCCATAAAACCTAAAAACATTACTTTAACCTTCCCCACCCCTGCCTTTCTGTGTAAACATTGGCCATAAAGAACTTACCTGCCCTACCTTGTCTGACTGTAGGTTGTAAGACCCCTCTATTCCAGTGAGGGTCCTGCCCCACACGCAAAAGGAAGAAATACATGCTTAGAGAGGCAAAGAAAACTCTAGACAGACAGGTTTTGCTGGGTTTCCCCATTTGGTCTATTTGGATTAGATCATATTCTTTTTGTCCAATCATATTTCTACATGGCTCTGTACTTCGTTGAACCTAAGCATAAAAGTGGACAATTTCTCCTGCATCTTCTGGTCTTCATTCTGAAGGCTCCCTTGTATACATGTTGAATAAATCTGTATGCTTTTTCTCCAATTAATATACCTTTTTCTAGTTGATTTTTCAGCAAACTTCTGGCAGCCAAGGGGAAGCCCTTGGCCCCTGCTTTATCAAGACTGAACCCTTGTTAGATATTTCTAGATGTCTCCCTTGAGCTTCTAGTAGACCCCTTGGGTCTACTTTACAAATCCTTTCATCCTGATAAGCCTCACTGTTTCTTTCCTCCATTCCTGTTTCTCATTGTCAAGCATTATTGGAAGAATACTCCAACAGTTTAAAAATCCATGCTGTCGATTCTCATTCTTGTTCACTCATCTTTTAAACATATCTTATAACTTTTTAAATTTTGTTCTAAAATTATGTCTGCTTCTTAACTTGACACTTAAAAAAATAATCAAGTTTCAGGGTCATGAATGAGACTGAAAAAAAAAATTTTTAAAAACCAAAAAATGAATAACAAAGTGCCCCAAGAAAGACTTTTAATCATAAGATTCAAAAAGCATGAGATATTTTAGCTTCAAATATTGATTTTTCAATTATAGGTTCAGTTGGGAGGTAAAGTCATGTTGTATCATTTCACACTATTAAAAGTTTTACCTTCTGTGTCCTTGAGCTTTGATACCACCAAGAATAAGAATAGAAATTCTCTATTTACCTTCTCCAAAAGATTTTCAATGCCATTAGTCAGCCACAGAGAAGTAAATTTTATTTTCTTACTTTTAAGCACGGTCATGTGCTGTATGATGATATTTCTGTCAATGATGTACTACATACACAATAGTGATACCATAAAATTATAAAGAAGCTGAAAAATTCCTGTTGCCTAGTGACATCATAGCTGTCATATTTGTGGTGATGCTGTTGTAAACAAACCTACTGCACTGACAGTCATGTAAAAGTATAACACATATGATTATAACAAACAGGTATGTTACTGCTTTATGAACTATACTATACTTTTTATCATTTGCTTCAAAACTATCCTAATCTTTGTGTTGAGAATTCTTTCTCATCCTGCAGTGCAAGTTCCCACCCTAGCATTTTGGTGGCCTGTACGGAAAAGTCACTCCTCTACCTCTGTATGGGAAACTCACTTTTCTGCCTCTGTCTTGAAACCATTCTTTCCTTTGCTATGCAGCTCTCTAGACATCCTTCTCGCCAGCCTCAATACCATTTGGAACTTGGTGAATCTCATGGGCTCTGGAAGTGATCATACACTTGAGTCTAGGAGTGGTAGCTCTTTGGTTATGTCTAGCGTGAAAAACCCAGTGCCTGGTCTACTACTCAGGAGGTTGTCTTAGAGCAATGCCTCGTAACCACCCTCTTTGGTCTTCACTCAGACCCAGAGATACTTGACTTTAGAAAAGATCTCAAGGTGTTGGTCTGGGTCAAAACTCAGAGACACCCATTTTGTGACCAAATGTCTAAGTTTTGGTCTAACTCAGAGTCAGACATGCCTCTCTCAGACTCTCAATGTTTCAATGTATGACCGTCCCTAAAGTCCTTTCATTTTTCTTTCTCCTGCTTATCTCCATGGACCATGTTTAGTTGGCCTCACCTAAAGACTCCCCATTGAGATATCTCCTGAAAAATTGAAAAACTTTGGGATTTACCAACATCCAGCCCAAACATTTAATTTTCTGTTATAATCCACAATATAAATCAATGACTAGGAGATTTGGCCCCAAAATAAATCTCTTAATCACAATACCATTCTACAACTAGACTATTTATTGCCACTGGCTTGACAAGTGGTCTGAAGTTCCCTACATTTAGACTTTCTTTAAACTACTATACATCCTGATCATCATGCCACCTGCCAAATATTACTTCTTATCCCTACATCTCTCCCACTACCTTCACTTTCCACATAATGTTTGTCTTTTGACTCCTCCTGTTTCCCTCCATATTGCTTCACTCCTTTGGTACACTTTTCCCTACTTCTCCCTCTCCTCCTCCTCTGTCTCCACCCCTCTCACCCAGCTACACTCGCTCTGGTTGGCCAGTCCAAAATCCCTCCCTGCCTGTACACCAGCTCCCTCTTCAGGATGGAGCAAAAGACATTACAAATTACTCAGAACCAAAATTTAAAAACATCAAATATTTTTCTTTCATGACTGTCTAAAGCCATTGACCTCTTTACTAACTTAAATTCTGACACCAGAGAGAGACAATCCATCTTAACATTACACTTCATCTCCCAGTCAGCCCCAGTATTCAACATAAACTCCAAAACTTAAAAAAAACACTTCAAACTCCACAAACAAAAAATTTAGACCTGGCCTTCAAAATCTTTAATAAATGAGGTGAAAGAAAAAGAATAAAGAAAAAAGAAAAAGCAGGACCGATACCGGGCCCCAAAAACAAAAACAAAAGTTTTCCAAATGATGACTACCACTATAAAAAAAACTTTTCAGAGACAAAATTACCAAGAGACTCAGACAAAAAGACAACAAGACCAGACCCTTCTCCAGAAACTGAACCCTACTTCCTCTACAACCGAGTCACTAAAATAAAAAATGCCCCCAAAAATGGACTCCACACAGACTGTGTCCCCTCTACAAAAAGGAGGGACACTAAAAGCAACAGTGCCCTCTGTTTGAGACAGGAGGCAGCACTTGCCTCTGGAACCGGTGGGACCTCCTGAGCCAACATTCACCATACCCCAGATCTTCTGGGACTATTTCAGTCTGACTGACAGATCCCAACTTCAAAACCAACTCCACTTCATAACATCAAAATGGCCAAGCCTTATATAACTATATCACAAGTAAACACGAAAATTTTCTAACTAACAAAAGAGCCACTTATTCTACTCTTCCTACATTTTTGGAACCTCTACTTCCCTCCCCTATCTCCATCGTCGGAGAGAAAAATAAAATACAACCCCCCCGCCCCCCGGATACTCACGACAACTCCTCGACTCACTAAAAAATGAAATCTTTACTTATTCTTTTCTAGTACTACCCAACTGCCCTACCCCTTACTAAAAAAAGATCTCATGGTTAAGTTAGACACCCAATTCCTTTTAAAACCACAGACTTCCTTTTTCAGACTCCTGAAAAAGACTTAACTGAGACTTTACATACGACCTTTTTCCATTGGTATAAACAAATAATGATACAATATTTAGACCTGAAGTCCTAACTTTATACTTTTAAAAATTAAATTTTCTGCTTTGTTTCACCTAAAAATACTTCTGTCTGTATGTCTATATATTTGTGTCTATATATATATATATATGATGTTTTACTACCAAAATATATTTAAAAACTCCAGTCAGCCCCAGTATTCAACATAAACTCCAAATGCCTTTTAGTTCACGTGACTTTAATAGACTTTAGTAAATAAAACTAGTTTTTAAATTGCTTTTAAAGTTTAAATATTTTAAGATCATAAAACTACTACTTCTATAATGTTTTAAATTTTACTAAATTTGACTATAAACTAGACCAACAACTTACAAAACTATGACAAAACTAGATAAACCTCCTTTCCTATACTCTTTGCAGACTCCACGTCTCCCCTAAAACAACTTTACTTCTTAGCCCTTTTAAACTTATGTATATACAATCTTTTCTCCTATCATCTTTCACTGCAATTTCCCCATCCCCACTTGACACTGACTTACTAACAATCAAACTCACTGGACAACTCCTTCGAAAATATACAAATACCCACCTTCCTTGACCCATTAATTTAAAGGGACCTCAACATTTATAGTCTGGAGACTGGGTTTTACTTAAAAATCTCCCAAAACAAATTAGATCCCTTCAACCTTCATAAAAAGGTCCTTTTCAGATAATTCTCACTATTCCCACTACAACTAAACTTCTGAAAATTCCATCCTAAATTCATCTCTCCCAACTCAAACCTACTAATCCTCCAGAAAAACCTACTTCCACCCACCACAAACTCCCCCAGATTCCACCGGCCTACACCTGCCAGTCCATCACCAATACCAGACTTCAATTCACTCAACAAAAGCCCCCAAACTGTAAACTTCAATAATATACTATGACATATATGACTTCCTCTTTTTCTTGTCCTCCTCCTTATACTTGTCATTCTATGAATGTTGCCACAACCCAACTTATGTACCAGGCCAGTCCATTTTTGCCCATACTGGAAATCCTAAAAATAATTCTACTTTCCATATCCCCCACTGCAGATGTTCTATAACACCCTGTTTGCCTACAGTCCAAAAAACCCTCCAACAATACTCCTATCCTGCCTCTGCTCTGACTTTTACTACTGTCCAATTTCAGCCACTCCCCCTTAGTGACTCTCAATTAGACTCACAGATAGTGACAACTCTACAACCCTAAGTCAACAAAACACAATTACAAGAAAATAGACAATGATCCAAATAACCCAGTCTCAAGTCCATTGATAAAAATAACAGTTCTAACCAAAGAAAGGGGGGAATGAATGGATGGCACTGCTAATAAACTATCAAACAAAAAAGAGAAAAAAAGAGAAAGATCACAGCACACAACTGCCCCTTTGTTGGATTAACAACCTGTGGCTTAACCTGTTGTCTTTAAGAGTTTGTTTTTACAGCAGTTGAAAGAGAAGCACCATGCCTGTGGTGTGAGTTCCCACCCTACACTCACCATAAGTCCTAGGCTTCTGTTGTCCCTTGTTGCCTAACTGTGAATAATAAAGTTGCTTTACTTAAATTGTCGTATGTGTTCTGGTCTCTCTGGACTCATGCAAGTGGTAGAAGTTGCACGCCAAGGTGTAGTGGGCTAAAGTGTTAGAGTAACCAGTGTAGCATGAACCTGCTAGAGTAGCCGGTGCAGGTGAACTTGCTTCCTAATTGGGCCTTGAGAGAATAACGTTTCTCAAGGTCCCTCTGAAAGCAAGATCTTAGGTTACGATGCCCTGCCTGACAAAGGTACACCATCAAGTGGGATGAAGACTGGTGCAAGGAGCATAAAATCTGTGCCTCCCTTTCTGGTATTATTTCATGCCAGACACCAAGTCGGAGGCCATTAAGCTGAGGATGGGCAGGTGGGTAGAGCAAGGAGGCTCTAGACTAAGAGGCAGAAACTCACAGGCCAACGATTAGATACAAGCCATGTGACCCTATAAGATTTCTAGTTTTAATTACTCATTTATGGAGCTGACTGAATGTAAATTTGCCAAAAGCCTATTTGGGTTTTTTTTCTTTATTTTTAAAAATAATCAGGTAAACTAAGGAGTCAAGTTTTTAAGGGCTAGTCTTGCCCATGAAATCACTACATGACTAACAAAAGCCTATTATTGCCAAGGCAATTGCAAAGCCTCCAAACCCGTATCTCCAGGAAACAGGATACTGAAGGGGAATCTTTCCCAAAATTCATCTTGAATGACCACTGAAGAGTGAATAGTAAAGTAATCCCAGAGAATAGAACAGGGGCAGTCAGATTGGTTGTCTAAAGGAACTTTCTGCAATGATAGAAAGTCCTATTCTTTCTTTCTCTCTCTCTGTCCTTTTTTTTTTTTTTCCTTCCTTGAAAATGGAATCCTTGTTGCAAGAAAGTCCTGTTCCGGCCGGGCGCGGTGGCTCACGCCTGTAATCCTAGCACTCTGGGAAGCCGAGGCGGGCGGATTGTTTGAGCTCAGGAGTTCGAGACCAGCCTGAGCAAGAGCGAGACCCCGTCTCTACTAAAATTAGAAAGAAATTAATTGGACAACTAAAAATATATAGAAAAAATTAGCCGGGCATGGTGGCGCATGTAGTCCCAGCTACTTGGGAAGCTGAGGCAGAAGGATTGCTTGAGCCCAGGAGTTTGAGGTTGCTGTGAGCTAGGCTGAAGCCACGGCACTCTAGCCCGGGCAACAGAGTGAGACTCTGTCTCAAAAAAAAAAAAAGTCCTGTTCTTTCTGACCAAGAGGATCTGATTTACCTTGTGAACCTGTGGCCAATTTTACTGCTCAATCTCTTCATCCCTCAATAAATTGTGAAGCGGTTAGTGCTCTTTAGCTGTGTATATTGGGTGTTTTCTTGGTAGTTAAATTAACATTGAATACATAGATTGAGAAAGTACAAGGAAAGATTTCATTTGAACTAGAGAAATAGATAACATCTATTAATAGATACACTGCCCTTGGACCAGTCTCCAAAATTCTGACTATTCTTTGGGTTATCTTCCTTTGGAGGAGGTAGAGGATGATTATATTTTTAGCCATTTATATTATTTTGCATTATGTTGTACAGGGACATTTTGTGACTGTGTGAGAAGGAGGGTGTGTCTAGATGTTGGACAACTAAAATGTAGACCACAGTTAGGGGACTACATGTTGGATTGCCGGAAAGAGCTTAAACTATAGTTGTAAAAATATAGTATAATCGAAACTGCATTGAATTGAGAATCAAGAAACTTGGAATCCAGGCCTGAGTCTTCTAACATAATCTTTGGGGGCATTTGTCAGGCTAGGTCAGTACTCTCTGATCTGTGGTAATAAAACACCATAATATTCTGTGGTGCTAAGTCATAAACTAGCTTCATGCACAAAGCTATTGGCTCAAGGTCGCAACGGTACACGGACCAAACCTTTAGGTATCTGAACTCACCTTAAGGGCCATGGGTATTTCAATGATGTAAAGATCCACATAATCTAGCTGGAGGGTTTTGAGCGTCCTCTCCAGGGTTGGGCGGACCATCTCTGGCTCATGATTTGTAGCCCATAGCTGAAAGGATCAAAAGGGAAGAGTTAACTAACATCCACAGTATTTTTACAATAATGTAGCCCTTTATTCTTTGCAGAGTATTCACACACATTTTATTTACTCATTTCACTTCATAAAAATATGTTTAAGATGCAGTGTCATCTGAGTATAGGATGAGTTGATAAAACTCTTGACACCCAGAACATAGCTTTATCCAAATATAGTACAGGAGACTTGCACATCTACTTGACTATGGAGTACCTAATTTGCTGACAAAGTCTTCTTTCTTTCTGGGAAAATTTCCTAATAGACCCTTAGTGCTCCCATGTTTCCTCATTGTGTAACTAAGGTAAGTTACACAATGTTCTATTGGTTTTGACCTAGTCTGACACTTTATTTTCATGCCACTTTGATAAAAGGTGTGTTTGAAATGAGTAACGATTATGGCTATGTGTGGGGCTTCAGTGAATCCTTCATATTGTGGCAGGTGGTGCCTGGTGAAATTTTAAATCATCGCATAGATTTAGATTCCCTTTCACTGGTCTTTTGTTCTCATTTGGTCCTACTCAGACCCCAGGGCAATCTGGCAACTTCTGCATTTTGTTCACTTTGGGAAAAAAGTTTTGAATTTTTGTATTTTTTTTTTTGTTAGAAGAAAGGGTAAGCAAAAATCTGATTTTTTTCCACTGTTGGACAATGATTTTTCTTTTTCTTTTTTTTTTCTTTTTGCCTTAAAAGCACAGAGAAAACTTAATATGGAGAGAGTTGTGGGAAAATATATTAAATGTGTTTTTGTTATTGCTGTGGGGCCTTTTGATGCTATTGCTGCCATCTTGTCTAAGTGGAAATTCTGTTTTATATTTTAATTCACTTTTGTTGAACAAGCACATATATTATTAGCTTTGTACCAGGTAGTGTTTAAACACTTTGTAAATGAGAACTCATAATAATGTTAAGAAATAGTTGACAGTATTATCCCCATTTTACAGAGAACAAAACTGAGGTCCAGAATCACTAAGCAACTCACAACTAGTGGTGACATCTGGGATTCTGACCTGGGTGATCTAGCATCAGAGTCTGTCCACTTAACCACTACCCCACCCTACTTATCAGGCCCTGACTGAGCTGCAGTGAAAACCAAACCCACTGGGGTAAAGCAGCTGCACATTACATGAACTCGGCTGCACATACTCCTTCTGTTTACTTAAGTAAATACTGTTATATTTTGCCTGTGTGTGCTTTATTACACACGGCACATTATTGACATCGTTTATGTGTAAATGTTGGGTTGCATGTACAACTGTACTTTGTGGAAAATTTATAGGATTTTAAAGGATGTTTTGTCCACCTTGTTCTTATCTGCTAACTTTAACATCTACCATAGCAAGAAATGACTCTATAGCAGCAGTCTCCAACCTTTTTGGCACCAGGAACCGGTGTCATGAAAGACAATTTTTCCATGGACCGGGGGAATGGAGGGAATGGTTTCAGGATGATTCAAGTGCATTACATTTATTGTACAGTCAAACCTCTCTGCTAACAATAAGCTGTATTTGCAGCTGCTCCCCAGCACTAGCATCACCACCTCAGCTCCATCTCAGATCTTCAGGCATTAGATTCTCGTAAGGAGAGCGCCACATAGATCCCTTGAATGTGCAGTTTACAGTAGGGTTCCTGCTCCTATGAGAATCTAATGCCTCCCCTAATCTGACAGGAGGCGGAGCTTATGTGGTGATGCAAGCGATGGGGAATGGCTGTAAATACATATGAGCCTTTGCTCGCTCATCTACCACTCACACCCTGGTATATAGCCCGGTTCCTAATAGGCCATGAACTGGTACTGGTCTGCGGCCCAGGGATTGGGGACTGCAGCTCTATGGGACGTAAAGGCTTGCATGGGGTGCCTGCCCAAGAAGCCTGCACAGCTAGCTTTTTTCCCTCACTATCATGTTGTTGAAATTTATCCCCATTAGTGCTTTTAGCTGTATTTTATTCATTATTACTCACATACTGTGTTTGAACATATCACCATTCATTTGCCCATCTACTGTTGATGGGCCTTTGAGTTCTTCCTAGTTTTGAGCTATCACAAACAATGGTGCTCGAGACATAATTATAAACGATACTGGTCACATGAGACAAAAATTCTCTGGAGTATATATTAAAAAGAAGAATCGTTAGGTTGTCAGGTATGCAGATTTTCAACGTCACATGGATGAACCTTGGAAACATACTAAGTGAAATAAACTAGACACAAAAGGATGTATATTGTATGATTCCATTGGTATAACATACCCAGCATAGGAAAACTAGAGACAGAGAGTAGATCAGAGTGGTTACCAGTGACTAGGGGAAAGGAATAAATGGGAGATGATTGCTAATGGGGATGAAGTTTCTTTTTGAAGTGATAAAAATATTCGAGATTTAGGTAATGGTAATGGTTGCACAACTTTGTATATATACTAAAAATCCCTGGTTTAAAATGGTGCACTTTATGGTAGGCGAATTATATTTAGATTAAAAAATAGTAATCTATGGACAAATTGGCCCACACAAAAGAAAAAACTGCTTTTTTAAAGAAAGCTTTGGCAAATGCTTACATAATGTGAAACACCACCACCTTTCCTGCCACTTCCCAATCTTTCTGCTTTGTAGATTTGGCTTTTCCTAGATTAATTCGTCTTAAATTAATGCCCATGTATGAAGAAAGAGCTTTGTCCTAACCTTCAGGGGCTAATTAGACCCTAACTTTTTTGCAAGAGTGAGGGATCTTACAGTTGAGAAGGAGAGGGATGAGGTCTCCTCGCTTTGTCCAACATTCTTTTAGAGAAAAGTAACCGCAGATGCACCATTAATATAAGGAGATGAAGAGTGAAGGCAAGATCTCTCACCTTTCCGCAGTAGAAGATGTCCTCCCTCCGCACCTTTCCTTCTGCTATCTTCTCCTGGATGGCCTCCCCGACTTCATGCTCGTTTTGGTAGATGTAGGCCCCGTCAATGTGTCTGTACCCTATGTCGATGGCAGCCTTCACAGATGTTGCACAGATCCCCTTAGGGGTCTGAAATGACAAGGAAGTTGAGGTTGGAGAAAAGAGGAATGGGACTTTCTTTTAGTTTAATCATCATTAATCAGGACATTTTGCATGTACTTTGTTTCACAGCTAAAATAACACATTTCACCAGGTGTAGTATTATATCTGTAATCCCAGCACTTTGGGAGGCCGAGGCGGAAGGATCACTTGAGGCCAGGAGTTTGAGACTGGCCTGAGTCAGTGAGCAAGAGAAAAATTAGCTGATTGTGGTGACACATGTCTGTAGTCCCAGTTACTTGGGAGGCTGACTGAGGCAGGAGGATCAGTTGAGCCCAGGAGTTTGAGGTTGCAGTGAGCTATGATGATGCCACTGCACTCTAGCCAGGGCAAGACTGAGATCTTATTTAAAAAAAAAAAAAAAAAATGTTA
>NW_012143412.1:2846854-2853712 GCF_000956105.1 Propithecus coquereli | reverse complement strand
TTTTCTAAATTTGGGGGGAAAGTCTGAATGCAGAGGGAGGAGTGCAGGAGATGAAAAAGGAAAGTAAAACACTCCTTAGAAGACTATGGCCACCTGTAGTCCCTGAGAGAATTTAAAGCCCATATGGCCGGAGTTTTGTGACCAGTTTGATGTGATTATCAGGTAGCAGTGCCCCCAAGGAACCTGTAGGAAGCAAACACAAATGTTCTCTGAAAGAAAGAAAATACTTGGTTTTTGCCCTTTGGGCATGCCAACAAACACTTTTTTTTAGGCCGGGTAAGGTGGCTCAAGCTTGTAATCCTAGCACTTTGGGAGGCTGAGGCAGGAGGATCACTTGAGCCCAGGAGTTTGAAATTGCTGAGCTATGGTGACGCCACTGCACCCCATACGCCCCCACCCTGAGGGACAGAGTGAGACTCTGTCTCCAAAAAAAAAACACAAAAACTTTTTTCCCCCCATGGTATTGATCTGCACACAGTTAGAGAATCCAGGTGCTCAAGAAAACAAGATTCCATAAGGGAAAACTGGCAGAAACAATTGAGAGCCTGAACAGAACCATGGACACCTAGTATTAGAATTATCTTTAGACTGAAATTGGACCTATATCTCACAGCATACACAAGCCTCTGCTCCAGTCACCACGCCCCCCGAGGACACACACCCTGCTGCTCTCTAACTGCCATATCGAAACTAAAAGGGAATCCTATGACAAATACCAGCAGACTTGGCCATACACACAAAGCATGTGAAAGAGTTACCCGAAAGTGGCATTCACCTTCTACCTCTTGTGGGATGAAAGGTTTTGGAAAGAATCTCATGCATGCCAAGTGGAGAGGACTAAATTTTGGAATCCGACGCCATCTCTAGGACTAAGTCTGATTCTGAAGTTAAATCTAATTTAGTACTTTTATTTCAGAGTGGAAGAATTGGGCATGGGTGATCCTAGCCTCTGCCTCACCAGCCCTGGGTTGGATGATTAAAGAGTGTGAGTCATGTGACTTGGGACAGAAAGCCTTGAGTCTGCCCTATCTGAGAGGCTCCCATCTCCCCACCTGCCATCTCCCCCTTACCCCAGCTCTACCCCTTCCCTACCCCGAATCTTCCAGACACATGTTACATATTTTTCTTCACATTAGAGTTTCTGATTTTGTGAGGTATACTCATAAACCCCATACATTACTTTACAACTGGTAATATTTCTGATCGCAAATGTGGTTGGTGCATGCATGATCATTTCTAATACCATGGTCCCTTTCCTAATGGATTTCACAGTCTAGTGAGAAAGATTGCAGAGAAGAAATGATTACAATATAGTGTTGCTGGGGCTGAGAAACTGATACCTGAAAATGTGGCATGATGAACTGAAGGATCAAGGTCTCTTTGAACTTCCCAAAGCCTTTATCTGCCTAAGATCCAGACCCACCAAGGAGAAGTATTGTTTTTGTTTCCCCTCCCTGTCAGACCAGGAATGTAACCATACCTTATCAGACCCTTTCACTGCCAAAGATAACTAGTTACAAGTTAATTTCTGTTCCAGGATCCATTCATTCTCCCTAGTAATCCTTTATTGCGCCTCAACAGAATTCCTCTTTCCCCCCTCCCCATAACCTGTTTTGCCAGGATAGTATTGTAGGGGCCAAGGGAAGCTTCCTTTTGGTCCTCTGAAGTTTCACTGAAAAATCAAGTCACAAAAGGCAGATTAATTGGAGAAAGGCATATAAATTTATTTAACGTGTGTGCATGAGCGCCTTCAGAATGAAGACTCGACCTCTGAGTGGGATACAGGAGCTTATATGCCATTTTGAGATTACAGAATGAATGTGGGCTCTGAGCATGGCCAAAGACAGACAGGTTACGGGAAGGGAGCGGGGAGGAATTCTGTTGAGGGGCCATAAATGAGAGATACATGTTATCTTGGGCAAGAGTCTGTTCAGGTGTGGATATATCCTGGGTCTTCTTTTCTGCTATATGATAATGGGGGAGGGGGAGGAAAAAACAATTGTTCTCCTTGGTGGGTCTGGATCTTAGGCAGGTAAGGGAACTTCAGAGAACAACTTTATCCTATGCTTAGAAAGAGACAATGGGTAGAGGGTGTTATGGGGAAGTTCAGAGAGACCTTGAGGCTTCTTCAACTCAGCATGTCAGTACACCATATTTTGGGATATTGGTTTCCGAGCCCCAACAGTATATAAGCTTCTGAACCCCATTGGGAGGTGGGCAATCACTCTGTGATTCTTCCTGTGCATGCACATGTTAAATAAATTCGTATGCCTTGTCTGCAATTAATGTGCTTTTTGTGACTTGATTTTCCAGCGAAGCTTCAGAGTGCTAAGGGCAAGTTTCCCTCACTGCGCCAGTGTGGTAGGTGCTGTGAGAGTCCAGCAGAAGCGGCTATGTGAACACACAGCAGGGCCACGGTGTGGGGGCTGAGAGATGGGTTTTTGAGAAGAGATATCCCTTGAGCTGAGTCATGAAGATGTGGTAGAAGTTAGACAAATGAGCAAACCAGGAGAAAGAGTGTCGCAGGTAGAGGGCAGCATGTTCAATGGCATGGAAATGGAAGCTTTGTTCGAGAAGTGTAGGTAATGTTTTATATGTAGGAGAGGTGGGAGAGTGGTGCTCCATACAGCTGCACCGACAGGACTGGTCTTGGCTAAACCATAAAGGGAAGGTACAAGGGAAGGAATGTGGACTATAATTGATGGGGAGCCACTGAAATGATTAAGCAGAGGCATGACACAATCAGATTTGGGTTTGAGGAACATCCTGATGGTCCTAGTCCGGATAATTAATTGGAAGGGGATGAAACTGAAAGAAAAGCCCAAAGATAAACGAGAACCTAACCTAAGGTAGTGATATAGAGGAGGGTGTGAATTGGGAACTGTTTTGGATAGGAAATCAACACAGCTTCAGTAATCATTTGGATGTAGTGCGGAGAAGAGGGTAGAATGAAGGCATATATTCTTGGGTGGCTGAGTGGCAGTGTCGCTTGCTACAACAAGTATTGTTTGGGGAAGAGGAGATAGAAGAGTGTGGTCCTATCGTGTTGAGTTAGAGGTGTGTGTGGAAGGTGGTTACAAACCTAGTTGTATATCAGAATTACCAGAGGAGCTTGTTATATGCAGGTTCTCAGGCCCTCTCCCTAGGGATCTAAATTCAGTAGATTGAAGGTGATGCCCAAGAATCTGTATTTTAAAAAAATGTACAATGTGGTTCTGATGTAGCCAGTCCATAGCTGTATGGGGGAGATATAACAAACAGAATAGGAAATATATTTTTGTGTTTTTATTATTTTTTTATTTATTTATTTTGTTTGAGACAGAGAGTTTGGCTCTGTTGGCCAGGCTAGAGTGCCGTGGCGTTAGCCTAGCTCACAGCAACCTCAAAATCCTGGGCTCAGGCAATCCTCCTGCCTCAGCCTCCCGAGTAGCTGGGACTACAGGCATGCGCCACCATGCCCGGCTAAAGAATAGGAAATATAAATTGGGGAGTCTGTGCATACATGTGGTTGGAGCCAAGATCATGAATAAAGTCATATAGACAATGTACAAAGAAAGAAGAGAAAGGGACCGACGACACAGACTCATGTAATTGTTCCAAGAGTAATTTTCCTTCGCATTACCAAAAACAAGGGAAGTGGGCAACTAAAGTGGAATGTAGGATTGTGATACAAGTGTTAACTACTCTTGACATTGGTGGTTTATTTCTCTTCCTCTGCCTTCCATTCTCATGCTGCCACCTGAGTTATCTCTAAAACACAGATCTGGTGATACTATTTCTTTCTTCTAAACTTTAGATGATTTCTCATTTCTACAGAATGAAGTCTCAACTCCTTAGCAAGGTATTCAGGGTCCCAGGTGATCCAGTCTCCATTTGCATTTTCACATCAGCTGCCCTCACCCTAACTGCGTGTGTCAGCCACTGTGGGCTTCGCCTTCCCTGGGCATAACCTGTAACCTTTCCCTTCTTCCTAAAATGTCCTGCCTCAACTCTACTTCCTTGCCTGGCTAATTCATACTAAGCCGAACAGAGTTCACTCATACATGATCACTCAAATTTCAGTAGCATTTCCACACATGCCTCTGTTTATTCTGGTAAACAGCATGAAATGTTGAACTGCAATGAGGAAAGATATTCCTCTTATAAACTGAAACTTTACCAAGTTTTAAAGGAAGCCCATTTCAATCTTTATGGCCAATTTTAATTAATCCCTTTCCCGTGTTTTCAAAGAGATACTACTTACATTTCTAGGATAGCGTTGCTCCTTCATGTCATTGTTCTACAATTAGTTGTTAAAGAGTGCCTCTATTCAATTTTTAATCCCTAGGTAACAGATACTATTCTCTTCATATTTGAAGCTTCTATAGCCTAAATAGTTAATGTAGGACAGTGATTCACTAAGTGTTTGTTAGGCTGAACTAAAAGTTCTCAAATGTAACAAAAGTCACAAGCCATAAACACACAAATTTCATGTGCCTCAGTTTACTATAGTAATCAGATTTTGCTGAATTTCAGTAAGGGATGCAGAAAGATCTCATTCTCTAATCCAAACTAATTTTTAATCATTCATTGATTCAGTTTAAACTTTGGTTCAATACCTATTCAGGCAAACAGTCATCTTCGGAGGTTACTTTCATTATTGTAAGAAGAAAAGCAATGAGATCCACTTAAAATGAATGGCAAATATTCTGCAGGCAAGTGTTAAAAAAAGAAAGAGAGAAAGAGAGAGGAAACTTACCCATTGAGGTTCTGAGAAGGTACCAAGTCCGATAATAGGAATGCTGTTTCCATCACTTAGAGGTATGCGATGATTCGCAGCACTGAGGTGCATCTTGGAGACAGAGTCTGAGGTTTCAGCTTTCTAGGAATGATTCTAAACACAGCAGGGAGTCTTCTTCAAAAGGTGTCCTAGAGCCTAGTTAATCAAAGAAAGGCGGGCCAGAGGGAGGGGCGGAGGGAAGGAAAAGAGATTAACAGATCTATTTCTCAACCGGTTATTTTTCCAGGTTGTCCTGAAATTCCTAAGCAAGGTTGTCCTTTGAACTTCATCGGAGGCATGTAAATAACATAAGCCCTTGAGGGCTTATGCTTACTTCTTTGCAAAGAAAAGACTGAAAAAACAAAAGGAAACAAATCTGTCTGGCTTCTATCAGTTAGGATGTTTTTATTGGTGTTGGGGCTCAAATACCCCCAAATATGGCACTTTTTACCGCTGGAAGCCTCAAGGTCTCTCTGAACCCCCTACTGTCTACTCCCTACTGTCTCTCCCAAAGCATGGGACTCTCTGAAGTTGCCTTGTCTGCCTACAGTCCAGACTTACCAAAGAAGAAAACAATGACCTCTGGTCCTTTTCCAGAGTTTTCATTAATTGAACCCATATCTCAGGAAAGAAGACTAAAGTCTTCTTTTTTAACTTTTTGGTTGAGAAAAGTTAAGAATTACCTGGGTGTGGATGTGTGTGCCTGTAATCCCACCTACGAGGTGGGACAATCATTTGAACTCAGGAGTTCAAGGTCACAGTGAGTTATGATTGCACCACTGTACTCTAGCATGGGTGACAGAGTGAGACTCTTGTCTCTAAAATAAAAAATAAGTATTACAACTCTTTTAGAATTTGTCTTGCAGGTTTTCCAGTCCTCACCGGAAGACCCTAAAAAATTAAAAGATGAAGAAAGAAAGAAATAAGAGAAAAAAGAAAATTAAAAGCCATTTTTAAATTTGGAGTTGGGTTCAGTTTCACCTGGCGATTCTGGAGATCGTTAAGAAAAAGGAAAGAGGTAGTAGTTAGGGACACAAGGAACAAATATTTATTAAGTGTTCCTCAAAAGGAATGTGCGCTGTGTAAAATGGGAGCTATGGACTTGGTGACTTCAAAGGTGAGTAACTTGTATCCACTGAGGACATTAGGGACTGAACTCTGACCTTTTTTTTTCTCTTGCCCAAATTCCTTTCTAAGAATTCTGATCAGTCCTGTATATAAATGGTAAGAATTCATTAAGAATTCATTAAACGGGTTTTTATTAACCCTGTATAATGTGGCTTACTTTCCATCCTGATTCCGGTTTAGTATCATGTGACAGATAGAAGACCTCATATCTTAACTCAGGCCTCCCTTTCTATTGACTCCAGGTCTGTAGACAAAGCTTAACTCTTTCAACCAATTGCCAATTAAATCCTGAAAACCTACCTATGACTTATAAGCACCCCTGCAAGATGTCCCTCCTTTTCAGGCCAAACCAACGTTTACCTTCCGTGTATTGATTTAGGAATTACCTGTAATTCTTTTTTTTTTTTTGAGACAGAGTCTCACTCTCTTGCCTGGGGCAAGTGCCGGGGTGTCAGTATCGCTCACAGCAACCTCAAACTCCTGGCCTCAAGCAACACTTCTGCCTCAGCCTCCCAAGTAACTGGGACTACAGGCATGCGCCACCATGCCCGGCTAATTTTTTTCTATTTTTAGTTGTTTGGCCAATTTCTTTCTATTTTTAATAGAGATGAGATCTTGCTCTTGCTCAGGCTGGTCTCGTCCTGAGCTCAGAATGATCCGCCGGCCTCGCCTCCCAGAGTGCTAGGATTACAGGCGTGAGCCACCACGCCCGGCCTTACCTGTAATTCTTATCTCCATCAGTGTATAAAAGCAAAGTGTAACCCGGCCACCTCAGGTGCATTTTCTTCCTGGGCCATGGTTGCACGTATTCAGCTGAGAATAAACCTCTTTAAATATTTTACAGAGTTTGGAGGTTTTTTTTTGTTTTCTGTTAACACCATGCTGGTTAAAGTGTCTTGAAGTGTGTCTTTAATTGACTTGGCCTCTTTCCAAGACAGTTATTCTTTTTTTTTTTGCCAGTCCCAAGAATT
>NW_012143412.1:2841438-2842737 GCF_000956105.1 Propithecus coquereli | reverse complement strand
TTACATATGTACACATGAACTACAGCAGACACAATAATTTAAACTGGGCTGGGGCAGTGTGGAGCAAAGGCAGTAGTGGTTTTCAACATCTTTGGTAAATCCATCCAACAAATTCTTCTCATGCACCTTTGTGTACTAAAATGTTGGTTAGCACTTGTTTCTTTCTTTCTTTTTTTTTTTTTTTTCTGAGACAGAGTCTCATTCTGTCTCCTGGGCTAAAGTGCCGTGGCATCAACCTAGCTCACAGCAACCTCAAACTCCTGGGCTAAAGGGATCCTTCTGCCTCAGCCTCCCGAGTAGCTGGGACTATAGGCACACGCCACAATACCCGCTAATTTTTCTATTTTTCGTAGTGATGGGGTCTCTATCTTGCTTAGGCTGTTCTCAAACTCCTGACCTCAAGCAATCCTCCTGCCTTGGCCTCCCAGAGTGCTAAGATTACAGGCATGAGTCACTGCGCCTAGCCCCACATGTGTTTCTTTATTTTCATTATCATTGACTTTTTGCCGTTTAGCTCTATGAAATTTAACACATGTATAGATGTGCGTAACCACCATCACAATTGGGATACTAAAAAGTTCTATAATGCAGAGAACTCTATCCAATCTCTTTATAGTCACACCCTCCACCCACCCTTAACCCTTAAAAAAAATCATATTTTTGTATCACTATAGTTTTATGTTTTAAGATTATCATATAAATTGAATCATGTAATATGTACTTGGCTTCTTTCACTCAGTATAATGCCTTTGAGATTCATCCAGATTGTTGCTTGCATCAATAGTTTTTTTTTTTTTTTTGATGCTGAGTACTATTCCAACACACACACCCGCCACAGTTTGTTTCTTTGTTCCCCATTGGAGGATATTTAGTTTGCTGCCAGTTTTTGGTGATTATAAATAGGACTGCGGTAGAGGGTTTTTTATGAACGTTTAATTTTCATTTCTCTGTAGTAAATACCCAGAAGGGAGATTATCAGGTTGTGTGATAAGTATTTGTTTAACTTTGTAAGAAAATGCCAAACCATTATTCAGAATGACTACATTATGCGTCCCCACTGACAATGCATGTGAGTTGCAGTTGTCTATATCCTTAACAGTATTTAGTATTGTGGGTGTTTTTAATTTTAGCCATACTAATAAAATTGTTGTGGTATCTCATTGCTATTTAAATTTGCATTCCCCATGTAGCTAATGATGAAGCACACGTTTCTTGTATTTATTTGCCATCTATATATCCTCTTGGTGAAGTGCCTGTTCAAATCTTTTGCCCATTTCAAAAAATTGAATTGTTTGTCTT
>NW_012143412.1:2837541-2839667 GCF_000956105.1 Propithecus coquereli | reverse complement strand
TTATCTTCAGGTTTGGACAATTTGACCATAATGTATCTGAGGGAAGAATACAAGTTCCCCATCGCTGGCATTTAATGTTTAACAGAACTCGTGCAGATTTCTTCAGAGATACAGAACAAAAAACAAGGTAGCCAAAAGAAATGTGCAAGGCACCCAAAGCACAAAGGGTATTCTTAAGTAGCTCCTTTTGCATAGATGGTTGTCTTACCTGTAAACATGTGATGATGTGGCGAGAGCTCTGTGTCACTTGCCAGAAAGAAATCTAAGGCTCCACAAACAGGCAGACAGTGTGAATTTTACTCTCTGGAGAACTCCTGTTGTATCCCAGGAGTGACAGCTCTGTGTAAGTAACCTCTAGTGAATTAATGTAATCAATCAAGCTGGATTTATCTGGGTCATTCTGTGGTCTCTCGGCACTCTTTCAGTTTGGGGGCAGTTCTTCTTTACCATCCCGGGATTTTCCCAAACAGTGTGTGTTGTGGATTTCTCTGGGTTTATCCTTCTTGGAGTTCACTGAGCATCTTGGATGTGTAGATCCATGATTTTTCATCTAATTTAGAAAGTTTTTAACTGTTATTTCTTCAATTTGGAAAGTTTTTAAACATTATTTCTTCAATTTTTTTTTGTTTCTTTCTCTCCTTTCCTTCTGGTAATCCTATTATATGTATGTTGGTATACTTGATGGTGTCCCACAGGTCTCTTAGGCTGAGACATTTTTCTACACCAGTGAGTTTTTAATTTCAATTACTATGTTTTTTGTTTCTAAAATTTCCATTTGGTTCTTTTCAATATGTTTTATTTTTTTGTTGAGACTTAGTAGTTTTACACTGGCTTCAAGAATTGTTTTGGGGTTTTTTTGTTTGTTTGTTTTTTTGAGACAGGGTCTTGCTCTGTCACCCAGACTGTAGTGCAGTGGCACAAACATAGCTCACTGCAGCCTTGAACTCCGAAGCTCAAGTGATTCTCCCAACTCAGCCTCCTCCCAAGTACTGGGATTATAGACGTGAGCCAGCAAACCAGGCCGAGAGTGTTCTTGACTGTTTGCTGAAGCAGTTTTGTAGTAGCTGCCTTAAAGTCTTCATCAATTAAGTACATATAACATCTATGTCATCTTGGCATTGATGACTCTTGGTTGTTTTATCCCACACAAACAAATTTTTCTTGTTGTTCATATACAATGTAAATTTATATTGAGGACTTTTGAATATTTGGTTGTAAGATTCTGGGTTCTGTTCAAGTACTATAGAATGTTCATATTTTTGTGTTATTATTTATTTTTTTAAGGGACAAGGTCTCATCATATTGCTCAGGCTGGTCTCAAACTCTTGGGCTCAAGTGATCCTCCTGACTCCTGAGTAGCTAGGGCTATAGGTATGAGCCACCATGCTAAGCTGATATTTTTGTTTTAGAAGACAGTCAACCTGGTTGAGTGTAAGCCATGTGGTCTCATAGCCTCCTGTACATTGTGGCTCCACTATCTGTTCAGTTCTCCAACTTTGTAGTAATCTCCAGATCTATCCTATATGTGTACCACCTGATGGCCAGTCTGAGACTTAGGCAATGGTATATTTGTTAGTTCATTTCTCAAAGTCTTTGATATGCTGAATAGGATCAGATCCCAGCATTGGTAGCTCAGGGGTGATCCCAGAGTAGTTCATCAACAACTGTATAGGGTCGCTTTGTAAAATTCCTCCCTTATAGTATTCTCCATTCTTTTTAGTTTCTTAATAATCTCATTTGGTCCTCCATCTAGAAAGCTTACATTTTGGTTACCCTGCTCTACTATGTACTTCCACAAGTGCATCCGTATCCAGGGCCACATGACGAGGGAGAGAAAGAGAATAAAAGCAACAGAAGTTGGGTTCTCCTTCTTGGGATCACAGTTTCATTAAAAAGAGAGGGCACTTTCCTTTCTGAAGTTTTGGCTCTTGCTGGCCCCTGTTGCCTAAGCATGCTAAAATCCCTACCATGAAATTGCTTGGGGACTAGCACATAGGAGAAGAGAGGGAAAGAAAGAGGGAAAAAGTGTTTTTCTGTTTACACTTTCTGAGTGTTGTAAGTTTCCCCTCTTCAAGCCAGAACTAGAGGTCTTCTCCTGGAGTGCCCACTTTGTGGTTGGCTGGGGG
>NW_012143412.1:2836586-2837491 GCF_000956105.1 Propithecus coquereli | reverse complement strand
ATTCTCTTAACTGTGTTTTTCACAGAGCAAAAAATTTTAATTTTGATAATGTTCAACTTATCTTTTTTTTATATTGTGCTTTGAGTGTCATGTCAAAGAATTTTTTGTCTAACTTCAGTCACAAAAATTTCATTCTATTTTTTTCTAAATGTTTTATACTTTCATGTTTTCCATTTAGATCTATGATCCATTTTGAGTACATTTTTGTATAATTTAGCAGATTTAGGTATTCTGTTTTGCGTAAGAGTGTCCTGTTGTTCCAATTATATCTGTTGAAAAAAACCTGTACCTTCTCCACTGAATTTCTTTTGCACCATTGTTAAAAATCAAAGACCATACCTGAGTGGGTCTGTTTTTGGACTTTCTATTCTGTTTCATTCATAGTCTCTCCCTTCACTGATAGCACACAGTCTTGGTTATTGTAGCTTTATTATAAGTCTTAAAATTATATAGTGTAATTCCTCAAACTTTATTTTTCTTTTCCAAAAGTGTTTTAACTAATCTTATTCCTTTATTTTCTATATGTTTTAGAATGAGCTTATTTGTAGCTTGTCTTTAAAAACCCTCGTAGATTTTTTATGTATTTTAAATTTTTTTCCTAGATTGTAAACTTGGGCTGCTATAAAAAAATATCTTAGACTTGGTGGCTTTAAAAATAGCCATTTATTTCTCATATTTCTGGAAACTGGGGAGTCCAAGATCAAGGTGCTCGACAATTCAGTTTCTGGTGAGTGCTCTCTTCCTTGCTTGTGGATGGCTGTCTTCTTTCTGGATCCTCATATGGATGTGAGGGCAGCAGGGGGAGGGGGAGGAGGGAAAGAGGAAGCTCTCCTGTTTCTTCTTTTAAGGACACTAAGCCCATTATGAGGATCTAACCCTCATGACTTCATCTAAACCTAATCACC
>NW_012143412.1:2835535-2835809 GCF_000956105.1 Propithecus coquereli | reverse complement strand
TCTTTTTGGCTATAAATCCATGAAAATTATAATGACGACAATAATGATATTTTTAAGGTATTTATAATGCAATTCTCTCATTTAATTTTTACAGTGATATTATATGGTGAATATACTGGATTATTTAGTGTTCTGCAAAAGCTCAGATCTATCAGAAACCTCAAAATGTGACCTTATTTAGAAATAGGTTCTTTGCAGATATAATTAGACATGTTATGATAAATTAATACTGAATTTGGGTACGCCCAAATCAATGACCGATGTCCTTATACAG
>NW_012143412.1:2835114-2835485 GCF_000956105.1 Propithecus coquereli | reverse complement strand
TGGGAAATTGTCTGCTTCTGGTAGATTTCAAAGAACTCTTAGCTTGAGGTCTACCAGTGATATGCAAGTCCAATGATCTAGAGGAAATGATGTATGTCTTTTTAATTGAAAATATGAATCCAAGAACTACCATCTTAGAGTTTTACTACAGTGTCAGTTATTAGCAGTAGCTGACAAGGGTCCTACTCACTGAAGCGTAAGACATATCTTCCCTTGTTTTCTTTTCCAGAAGACTGAATCTCCAGGTTTCAAGTTCCAGTTAAGTGCTTATTTTCAAAAGCTTGTACCTATTTAATGATTAGATTCGTTGTATTTACTCATATCAGCTTGTGGCAGGGAAAAGACTAGAATTAGAGTAAAATTCCAAATGC
>NW_012143412.1:2834372-2835064 GCF_000956105.1 Propithecus coquereli | reverse complement strand
TTTGCAGATATAATTAGACATGTTATGATAAATTAATACTGAATTTGGGTACGCCCAAATCAATGACCGATGTCCTTATACAGTGAGAAAACAGAGATACAAAGGCTTAGGGAAGAACATCATGTGATAACAGAGTCAGAGATTGAAGTAATGCATCTACAAGCCAAAGAATGCCAAGGATTGCTGGCAACCACCAGAAGACAGGAAGAGGCAAAGAAGCATTCTTACCTAGAACCTTCAGAGGGATCACAGCCCTGATGATACCTTAATTTCTAATGTCTAGTCTCCAGAGCTACGCTAGAATAAATTTCTTTTTGTCTTAAGCCACCCAGTTTATGGTAATCTGTTATGACAGCCTTTGGAAATGAACACAGTGTTTAATACTATTATTCCTGTTTTAAAGAAAGGGTCTTGGGGTCCCAAGAAATTACGTGTAAAAAATTGTTCAGTATCTGGCAAAACTGTCAGACTGTTTGACTTTAGAGCCCACGTTTTTAGCCACTATACTCTAGTACTTCTAATGGAACTGTAACAGAGTTGATAAATTGGCACTCTAATACCTCTAATAGAACTATGACAGAGTCGATGAATTGATCAACCACAAAATATTTTTATTTTATTTTCCTTATATGAAGCTGGGGGATTGAGGAATGGGGTTAAATTCCCCCCCCTCCACTTTTTTTTGAGACAGA
>NW_012143412.1:2819622-2822424 GCF_000956105.1 Propithecus coquereli | reverse complement strand
ATGTATATTGCCTTTGCATCACCCAAGCCAGAGCTACAAGCGTGCCCATCCCCCATAGAGTACGTGAGCTCTGCACCCATTAGTTATGAGTTTACCCATCCCCTCCACCCCCCTCCCACCTGCCCAGCACCTGATGAATATTACTTCCATGTGAGCACTAATTTCTTTTATTTTGTAGAGGGCTGAGGCAGGAGGAGTGGGCAGGGCAGCACCTCCCCCACCCTGCCCAACAAATTATATGTTTTATCCTGCCTATATATTTATATTTTTCTGTGTTTAGTGTACCTGGGATAGTCAACCACTTACATTAATTACCATCTTTAACAAAAGTAACCAATTATATTTTCTTCAGATACAAAAGAAAACTAATGGACAGAAAGCCAAGAATTATCTTGCTAGTCTTTCTTTTTCAACAAATGCATATTCATTTATCTCAAATATAATGTGTCAAAAATAAACATACTGTATAACATCATAATAAGGCATTTACACAAACTTAATTTATAGCCATTTTAAGCAATAATGACAAATTAAAACTATGTTTTAGTGAATTGAGAACATTGACAATTTTTAGTTTTGGTAATCCTTTGTTTTCTCTACATTTCTCTGAAAATTGAAAATAAGAGCAATAAAGTGTTTGAGTAAGAGGCCAAGCCTTCAAAGTTCTCTAATGACAGTTTGGCAAGAAAACAGTCTCAATCCACCCTAAAAATAAGCAAAGAATGATCAAAGCTTACTAAAAAATACTGATTGGACCAATATTTGCTCTTTTATTTTATGCTAACTGGCAGATCCAGTTGAGGGCAATTAATTCAGTTATCTGAAGTGAATTAACTTTCGAGAAAGGCTGATATGCCAAGAGTAAATTTGAATTAGTAATAGTAGAGCTTGTTTGACAATCTCCAGTTTTTGTGTTTAAGTATGAACTATTAATGAACAAAATTCAATTAGGGTTATCAAACGGTGCATTAATTATTTTGATTAAGTGTTTGATTACTGAAAGGATTCACAGGGCTCAGTTTATACTCATGGGACCACTTTATTACAGGCAAGAAACATGAGATAGCAACAGCAGGAAAAGGAAATGATCTCAGGTGAAGGCTTCCTTACCTGGCTATACTTGGTTGCCCTGGATATGCTTTGTCTTCAGGTATTAAACCACCATTAACATGTGTGAACACCTTGGTACCAGCCCAAAGCCAACTCAAGGTGTGTGTCTTAGAGTGAGCTCGTCGCATAGTCACCTTCCAGCATGTTACCAGGCTTAGCCCCCCAAGCTCCACCAAAATCAGGTGCAAAGTATAAATCCGATTATTAATATTCAACATAGATGACAGGCTGGTACATGCTGCCCTGATACAACTCTCAGACTTATGGTTATATAACATCATTTACCTTTAATTGATACGTATTTAGTTACCATATTGCCTAGTATTGGTAAGGATTGGTATCTTGCTCCAGGCAGTTCTGGAGATAAGTATTTGGTCAATTCAGATCAGCGGAAGTTAACCCATGCTATACAAGGGAATCTCTGAAGGTCTGTACAAGGCAGAGATAATTTCCTAACACAGATAAATAATCAAGGCATTTCTTCTTGACTGAATAGGGATGGAAAGTTGTTGGGTTCAAGATGCTACAGCTATGAATAGTGATATGTGAAGGAGGGACAAACAATCATGGCAATAACCTGTCTTCAAGGCCTTTTATTTATCCCATAAAGTGTATTATAATTGTTTCTGATTGACAAGAATATTTCCATCAAAAATCCTTGAAAAAAATCTGTTAATAATTATTTTATCAGTTCTTCTATTTAAATATAGGTAAATTTCTTTTAACCTGAAAAGTACACAATTGTTGATATGTTTTTATATTAACATATTTTACTTATACATAATTAATCTAGGAAGATGAATTTTCATTGTGATTTCACACACAGAACATACCCTGTCTCCCAGTTCAACCACTAGAAGCTGTATGAAGAATCTTAGCTCAGGCTAGAACTCAGAACCGAACTTCCCAGCAGGGATTTTTGTATCTCTGTAGGCACCTAATGAAACCCAGCTAACTTAGCTGGTTGGGCCAGTTGTACACCATCAGCAAAGAAACAGACCCTGGGGGTGGGGATTGCTAGAGTAGCTCCACACTATGGCCAACAGATCACAGAATTGCCCTTATCTTGGCCAAGAATCAAAAATGTCATCCAGAGACCCAGAGATAAAGATAGTATATTTCCAGGCCAGTTGTAAAGCAGCTCTAGCGTCCATATTGTTTTATTTTTCTGAATTTGGGGTCTACATTTGGGAAAGGCAAAATAGAGAGTTTTCAGAGGAGAAAAGATGTCAACATAAGACACAGTCTCTAGAGGGAATCAATAGTTACCAATGTTTTGTTCTGTCCAGGCAATGTTTGAAAAGCACAGAAAAACAAAAAACAATAATTAGTAGAAACTTTTAATGCTTTTAAGCAATAAGAAACCTTTTGTTGAAATGTTTTAAGACATGCCCAAAGGGATGAGGGCTAACAGAATATTGTAGTAATAAAAAAGGTACCTCTGTGACTCAAAAATAACTCAGTCATTTCACAGAAAACAACCCAAGTTGTAATTTTCTCCTTTTAGTTCACCATTCATGTAACAATTTGTAGTAAAGTATTTACTAATACTCCTTTGTGTGTAAGAATTTAGACGTATAAAGATATATAAATACACAAATAGATGATAAGTGCAAAGGTTTTCATTTTACTCTTTTTTTTTTCTTTACGACAGAGTCTTGCTTTGTTGCCCCAGTTAGAGTGCAGTGGCAT
>NW_012143412.1:2817958-2819572 GCF_000956105.1 Propithecus coquereli | reverse complement strand
AAGGACCACTAAGAACATATATGTAATTAACAATGTTAGTTTTATAAACTTCCTACAGCAAAGAGGACTGTATTCCATTGGAAGCATGGGGTCTTAGTAAAAGAGAGAGAGGAAGAGCTCATTGTAGAATTTGAGCTTATGTTACATGATTTGGGGAAAAGTTTGAGGACACAGATATATTTTGTGCCTGTATGTGCTTCTTAACACAGGGAAATACAGTAATTAGGTATCTTAATAATTTTTACTTAAAGGCTGAAGAAATAGAGCACAGCTAGCATTGCCATTGGAGAAAAAGTAACAGTCATTTGTGTTAGCTGAAGATGGGATAGTGGGTCATTTTTGTGTTTGCATAGTGTCTCTGCTTATGTATAGTTATAGAGTCGAACTTAGTTTTTTTCTCATTCTATCATGGTCATGAAGAGTCCTTGTTGATATTTTGTGAAATTATTTATGCTTAGCAGGGAACACCATGACCTAGTGGTAGAAACAAGGCCAACTACCATTTGATAGATATGAGGGCTGCTTTTTTCTTTCTTAGTCTTCACTTTTGGGTAAGGACAGACAGAGTCAGGCTGTGGGACAATAATCTTTGATGTCTAGCTCTTTCCCATTGTCAGGATTCAATTGATTAGATTATCTGGGGTTTGTTGCCTCTGAGTTGGACAAATGTCAGTCCCTTCTGATCCTTCTATTTTAGAATGAGTTGTTGATTCATGTGATATGAACATTTTTATATGGTAATACTTGAGAATCTGGACAGGGTGCTTTGACCAACTACAATACAGAAAAAATGTATTATAGGCAATTACCAGAAAAAATTATTATTACTTGTGTAAAAGACTGTCCATCCATTGGCCTAGATTAACCAAGCTCAGATCTCAAAAATGCTTTTAAAAATTCAGCTGAGCCTATTCTAGTATTTATGTATTTGCACCAAAATATATTTTTCTGGCATAAACTCCCTCTTGGTTAGCCAAGAGAAAAGCAAGGGTTGTGTGATTACCCATGAAAATTCTGAGTAATGAATATAAATTGGTTTGATGGGCTTCCAGTGGTAGTGTCCACGTGAGAAATAGTGCTCTAGGAGGGCAAGGACTCTATGGAGAGAATAAATGTTACCTATCTTAAGAAGAGAGCACCAATCATTGGCTAATGGTGGACACATTTTCTAAGTGAAGTTAAACAGTTCCTGCAGGATATAGTGGTCGTGAAGAGAGCAATTGATCATAGCAGAGAGGGCAGTTCTCCTTTCTGATGAGCTGGGTTTAGTTGGTAGGGTTTAATGGTCTCATAAGAAGTATTTTGTTGATGTGGAAACAAAGTCCAATTTTTATAAGGTTGAAGATTGGGATGCATAATATGAGAGACATTTCAGTACCAGAAGAAATCTGTATAAGGAAATCTAACTTGAACATATTTAAATGTTAAAATAAATCACACTTGAAAATATTTAAATGGTAAAAGAAATTATAACATTTCTTTTTTCCCAGCAGGGTCAGATGAGTTTGATCCACCCTTCAGATTTACAGTCATGACTAGGCTCTGAAAAATAAGAATGTTTTGTTTTTGTTTAAATGGCACAAAAAGATCATATAGGCTTAGAAGTTAAAAAAA